>NW_028327185.1:20773897-21075629 GCF_987537825.1 Furipterus horrens
TGGGTTTGCGTGCTCAGCCTGTCCTGGCGTCGCCCCGCTCTCGGTGGCCCCGTGCCACTTTGGCTCACCTCTGTCACGCTGTGGCATATCTGTTGTCATTGTTGTTTTGCTTCGAGCACTTCTTCCTGGTGTATTTTGTGTATTTTCTGCCCCAGCCCTAGAATCAGCCATGTCTCCGAGGACCCCTGCTTCCTGTGTTGGGGGATGGTGTGCGAAACCCAGGTGTGTCTGCATTTTTAACAAAATGTTTATGGGGAATGGAAAATAAGGCATATGGAGCATTATGACAGTTACCTGTATAGGCTGCCTAGGCTCTGAGGGACCGTGGAGAACGTTTAATCCAGGCCGGCTGTTCTTCACACCAGAACCCAAGGCCAAGCTGTCCCTCTTTCGAGAGCTCCAGTGGCCCGTGGGAGAGCAGAGGCTTCTTTTGACTTTTTTCTGTGGAAGAACATCTAGCATATGGCTGATGGCTTTTCCCAACGGTTGGGAAAGAACAAATGATTCCATAATTAGGATTTTCCAATGGGCAAGCCTTACAAAACTGAAATTAGAGATTGGCTATCACCAATATACATCTTCCAGTGAATTAAAGACCCAAAAATAAAAGAAAAAGAAACTTTAAATTCATTAGAAAAAAGTGTGGCAGGGTATCTGCAGCAACTCTGGAGTAGGAACATCTTAAATAAAACCCATCATAGGCAAACATTATTAAATATAACCACGCCAGCATTTAAACCTTCTGTGTCACAAAAGACAACATGAACGTTGGTAAGGCCTGGGAGACGGCGTGATGGGAAAATATACAAAGGACTCCTACTCATCAGTAAACCAAGAAATGGGAACATGAGAAATATAAGCATTCCATTCACAGAATCGGACTGATGCTCCGCCTCACCGACAGCCGGGGGAGGGCAGAGGGAAACCTGGCGTGGAGCCCTGTGATTCCGCGTCCATCCGAGCATCCGAGGCTTCGGCAGCACGAGACCAGGAAGAGCTGGCGAGGTCCGGGAAAGCCATGCCAGGCACGCAACGGAGACTAGTGACCACGCTGCAGGGAGGGTGATCTGGCAGAACCTCAGAGCGTGGTGACCGCTTTTCCTGTGACCTAGAAACCCAGCTCCTGGTGTCTGTCCTAGAGGAGCACAGGCAGACGCGCAGAGGGAGGATACATAAGAACATTCTCATATTGTTACAGCAGCCAAAACCTGGAAACAACCCGATGCCTGTCAGTAGAAGGGTGAATAAATAAGATGTCGGTGCTTATAGTGGAAAATTTAAATGGCATTCGAAAGGGACAGCGAGACCTGTCTTTTTGTGTATTCTCTATCTCCATTTCAACATGGATGTATCTCAGGTATTTGTCAGTGAAACCAAGTTGCAGAATGAAATGCATTAGTAACTATAACTGTAATGAAACAGAACAATGTAATAACTTTTCTGTATGTATATTCATATGGACATAAAAGTATCATTAAAATATAAAATTGGTTTTCATTGGGGGATATGGAGAAAAATATATGGAGTTGGTCTAATCTTTAATAAGGAAAATGGCTTGCTCTATTAATGGTGAAATGAAAACTTAATTTTGAAAGGAAAGAAAAATTATACAGAAAGAAATTACAGAAATGGAAAATAACAAATGTCAGCTCTTAACAAATGGAAATATGTTATTCTAACCACATTTGCCAAAATTCTGAGCGCTGCCATTTAGTGCTGGAGGGAAAATTGCTGTCTCAGTTAGAAATCAGGTGATTTTCTGGTAAATGTACCTGTTTTGTGCATGAGTCTTTGTTTCTTTCCTTTTTCCCTTATTTTCAGGTGGCTTTTCTGTCTTACAGTTCCTGAATTTTCTCTCACTTGCAAAGTTACAACGTGCTCAATGTGCAGTATGACAGAAATCTGTTAATCGGAGAAGCAATGATCTTTAGAAGACTCAGAAGGAATTTTTATCAGGAAATTAAGGACTTTTTTTAGTCTTGATTAAAAGAATAAAATAGGAGAAGTGAACATCCTCAAGACCTTTCAAAGCGAGTTCCAAGATTAGTATTTCTCGTTGCTTCCTCTGCGCTGGAGTGGCACCTCCAGGGTTTTAGAAACACCTGGGACCCTTGGCAGGTCTGGGAATGAAGACGTAAGTCATCAGCACCCTCTAAGACAAAACAGGATGAATAACAAAGATGCAGCTTTTCCCTATTCTCATCCGAATCTTGCTGTGCAGCCATTTTCGTGAGCTCTATGGACTCCTGGGACTTGAAGGACCCCACTGAGCTCTCCTTGCCAACCCCCAAGTCACACGGAGGCTGGCACTTGGCCCTGTCAGCCAGGGACAGTCACGTTACTGCCTGAGTTGCCTTACTGACAGATGCTCACGTGCCTGAGGATTGTCCCCTGCCTCCCACAGCTCTGATTCTTTAGTCCTCAGGGGAAGCGAAGACAGAGCAGTGGGTGCTGTGATGACGATTTGGTAATGGTGCCGTCGGCAGCAGTGCTGATGCCGAGAGCAGACCGCGTGTTTGAACGTCTCCTCTGTGACTGTTTGGTGACACAAACGTTCATCTACAAGCGAATTCTTATTTGGATCCATAGCTAAGCCCTTGCCAAATGCCACAGGATCTCAGGGGCCGCGGGAGGTTTCCTGGTTGGATTCCTGAAGTGAGACTTATAGGAATTCCCGTTTCCATCTCCATCCCTGAGCCGGAAGGGTGGATGGAGGCATGGGCCGCTGGGAACGGCTCTGAGGGTTCTGTGGGGAGATTGAGAAGCATCTTCCGGCCGAGTGACGGGGGGCTGGACCCTCAGCCCGACAGCCACCAGCCAGCCTGTTTGGGCAGGTGTTTGAAGCTCACTTTCTCTGGGAGGTGATCGCATTGGCTGGGATGACCCCCATGGCCCCTCCCCGCGGCTCCGGTCTAGGGTGAGTCCTGGGTTCTGGGAGAGGTGAGGCAGTGTTCTCATGGAGGAGAGGGAATGGGAGCGTTCTCCTGCTTCTCGTCTCAGAGTCCAGACGCAGGAGAGGCTTGGACCTGCTGCGCTGGCCTCTTCTCTCCTCCATCTCGAGACAGGGACCCCGTTCTGGAGACCCCATTCCCCCCTGGGAACCGTTTTCTGGGAACCAGGCATTCAGACACAGAACCTGAAGTACAGCTGTCCTTCCTACAGGGACAGGTGAGAACGAAGATGCCCCTGAAACTGTGGGCGAGACGGCGTTCGCGTTGCCTCGGCAGCCGCGTCACCAGGAGCAGCCTCCCCGGACCTGCCGCACCGTCCGGATCCCTGTCCCTGTGCTGCCCGCAGGCGAGGAGCGCACCGGCCCCTTCGCAGGGGAAGCAGCTTCTCATTAGCGCCCCAGGTTTTCCTTGTTGCTGTAAGCCTGGGAGGTGCTCCGGGCTACCCCACAGAGCTGTTTGATTCTCCTGTGTGGTGACTTAGTTCCCCTACTTCCATCTGCTTAAGCTACCAAACAAAGCGAATGCGAGAGCAAGAACAGAACACCTGTCCCCGAAGGCGCCGTTCCTTCATTCCGTGTCCGTGGACTTACTGAGCACTTGCTACGTGACGGGCAGTCAGGACACACCAGTGAACAAATCAGTCTCCTGTCCTTGTAGAGCTTACATTCTTGACCACGAGTTGGCAGACTTCTTCTGTAAAGGGCTGGAGAGTCAATATTGTCGTCTCCGTGTGCCATGCAGGCC
Source organism: Furipterus horrens (assembly GCF_987537825.1). Lineage (NCBI taxonomy): Eukaryota > Metazoa > Chordata > Mammalia > Chiroptera > Furipteridae > Furipterus > Furipterus horrens. Next base: position 20,777,593 of record NW_028327185.1, read on the forward strand.
TGTCACAACTGCGCCGTCGTAGCAGCGAAGCAGCCATGGATCCTGCAGCCAGAGACGGACGCCGTGGCTGTGTTCCAGTGAAACTATTTGTAACAACAAGTGTTGGGCCAGGTTTGCTTCAGCGGCTGTAGTTTGCTGACCCCTTTTCTAGGCAATAAACAAGAAACCTACAAAGGTGATTGTGCTCTAGTTCCACGGCAAGTGCGAGGGAAGGAGAAAGCACCGAGCGGGGCAGGGCGAGCAGGCCCGTGGAGGGCAGGAGGGCTGCAACTTTGAGCAGACGGAGAAGGGGACGGCTCAGCAAAGGCTTGGGGAGGTGAGGGGCCAGGGGCGTGCGGACGGCAGAGGGAACCGCAGGCAGGGTCGCTGCTGTCGGAAATGTCCCTGGTTCTGATTGTGACTCGGAATGAGAGACCGGTGGGAGTGGAAGCTGGGGCCAGGGCGGGGACTGAGGGCAGGGAAGGACTCTGCTGGTGACTGTGCTTCTGCTGAGGGTGTCACTGGGCCTTTGCTTACGACCCTGTTCACTGTGTATCCCTCGCTTGGGTTCCTTGGCTCCTCAGCAAACTGCTGAAGCCGCTGGGGACTGAGGCCCACGCTGCCCTTGGGCGGTTTGGGGCCATGAGTGGCCTTCAGGGCTCTCTGAACAGACTTCCCCTAGCATCTTTAGCATTATCACAAAAGGTAAGAGTTTGCAAAGGTTTAGGATCTGTCTCGAGGACTCACAGGTCTCACGCAGCCCGTCTGACGGGCGGGGCCCACAACGCGCCGCCTCACGCACAGAATCGCGCAGATTCCCGCTGGAGCTGCGAGCTGTCTAGGTTCAGTCCCGATCAAACGTACATGAGGAGAAATCAGATTTAATAGTTAAGGGTTGATGAGGTTAGTTCTCTCTTAGGAACGGGCGCCCTGTGTGCTGCAAGAGCCCTTTCTTCTCTCCCTGCTGTCCCTTCTGGCCACTTCCTGCCACAGAAGCAGCTTTCGGCCCCCAGGCTCCCTCCCCGGGGCTGACAGTCACTAAATGCTCACAGAGGGCAGTGGATCCAGGGGTTCAAGCCAGGGAGGAGGACACCTGCTGTCAGGTGACGGTGTCCTGGAGCCCAGAGACGGTTCCAGGTGCTTGTTCCTGAGTCCCAGTCGGTCTGGTTTTCCCTGGGAAGGTGCCCCTGTCTTTGGACCCTCTGCCCTGAGTCCCAGCCCTCCCGAGGCCAGGGGTGTGCGGGCGGTCCACGCCATCTGCCTTTTCTTCCTCTTCCATCCGCTCCACCCCCTGGGTCCAAGCTGGTGGCTTTCGAAGACTGTCTTGAAATCCCTTCCCCTCCTGGCTACTGCCTGGCTCCCTGCTGAGGTCTGTTACCCATCTCTCTCTCTGCCACCCTTGTCTTCTGCTGCTCCACCTCCCTCGCCGTTAACCGCAGACACTCGCTGGGGAGGGCTCCCTGGAGGAGTCGGCGGTGGTGTCACTCCTGTGCGCGTCCCCTGAGATGGCGAGTGCTCCGCAGCTGCTGCTGGCTGCCCCCATCACCCTCAGGAGTCCTTTTGTCTCACCCGTCCTCTGTCACCTCCAAACCGTGTCTCCAGGGGAATGCCGCCTGCTCAATTCTTCTTCCCAGTTTCCTATGGAAAAGGATGTGGGAGCCAAGTCTTCATTTACTGAGTCCGAGTCCTGTTTTCCTCTTACCCCTTTTTATGGAGGAAAAGGATAAAAGTGTTAGGTTTTAGGCGTCGGGGGAGGTTGAGAAGACCAGCAGCCAAATGCTGAACAAGATGGTTTATTGTGTGTGAGACATGGCAGACTGGGGTCGGGGCAGACACCAGCAGCCAGGGTCAGGGCGGAGTAAGCTTTTAAGGAGTTCTGAGACGTGGAATACGTAAGCAGTACAGGATGGGCGGAGTTGCCCCCTCGGTACAGCCAGTAAGACAGTTGCCATCTCCTGATGGTCGTCTGAGTCTAGGGCGGCTAGGGGTGGGGGAGTAGAAGGGACTTTCTGCAGATGACTCAGGTGGGGGAGCCGGAGTTGATGCTGAGAACAGAGAAGTTGCTAAGTTCCTGTCTACAGATCAGGGTACCTCTGAAGGACGCAGGCAGTCACTGGCGCCACAAGTTATTGGAGGGGCTTGCTAAAGCCAGGCCTGGGTCCCCAGAAGCCAGGTCTATGCCTAAGAAAAAGCTCATTTTTTGGATCTCGTGTCACGTGCCTACATAGTTCACCTAAAGTCACTGTTCTAAAAGTATTGTTGTTTTAACTTCCCCATTGTTGTGCATGGATCTATTCCTTTTTGACCCCCCAAATTCCCACTCTCAGACAAAAGCAGACTGGGATTCTTCAGCTCAATATTTTAAGGAGAGAGGCATTTGAGTCGGAAACGGCTTTCTCTCCTGTATTTTTTAGATGTGTTTTGCAAAAACACTCCAGCCCTCCTCGCTGGGTGCCGCTGGCAACTCTGTTTGCAGATCCTGGTGGAATTTAATTATCTTGGATTCTTGTTATCAATTCATTTCCTGCTGAAGCTGGTTCAAGTGCAGCGCTCGTGATTTCATTATGTCTGTGGCTGTTCTCACATCAGCTGCAGGGGTGACAGGCAGTCATACTGAGCTTCTCTCTACCAGCAATTCTTTTAATTTGCTTACCCCTGGCTCAGACTGTCTCCTGCCTTTTCGATCATGGCAAATAAGCGAGAACTCATCCGGCCCCGCCTCGGGGGCTTCACCTGCATCCCCGCCCCCTTCCTCAGCTTCACAAGCTGCCACGTCCAGCTGAACACCAGAATGTGCGGTTCGCTAAACAGTCTTCACTGTGCGGGGTTCAGCTACATGAAGAACCCCTGTTGTTCTGTGGGATTTAAATCAATTTGACATTGGTAGCAGTTCATGGAAACTGCTGCCCTGTAGAAACTTGGTCTTCACTGTGAGACGCTGATGAGAACCTGAAGTTGCCTCAGTGCAGCTGAGACCCCTGTGTACGTGCGGGTGTTTGTTCACTTAAGAGTTCACTTGCAGATCCTGTCAACCCTGTGAAGTGTGTGTGTGTATGCAGGGCTTGTGCGTGTGTGCATGCACCTGCATGTGTATGCATGTGCACACATGTGTAGTTGTGTGTATAGGCCTGTGCCTGTGTGTGGTCTGAAGCAGTTTTCTCACCTCACATCCAGGATAGAAGGAGTTAGCAACCTTTGACCTCTTTCCAGCTGCACACTGGATGTTATTCTGGAAATCCTTCTCCACCTCCGAATGTTAAATGTGCAGGAAGTTGCTTGTGGCCCACGTGCTCCGCATCCGTTCTTTCCCACCCTGTGGCGCGCCCTAGGGACAGAGGAATGACCGGGTGCTAGCCTAAAGCCATTTATTCCCGATGGCCTGGTTAAGAGAGAGAAAATGGTTTCTATGTTAAGCACTTCAGTACACCTGGCCCTTACTCAGAGCCTCAGGCAGGCCTGACTCCGCTGGGGCAGGGCCGTCCCGTGCCGTGGCAGAGCGCTCCTGGGAAAGGGCGAGCAGTGAGCAGAGGGATGGAGGCCAGGGTCTCCTTGAACAGCTTCTAACTGACACTTGGCGTTTCTTCCAGTGTGGGCTTTTATACCCACTGTAGTGGTATGCGAGGATTCGAGACTTTGTCACCAGGAGTAGCGTGTTCATGTCCCAGTGAAGCAGCCGAAGGTACTTGTGCGCACTGACCAGCGCTTCAGCATTAGAGGGCGTGCGAGGCCATCCGTCTGCAGGGTCTGTGCTGCAACGCAGAGACCAAGCCCGCACGTTACCACGCCCCAGGACTCCTTAGTAATTTGATAAATGTATTTCAACACAGTTGATTAATTTTGTAAGCCTAAGTGCTTTATATGAAGAGATTGAAACATTGTTTTGGGAAGGAGTCCATAGGCTTTAGCAGTCTGCCAAAGGGGTCTGTGGCACGTGGCGGTTAAGAAACCCTGCCTGGTGTCCCTGCAGTGGCTCACCAGCCTGTGTGGTCCCCTCGTGTCCATAACCCCCCACCCCCGCCGCCAGCAAGGAAAGGTGGGTGGCCGGCGGCACAGCTCGGGGTACACGGGTAGGCCCTGGGCTCAGACTGCCGGGCCCGGTGATTACTGGCTCCCTGATGCCTTAGGCAAGTCACCGAACCCCGTTACACCTCATTTCTTCAGCTCTCCCACTGTAGCAATACCGTCTGTACCTTGTAGAGCTACCGGTGATGCTTATGTAAAGCAGTCAGAGTGCAGGCGGGTCTCATTATGCTCCGTGGTCACATGGACACTGAATTAGAGAACCCTCAGGGGGGGTCCGCTGGCCTCCAGCACCAGGGCCGGGGTAGGGGCAGCGCAACTCAGTCATCAGAATGATAGTGCGGCCAGTTCTCATTATGTGCGGTAGTTACGCTCTGTGAAGTCGCCGGGAGCCCTGGGTCAGGGAAGACCGAAGCAGAAATACAGGGCTAGAGTCCTGCCAGCCTCTGGGCACAGCGCTTTCATCAGCTGGTCAGCAGGCAACCTCGTTTCACACAAGTTTCTGTTTGAAGACACTTTCTTTACATAACGTGTTGGTTTGTTAACACTGCGCTGGAACCCATGCCTGGTCATGGCTTACCTGTCACGTATTTTCTCCACCGAGCACATCACGGCCTCTTGGATCCGTAGACAGCACTTCAGTACTGCCCTTCCTGGTGATTCTAAACAGCAAAATCACCAACAAAATGCACAGAAATTCAAAAATGTGGCACTCAGTAGAGCACCAAGGGATTTCTTTAAAAAATATTTTATTTATTTATTTTTAGAGAGGGGCAGGAGAGGGAGAAAGAGAGGGAGAGAAACATCAACGTGTGGCTGCCTCATGCTCGCCCCCAACTAGGGACCCGGATCGCAACCCAGGCATGTGCCCCAACTGGGAATCGAACCAGCGACCCCCTGGTCCACAAGCCAGCACTCAATCCACCGAGCCACACTAGCCAGGATGGACTTTCTTTAATAGAATGAAAGCTGAAACCAGAAGGCCAGCGTTGCCTTCGTGGGACCTTGGCTGGGAGCGTGGGTGTTGGGCACCTCAAACATTTTACTTCTTTTGTGTGCATCCGCAGATGACCATGAAAGCACTATCGATATTGATTGAGGAGTCACAAATAAGTACTAGCAAACAGGTGAACTTGCAAATATGGAATCTGTGAAGCTCCCAGAGATAGACAGTGAAGGGCTGGGATGCAGCCCCCCAACCCCACATTCAGCTGGTTCCGAGGAGAAACCATGCCTGGACTTCTCCTTGCTGGTTTTCTCCGTCCCTCTGACCCATGTGTTCTTCCTCTCCTCCTCTTTTGCTTTCCACATATCTTATCATGTGCAGGGTCAGTTTAGTGGATGGGGTTGCAGAGACCTTAAGACATCGCCTTTTCCCAACACCAGGTACTGGGCAATGAGAGAAACATTTCCATCAGGAGCCAAATCTGGTCAGAGATCTCTAGAAACGTCCTCCACCCTGCCTTCCCGCGCTTGTTAGAAAGGTCATTCATTCATAAGAAGCCGTGGTGCGAGCGTCACTGCCAAAAACTCACTTCAAATTATGTTTCCTGGACACAGAACTTATCTTGGCAATGTGGTGCATGGAACATGCTTTTATTTTCCTATAAATATCTTTAAGCTTCTATATTTTCCTTTCCAATATAAGTTCCTGTTGGTTGTCTGTGCTGATTGCACACCGTCTTTCTAGAGAGGAATCAATGGGAAGTATCACTTGCTTTGATAATTCAAGAAATAGCATCTCCATATTGCAAGATGCAAGAAGACCAAAATCACCTTCTATCCATCACGTGTTCCCACCTGAGCAGGGGGAAGCCGGCTTTGATCTGGCCCAGAGCGTCGGCCAGGCACTTGTCTGCCAGAACCAGAATCAGGACCAAACAACAGAGGCGTGTTTCAGACAAGTCTAAGGATGAACTTTCTGACAGCTCCTGCTCCCTTCTCAAGGTGGGGACCTCTCTGTTACTAGGGTTTTCTGAGATGTCAAGATGCAGTCTTCTTAACTGTGTGGTTACAAGATTGACGGGGTTAGGTGTGGGGCTCACTTCCTGTGTTAGTCAGGGTTCCCCAGAGAAACACAGCCATTAGGATGTTCATATGTGTGTGTGTGCACATATGTATATTATATGTGTATAGTATACATATACATATGTACGGAGAGAGAGGTGTATTTTAAGGAACTGGCTCATGAGATTGTGGGAGGTTGATATGTCCAAAATCTGCTGGGCATGCTGGAGACCCAGGGGAGAGTTGTAGTTCAAGTCCAAAGTCAGTCTGCTGGCAGAACCCCTTCTTGATTTGGGGAGTCAGTCTTTATTCTGTTAAGTCCTCCAACTGGATGAGGCTCACCCACATTATAGAGAGTCACCTGCTTTACTCGAAGTCTGTAGATTTAAATGTTAATGGCATCTAAAAATACAGCAGCATCTGGACTACTGTTTGATTAAACAACCGGGCACTGTGGCCTCTTTAAGTGGACACTGGACCACCGTCCTGCCTCCCTCACCAGGTGTCCTTGGACCCAACACCCATGGCTCAGCCGGCGTAATTAACCTTCAGGCCTCAGAATAGACACCCATTTCTACTGTCTCAAGGATTTAGGGACTCGGTAAAATTGCAAATATGGGATCTGTCGATGGCAAGAGCCAGGGGTCAGTCAGTTAACACGGCCTGGTGGTCCGCTCAAGGCTGCGTTGAGTTGCCATGAGGCCTAGTAACGGCTGCTCCGTGAAGCTCCTCATCAGGAGCCTGCCTGTTCAGCTTGGCGACATCGAGGAGGACAGCAGGGTTGACAGTGAGGCTCCCGAGGCCACGTTGCAGGCTCTTGCTCGCCATCCCGCCCTGTGCAGAAAAGGTTTGAAGTCCCTGCTTTGACGGAGCGGTGACGTCATTGTTTACTGGGGGATATCAGTGCATTGCAGCCTCCATCATTCTGACCTCCTGTTCAGTGTTTTTGGCTCCTATTCATTATGTATTGGCTTTCAGAGAGTTCCTGTTCTTCCGTAGTTATTTATTTACCCTTGGATGGATTCTCTAGTCTATTTCCATTTCCATCGTAGCAAAATGCTCTCTTTGTACTTAGAAATCCAGATAAAAGCATGGGCAGAGGCCAGCTATTGTTATGAAGCCCTTGCTTTTTCTGAAGTTAAAAATCAAACATTCCGGCAGAACACTCCTTTTTCCTACCCTTTTCCCCACTCTCTCCTCCCTCCTTCCTTCCTTCTTCCTCTTCCCTGTTACAAATTGTGTTTGTCCTGTATTCTAAACTAGCAGCGGGAGGGTTAGCTTGCTTAAAGTTTGCGAAATATCACTCTTTAGAAGTCCATTCTTTCTCCTTCAGTGACTACTAGGAACATTAGACTTTAGAAGATTCTAATTAGTGGCGATTCTTCCAGTGCTCCAGAATTTTTGTTGTGAATCGTTTTCTTCCTTCTGAGTAGAGTGAGAGCCTGGGATTGTAGGCTGGGAGACAACTTCAAAGGCCGAGCACAGGTCTCCAGCAGCTGTCCCCCCCAACCTGAGAGCTCAGTACAGTGTTCCTGTGCTGGTCCTGCTGGGAAAGGCATTGCATAGTTCGCCTTTTAAAGGCACCATTTAGCAAATGGCCCCAGTGCATTCAGTTGCTACTCCAGGGTCCTGGAAATGCACAATTGATGGGGCACATGAGCAGCTGGTTCTCAGGAAGCCTCAGAAAGGTGCAGCCATGGAGACTTTAGATTTTGGAAAGAACCCCTCCTCAGTCTCTCCTTTTGCAGTGATGACGTTGGGGCTCAGGGGGCCCCTGGATTGCATCTGGCCACCTGGCGGGCCTCCATGGCAGAACAGGCCCTCTATGCAGGTCTTCTGATGCCAAGACAGGGCTTGTGACCCCTGCCAGACACACCCCATCCACATCCCCCTTGGGACCTGAGACATTGAAGTCACCTCTGAGGCTGGCAGATGCCCGGGTTGGTGCTCTGGGAAGAGTGCCCAGGTGCTGGCAGTAATGTGGGGAGCAGGCCGCTCGGACGAAGAAGGGGGCTGTGCTGTAAGGTTCCAGTTTGGCCTCTGGACATGCGCACCCACCACCACTACGGCGAAGCCCCTGGCCCCCATATCACCCCTTCTGTGAAGTGAAATATGTTGTCTCCCAACTGGGTTTAGTGTGCGATTAGTCATCGCCTCACTGTTTGTTCGTCCAGGCCGCATGTTGGTGTGTGTCACGGTACGGGGCAGCACGGTGACCAGGCCTCCACTCGGCTGGTAGCCCAGCCGGACGCAGGCCCCGATGTTGTAACTAGGCGGCGATGTCTGGCGGGCTGTTGGAACTGTGGGAAGGAGCGCGAGGCTTCTCATGCTGCTTTGGGAGCCCATCAGGTCTGGAACCTCCCTTTGGTCAGCACACACACTGATCAGGCTTCATGGTTGAGGTATTCCCATCCTGTGGCCAGTTATAACGTTCATTTTCTCAAGCTTTTATCTATCTCCTCCCTCTCAAAATTGAAAGATGTTGCTGGTGAGATGTCATGTGGTTCACCTCAGATATATACCATCCTGGGAGCGTATTTGTGCCCAACTTCCCACCTATGCCATGCGTGTAAGCCATGGCCCTCGTGCTGACCCTAACCCTAACTGTAACCTGATATGTGTATAAGCATGATGTGGTACCATACAATTGTAACAGCTGTGTCCTCATGTGTAAAACACAGACTTTCTGCATTTTAAAATGGAACACTTGGGGAGACCTCGAGAAAAGCTGGCTTCTGACAGTGACTCTCCTGACATTGCTTTTGGAGTCTGTGCCCTTTTAGGTCTGAGATCCGCTGGAGAACAAGACCAGCTAAATCCTCTCACTCTGCCAGCTGTCTGCTTTTGTGAGAGGTACACTATGTCACTGTGTTGCTTTTCTAGCCTGTTACCGTCACATGTGGCAAGGGAGGCAGGGTGGGAGAAGAAAAGCCAGAACGTATGCAAGAACTTGCTGGGGATTTACACCATTTGCACCCAGAAAAGCCACAGCAAGATGGCCTCGCATGCTGGTCTCCTATTCTTTCAAATTATCTCCTTCCTACAAGCCCACCAGCTTTCTTGGTCTTTCCCACAGGATCCCATGCGTGTTCTCAGTCATACAGCTAGCACTTGGTCAAAACCTACTGTGTTCAGAGGACCATGGTTCCCATCCCATGTGTGTTTCATTGGTCTTTGAAGAAGAGAAGTCACCCCCACCTGTGAACTCAGAAAGGACTCAGGCCTCCTCTGGGCCTGATCAACCTCCTGTCCATTCCAGGCTGGGTGTCAGTGAAGGACATGTGACTGCCAATGTCATAGCCGGTCCCTGGGAAGGGTCTCAGGAGAGCACCTTCCAGAATGGCCCTTTCCTTCTCTAGCCACCTGTTTGCTCCCTGCTTTTTAAATTTTAGGTTTCATGTATGGAAGCACATGAGTGAAACAGTTTTAGAAGGGTTGTAAACAAAAATAGCAGCTGATTAAACCCCTGCCATCTCTGAAGGCAGCCTGTTTCTGTTCTTTTTGCTGACTCTTCTGGTGTTTACTTTATTATTTTATTCTTATTTGTTCTTACCTGAGGACATTGCTTTTAGAGAAGAAGTGGGGGGAGGGAGAGAGAGAGAGAGAGAGAGAGAGAGAGAGAGAAAGAGAGAGAGAGAGAGAGAGAGAGAGAGAGATTGATTGGTTGCCTCTTACAGGTTCCCTAACTGGGCATCAAACCCGTAACCTTGTGGCCTACAGGGCGACACTAACCAACTGAGCCACACCAGCCGGGGCCCTCCTGATGTTTGGTTCTGTGCTTCTGCGTAGCACACTTACATTCGTCCTTCCCGATTCATCTGCCTTTGGCGTTATCCCCCGACGTCGTCCTATAAAAACGAAGCATTGAGCTCTTTTCTCTCTGTGTCCCCCGTGTCCCCAGGCAGCCTGCGCAGCCATCCCTTCTCCTAGATCATTTATATCATAATTTTTGAAAATCATTATTCCTGTTTATATTATTTAAATCTCATTTACTTTTAAATTATAAAAAATTATGATTTCTGTACCTTTCCTGAGCCGCCTTTTATTTTTCCTGAAATTAAGGATTATGGTTTTGGTTGGCTTAGTTTTCTGTGACCTATCATAAACGCAATTTCAAACCCTTCACTCACTTTTTAAACTTCATTCAACAATCTAGGACAATAAACATCCCAACAACTTTGTCTTTCTAGAGAAATCTGTCTCGGGGTCGGCCATGCTGCCGAGGCACAAAAGTCACCCTGGCATCCCATTCTGGGTGTCACGCCTTCACTCTGACCCCTGCACCCCGTTTCGCCCCCTCTCTGGGATTCCCGTCTTTCATGGGAAGTCAGTTTTCGAGACCTCGCACATCTAAGTATGTCTTTAATCTATTTTATACTTAAGTGATAATTTAGCTAGGTTTAGCAACAATGAACCTTGCGACCGTTGTGTCTTTCAGCCTCAGCGTTGCTGTTGGGAAGTTGGGAGCCCGTTTAATTCCTGATGTTTCTTTCTTTTCTTCCTTTTCTTTCTTTCTCTTTCTTCTTTTGTTTTGTGTTTTTTTTGTTTGTTTGTTTTTCTTCTCTGGAGGCTTATAGTATTTTCTGCAATTTCAGAATGATATGCCATGGTGTGAGTTTATTTCCATTTCTTAATTTTTTATTTCAATTACATTTTATGGTCAGTATTATTTTGTATTAGTTTCAGGTGTACATTATAGTGGGTAGACAATCATATACTTTTTAGAAAGTGGTCCCCTGATATTTCCAGGACCCACCTGACCCCATACATATTTATTATGATATTATTGACTATATTCCCTGTGCCTTACATCCCTGTGAATATTTTGGAACTACCAATTTGTGCTTGATCCCTTCACTTCTTTCACCCAGCCCGACCCCCACCCCCCACCCCCAGCGACCATCACCTGTTCTCTGTGTCTCAGATTCTCTTTCGATTTTGCTTGTTTCTTTTCTTTAGATTCTGGTGTGGGTATATTTTCATCCATTGGACCGAGCAGTTATAAATTCCTCTTTCCATTGTTGTAGTATATTTTCTTGAACAGTATCACAGATTATTTCTTCCCTTCCGTTTTTCTCTTCTCGAATAGTATCTGAATGTGTGGGTCTCCTAGCCAGGCCCCGGTCCCATAGTCAGCTTCCCTTTTCTCTTCAACTTTGCGCCTCTGTGTACATTTAGTCCACTTTCTAGGCTCCTCAACGTTACTTTCCAGCAGGTCCCCTGAGCTTTCCATTTCTGTCCCGTGCAACAGTCCTGGAGTGGGAGGTGCTTGGCTTGCGGAGGAGCCAGAAGGAGGCCCCAGGTCTGGCAAGAGTGGGCAGGACGGGGACACAGAGCCAGGGGTCAGGACGTGCAGGGGCGTGCAGGCCAAGGTAAGGGCTGGGTGCGGTTTATTCACAATGTGGTAGGAAGCCACCGAGGACTTGAGTAGGGGAGTGACGGATTTGGATTCAAGTTTTAAAGGGCCTGTCCTGGCTGCCTGCTCAGCTCTGAGGTCACCACTCGAGAGGTGGCAGCGGCTCGAACGGGAGGAGGCGTGAGCAGGGCCGAGATCCGGGACGTAACTGGAGGGGACACCCACGGGGCGCTCTCGCAGGCTGGAAGCGGGGGCTGAAAGACTGGACTTGGGAGAATGGAAGAAGACCCTCGGTTCTGAGACGGGAAATTGGGAGGGAGGGATGAAGACTGGGGTTCCGTCTGTTCTGAGTCACTGACTAGCTGCTTAAGTGGAGAGGGTCGGGTTTGTGCTGGAGACGTAAACGGGGGTCACCGGCTGGTAGAAGGTCTTGGAAGCGCGTGATGGGTGACGTCATCTGCGCAGGGAGTTAGGAAAGGGGACAGGCCTGGGGGGGACCCGGGGCCTGAGGAGCAGCCGGCAGCAAAGACGAAACCCAGAGAGCAGGTGTCCTGGAAGTTACGGCATGAAGTCGTTCAAGGCGGCGAACGTGCCGCACCCCCTGCGCGTAAGGTGCGGTCCGCCCGGGGAGAGCGCTTCCGCGCGAGGAAACGGACGGGCGGTGAGCGCTGCAGCGCGTGGGACCCGGGGAGCCCGGGAAGAAGCCCTCGCAGCCCCCCGGAAGCTTCGCAGCGACGTCAGGCCCTGCTCAACGTTGAGCAGAAATCGCTGAGTGAGAAGTGGGCAGAGGGCACCGTCCCCCTGGGAACGGCCGGGACGATGCAGTCGCAAGACTTCTGACACACCACGGGGGAAGGGGCCGTGTCGCTGATGGCGCGTGGGCATCTGACTTCAGGGCTTTTCTTCGTGGTTTTCACGGGGGCTGCAGTCGCGGGGGCTGTGGCACCCCACAGTGGCGGTCCTGGCTCTCACTGGGGGGCAGGGCAGTGTAGGAGCCTTGGGTCTTTGCCGCCCCCTGAGAGTTGCAGAGTGGTTGGTGGCAAGGAGGACCCACGCAGGCTCAGGCATCCTAGGGAGATTTTAGGGACCGCACTGCATCCTGGGGTCCATTTGGAAAAGGACTTGAGTGCAGGAGTGTCTGTGTTTGCTGCCTAGGAGGCCCTCGGGGTGATTAATTCAGGCAGTCTCCACAACTGTGAGCAGACAAGCACCGTGACTGGAGACCTTTCATGGTGTGACTGGCCTCTCGTGGGCGGACACACCCATGCCATCTGTAGGGCTATGTGACAGCTCCATAAGACAGAATCTCCTTCTTTGGGGATGGCCTCTCCCCCATCATTGGCCAAAGAGCTAATCCTCTGCAGTTACCCATGAAGAGCAGGATAGGGGCCACTGCTATTTAACAAATAGCCCCCAGTTCCTTCTCACTCACCCCTGTCTGGTGTAAGGACTGCGGGTCCTTCTCCTCTACGCTCATCGGGGACCCACACTTCCTCCATATGAACGGCAGCTGCGTGGGCACCTGCCACTGTGGTCTTCACGGAAGGGAAGGAGGGGCGTGGAGGAATTTTTCGGACTGAGAAGTAGGGACACCATGCCACTCAGTTCCACTGGCCAGGATGCAGGCACAGGCTCCCAGCCTTAACTGCAGAGGAGTCTGATGTGCGCGGGGTGGTCTTCATGCCTCTCCAGGAGGAGGAGATGAGATTGAGAGCATGCATCCAGCTATCCGTCTAGTCAGTCTGTCTGTCTTTCTGTCTACCTGTCATCTGTTTATCTGCCTATACAAACATATGCGCTGCAGACCTAAATGACAACCGCGAAATTATAGCACCTTTGAGAATTGTTCTTATAGTGCTCTTCTCATAAGTTGCTCATTTTGTAACAAAGGTTCTGTTTGCAAAGCCAAGTGACATTACAGCTTATTTGAAGGTAAATGAGATGATATTCTACTAAATGATTCTCGTGAAGCGTCAGTTTCCATTAGAAGTACATAGTCCCCAGCACCGTACAAAAACATGTAGGAGTTCAGTGATCATACTGATGAGTAGATCCTTCGCTGGATGGAACATGTAGGAGTTCAGTGATCATACTGATGAGTAGATCCTTCGCTGGATGGATGATGGGTGGAGAGAACAAATCAGAAACCACTTTTGTTGTTTGGGGAAAGTTAAACGATTTCCTCTGTGGCCCGTGTTGTTAATGCAGATTCTTTCGAATGTTCTGTCTTCAATCAGTTCTCCTTCACTTGCAACAAGAATTGGATTCAGTGGGGACGTACCTTTAATACTTTATTTTGCTTGGCCCCTTGTAGTGTATTGAATTGTGTACCCTCTAAACCCTGTCCACTTGGCATCTTAGAATGTGGTCTTATTTGGCAATGTCGTTTTTACAGATAGAGTTCCCTAAGGGTCTCGAGGTGAAATCTTGTTGGATTAGGGTAGACTTTGTCTCCAAGAGCTACTGTCCTCATAAGAAGAGGAGACACCACAGAGAAGAAGGCCACGCGAAGAAGGAGGCAGAGGGTGGGGTGACACAGCAACAAGCCAGAGGATGCCAGGGAGGGTCACAGCGGAGGCCAGGAGGGGGCACAGGCAGACAAACTCTCCCTCTGAGCCTGTAGAAGGAACCAGCCTGGCTGACTCCTGGGTTTGGGGCTTCTTGCCTCTTGAATTGTCAGAGAATAAGTTTCTGTTGTTTTAAGCCACCTTTTTGTGGTAATTGATTCTGACGGTCCTAGGAAACTCGTACATCCCTGATCAGCCCCACCGAAATGTTCCTTTCTTTTTTTTCCTCAAAAATTCTTTACTTCTGATTTCTTATGTGGAAATAAACCACTCTATTTTTCAGTCTAACCTGGCCTCAGCATAGGAAAGGTCCTTTCATATTTTGCCTAAATAAAACTTTCCCACCACCTTTTTGAAACTGCCTTCCCTTGGTTTCTACTGTACCCTGGGAGTCATTCTTACATGCTCCACATTCAAGTCAAAGCAAAACAGAAATGTCCTAGGTCCTCCCTTGGTCCCTGTGCTTCTCATGTCACAGGGGGGTGGCAGTCCTTGTCAGTGTCCCCTGAGTTCCGTCCATCATCTTTTTGTATGTACATGTCTACCTCAGCTGCTTCAGGTGGGCCTGTGACTGTACAGCTATGCTAGCTGTCCAGTAATCTCCCTTCTTTTTTTCCCTTATTTTTTACTTACTGATTTTAGAAAGAGGGAGGAAGGGAGAGAGAGAGGGAAACACTGATCCACTGTCCCTCCCATGCGTGCACTCAATGGTTGATTCTTGGGTGTGCCCTGACTGGGGACTGAACCTGCAGCCTCGGTGTATTGGGACGACACTCCAACCTGCTGAGTCCCCTGGCCAGGGCTAACTCCCTCTCCCTTATTGCCAGACTCTAGGGGTTCTGCTTTCATCGAGTGAACAGTTGTTACCGTGAGAGTCTGAGGAAACCGTGCACAATAGAGGAAGGGTACAATAAACTGTCCATTTGGACATCCAGTGTGGATCGTTATCGAGTCATTTATATCAAAATTAATATTTGATTAAGCATGGTTGTAAGAGAGCACTGAAGAAATGGTGACATGGGTTATCTGCTCTGATGATAGGGCACCAATGTTTTATTATTTCAAGAAGTTAATTACCTACATCTCCATAGAAAGGCTCCTATCACTACAAGGTAAAAAAAAAGATTCTATGTTCATAGTTTGTAAGGTCTGAAGGTTGGTAACTATTGATGTAAAAAGAGCCAAAAGAAGAAAAAGGAACAAAATGACAGCAGTGATTGCCTTCTTTCCCAGGAGAAAAAAGAACTGGGTGTCTTTTTTGATGCATTGCTGATGTCCAAGATAATCTTACATCGTATAAGCAATAGCACCACATGACCAATGGATGGAAATGAACAAAGACCTGCAGAATCCCAAATGCTAACACAACTGTTGTTCAGTTTGACTTCATGTTCTTCCAGATTTTATTCTCCTCTTTGTGTCTTGCATAGTTAACACATTTTCCCCCTTTTTTCTTTATTTAATTTTTTTATAGATTCTATTTTTATGAAAGTAGTGTGCAGAGTAACAAATGAAATGGTACAAAAGAGTCAGCTACAAAGAGCACTCCTCTACCTCGCTGCTCGCCCACCTCTAGTCTCACGTCCTATTGGAAAGGATTTTGCTTATTCATATTTCTGGTAATTACTTCCATCAATCTAAATAATATGCTTATGACTTTATTTTTATCATGAACTAGTTTAAACACACCAAAAGGTACAAAAATACAATGTAACCATCATCCATCTCTGTTGAATTCTGTTTTCCCTTCTCCCTTGCTTTGGTTTTCTAAAGGAAATGAAACATTGCAGACACATTTCAGTGCCCTCATCCCCACTCCCAGATCTCATCATCTCGTGTCTCCCTCTCCCCCACAGAGTAGCCAGAACCTTGAACTTGATGTTCATTTTCCCACAGATGTTCTCAAACATTCTGGTCTCAGATTCCTTTGACATTCTTAAAATTTATTAAGGACCTCTCAAATTTTTTATAAGGATTATAACTGTCAAGAGTTATACTGTTTGAAACAAAGACTGAGGAACTTTAGAAATATTTATTTATTTGAAGTGATAATAAACCCGTTACACATTAATACTTTAAATAACATTTTTATAAAGAGAACTATTTTTTAAGTAAAAGAAGAATGGCATTGTTTTTCATTGTGGAAATTTCTGTCTGGCATAATAAAAGACAACTGGATTCTCATCTCTGCCTCTGCACTGAATTAGCGTGATGTCTGTGATATATCGTGTGCTTATGGAGCACTGTTGTGCACTTACGGTGGAGTAAGAATAGAAAAGGGGTCTTAGTGTTCTTATGGAAATAGCTTTGACCTCACAGAACCTGTGAAAAGGTCTCAGGGACCCTTTGATATCAGTTATTTTGTGGCATCAGTAGATACATATAACCATAAACTATGTAAAATTATGTTATTTTCATTCTGTACATATCCTTATGAAATTTGCTCTTTTCTCTCAACATTGTTTTTTATATTTATGAACTTGCAACACAAGCTCAAATACATTTGTCTTAAAGTTGTACAGTACATTATTCTGTGAATATATTACTTTTTCTAGTCTCTTATTGATAGATATTTGGATTGATTTTAGTTTTTCCATTACCAACAAAGTTGTGACGAATATTCTTGTTCTTGGCTTTTTGTGGGATTTTGTAGGAAAGAGAGCTAGGTCAGGAATTGTCCTATTGACAGGAATAGACGCCTCGGATTTGTCTGGTGTTGCCAAACTGCTCTCCAGAGTGGCCGTGCAATTTACACACCCCTGATGTGTGGGAGTCCCCGCTATTCAGAAGACTGACACTCCTTATCACCCATTTCCCATTTTGAGGGTTAGTTTGATGGATATACATTTATATTTCACTATTGTTTTAATTTGCACTTCCCAGGTACTGACACATTTATTAGTCATTTCTGTTTCCTCACCTTTGAATTTTCTGTATATTTCCTTTGCCCATTTTTGTCCATGGGGTTTTGTCATTTTCCTATGAATTTGTCATTCTTTATAAATGTTTATTTCTAATTCTTTCTTGGCCATGTGGATGACAAATACACATTTTTATAAATGGAACATTTATTTATTCGAGAAGTATGTAGAGATTAAGAACACAGACTGGCTCGATTTAAATCCTGGTCTGTAATTCTTTGTATACTAACTACATCTGTCAATTATCTGCATTACAAGCTCTGTACTCTGAATGATCCTGGGCAAGTCACTTGATGGCTTTGTGCTTCGGAGTTGTTCGCAGTTTTAGATGAGTTACGTTATGAAAAGCACCTCACCAGTGCCTGCCCGCCGCAGAGGAAGCGTTTTCCACACGTTGCTGTTGCAGGTAGAGAAGGTGCTCCTTCTCACCCTCCCCTCCCTCCTCCAGAGGTAACCAGGATGCTGCCAGGTGTGCAGCCTCACGGTTCACATTTTCCTGTATTTACCTTAAAGGTATACGTATAAACAATACAGCCTGCATGAAGAGAATCAGATAATGTCGGTTGTTCTGTAATGTTTTTAGTCAATGTTTCTAATATATTTCAAATCTCATAATAGTTCATTTGGGCTTAAATACTCACTAGGCTAGTGATTTTGATATATTAACTCGTTTAATGCTCACAAAGGTCCTCTGAAGTAGGTTCCACTGTGGTCCTTGTTTTAAGGTGGAAAAACTGAAAAACAGAGAGATCAGTCACCTGTCCAGGTCTCCCGGGTACTAAGGGCGAGAGCCGGGACCCGCACACAGGCAGTCTCGCTTGAGAACTTGCACTTGTGACCTCCAGCTGTATACTTAGAACAATGCACAGAGGAGAGTAGACGAGATCGTGATCAATGCACAGCAGCGTGCCACCCACCTGGGTCAGATGCCATGGCGCCACTTTCATTTCACGTTTCTGAAAGAGAAATAGAGAATTATAGGGACAGTTGAGGCCTTCCTACACCTCCAGAGATAATCACTGTTACAAACTGAGTGTTGATTACGTCCATGCATATTTTAGGCTTTACCACATATCTGTGAGTCCTCACAAATTATGTGACATCGTTGTATATATTTTCAAAATTTATGGAAGTACCATGAACTGCACTAGCATTCAGTGACCTCCTTGTGCAACTAATATTATTTTCTATATTTATGTTGAAACACAGATATGTTCTTATCTGCCTTATGGTATTTTTCTTCATTACAGCTGAATAAGATGCTTTTGTCTGTCTTTTCCTTGTTGATAGCATTTAAGCAATTTTCAATGTTTTGCTACTTAAAGTGGCACTAGAGAAAGCATTTTGTGTATGTTTCTTTGTGCAAAAGAGTTTTTCTGGGCATGTACTGCAAAGTAGAAGTCAGGTCAGAAGTTATGAGCATATTCAACTTTAAAAAGATTTTTCCAAATGGTTGATATCTAATTATATCAAATTAGATAATATCTAATAATCTCTCCAAAGTATCGGCACCCCTCTAAATGTACACTGGAAATGAACAAGCACTGTGTGAAGGTTCATTTTTCTGTATCCTCACTAACATTTGGTCTCAAAAACTGGATGATTTTGCCAGTCTTATGCGTATGAAATGGATGGCATCTCTAATGGTTTCAGTTAGCAATTCCCTGCTCACTAGTGAGGGTGACGGTGTTTTCACATGCTTGTGGACTATTCAGATGTCCTCTGGCAGATTACCCTCACTGTTTGCCTACTTTTCCACTGAGTTGTTTTTCTATATTAGGTTGTAATTCTTTATATAGTCTGGGTAAGTCCTTTGCCAGTTTCCTGTATTACAAAGTCTCCCGCGCTGTGGTTTTTATGTGTACTTTGTTTATGAGTCTTTTTATTTAAGTCCCTATGTACAAATACTTTTACTGTGGTTTATATAAACATATTTCTTATCTAAAAAATACTTCTTTACTTAAAAGTTCTTGTCACGATTTCCAATGTGTGTCGGGGGTGGGTTTCCACACCACCAACAATTCTCAGACGCCACCTGGGTGTCCTGCAATTCAGCCCAGTTCACACATTGTCTCCCAGAGATGGAATCCGACCCCACAGGCTAAGGGCGCTGTCCCTCAAGGTTGTCCTCCACGGTAGACACCAATCACAAGCCTGGGTTGTGCCCTGTGCTTCTGACCGATTGGCTGTAAGTCAGGTTCCCAGGACCCATCATTGGGTTTGATTAATGTGCTAAAGCAGCTCAAAGAACTCAGGAAAACCATCTGCTCACTAGTCACCAGTTCATTACGAAGAACTTTAAAGGATACGAATCAACAGCCAGACGAAGAACTACAGTGGACAAGGTCGCAGGCAAAGAAGCTTCGGCCCTTGTGCAGTTTGGGGCCAGCGGGGTGGCGCATGGAAGCATTATGGTTCCCCAACATGGAAGCTTTTTGAACGCCTGTTTTTGGGTTTTTATGAAGACTTCATTACATAGATTTTGTCACTCCATATAAAGTTTAGAAGCATTTTGTTAATATCTACATAATAACTTGCTGGGAGTGTGGCTTGAATTGCACTGAAGCTATAGATTATGTTGAGAAGAACTGGCATGTTGATAAAATATTGTTTTCCTATCAATGAACATGGAATATCTCTATATAAATTATTTATCTAGATTTTTAGTAAATTTCTTAATTTCCTCTATAGAAGCTCATATCATATCATTTGCAAATAGCAGTAATTTTACCTCTTTCTTGCCAACTTGGGTGCCTTTTATTTCTTTGTCTTGCCCAGTTGCCTTAGCTAGGACCTCCAGTACAATGTTAGAAGTGCGGGAGCAGATATCTATGTCTTGCTTCTGACCTTCGCAGGAAAGTTTTCAGTGTTTTGCCATGAAAGATGAAGTGTTAGCTATAGAATTTCATAGATACCTTACCAGGATAATGAAACTCCCTTGTATTCCTGGCTTACTGAGGACTTTAATTATGAAAAGGTATTGGATTTTGTGGAATTTATTCTGCATCTATTAAGAGGATTATGTGTTTTGCTTTTTATTCCATTGATAAGGTGGATTGTATGAATTACTTTCGGATGTTAAACCCACCTGGCATTTCTGAGATAAAATCCACATGATAATGTTGTATAATGCTTTTTATATATGTTGTTGGTTTTTGTTTCCTAGTATTTCATTAAGTCTTCTTACACTCATTTTCACTGCAAGTATTGACGTGGGGTTTGTTTTTTTTTTCCTTATGATTTCTTTGTCTGGTTTTGGTACCAGGGTAATGCTGGCCTCATAGAATGAGTTGGAAAGTGTTTCTCCTCCTTTAAGGAAGAATTTGTGAATAATTGCATTGATTTTTCTTTAAATATTTAGTAGAATTCAGCAATGAAGCCATTTGGGCCTGAGCTTTTCTTTGTAACTAGTTTTTGGGACTTTTTGTTTGTTAATTTTTTCTAAATTAATCTCTGAAGTCAGTATCGTTCTATCTCAGAGGGTCTACCTCTTCTTGAGTCAGGTTAGTAGTTTTTGTCTTTCTAGGAATTTTTCCATTTCATCTACGTCATTTAATTTATTGATGTACAGGCATTCGTAGTGTTCCCTTAGAATCCTTTTCTTCCTGTAAAGTTAGTTGTACGGCCCTTTGTATATTTCTGATTCTGCTGACTGGGGTTTTCTCGCTCTCTCTTCTTGGATAATCTAGCTGAAGTGTGTTCATTGTGTTGGCTTCTTCAAAGAAACAGCTTTTGATTTCACCCATTTTTCTTTATTTTTATTCTCTACATCATTAAATTTTACTTTAGTCTATCTTTCCTTTCTTCTGCTTGTGTTAGATTTAGTTTGTTCTTTTTCCCGTGTCTTATGGTACAAGATTAGACTACTGATCTGTAATTGGTCTTCTTAATATGGGCACTTAAACTGTGCTTCCCCCAAGCACCGCGCTGGCGGCCTTCGTCACGTCTTTGTAAGTTGGGTCTTCATTTTCAGTCATCTCAAGGAATTTCCTAATTTTTCTTTTGATTGCTTCTTTGATTATTTAGGAATGTTTTGATTAATTTCCACATATTTGTTGTGGCTTTCCCAGTTTTTCTTTTTGTTATTGATTTTTCATTTTTAATTTCATTTCACGGTGATTATAAAACATACTTTGTATTATTTCAATACTTTGGACTTGGTCAGGGTCTGTTTTATGGTATTGGAGAGGTTCCATGTGTACTGGAGAAGAGTGTGTATTTCATTGCTATTGGACAGATGTCTGTCAGGTGTAGCTGATTTCTAATGTTATTCAAGTGTTTTATCTCCTGGTTGAGCTCATGCCTGGTTTCTATCCTTTATTGAAAGGGAAATAGTGAAGTCTCTAAGGATGACTGTGAATTGACTACTTCTCCCTTTGTGTCTGTTAATTTCTGCGTCATGCATTTTGGAGTTCTGTTATGAGGTGGGACACTGGGCTGGGAAGTTGACTATTGAGCTTTGGATCTCCAGATGTTATAGTAGGAAGGGCTTTATCCACAGGGTCATTTAATATTTAATAGGGCAAAAACGGTGTTTTGTTTTAATATCCATTGACTGAGCCGGGTTTTAGAAAGCTCCCTGAAGACCGGCTGCAGCCCCTTGTCCCCTGATGCAGTGCCGCCCTGACAGGTCTGCTCCCAGGCAGTGGGCCAGCCCCAGACGGCCCCGCCCAGCAGGATGTGCCACGCCACAGCGGCAGCCCACCCGTGGACCGCACCTCACCCCAGCACCATCCCATTGATGTCTTTTTGTGTAAAAAGATCATGCTGTGGCTAATTGTGTTCATTTTAGGTAGTTAATTCCATGGAATTTTTATGTTTGCTATTTTTTAGAAGATTTTATGTACTTGTAGAGAGAGGGAAAAGGGAGGAAAAAAGAGAGGAAGAGAAACACCGATGTGCAAGGGAAACAGACCAGTTGCCCCTCTCACACCCCCAACCAGAGAGACCCAGACACATGCCCAGATCGGAATCGAACCTGCCAGACCCTTCACAGGACAATGCCCAGCCCACTGAGCCACACTGGTCAGGGCCTCATATGAGCTATTAAATCGAGTTAAAACATGAAAAGTGTTTGACTCAACTGCCTTTAGAAAACTGTACCCCAGCAGATCCCAGGGTAAATTGTGTGTAGCTTAGGCATTCTGGCACCTGGGGACATGGGTCACTTGTTAGTGGAGTTCCTCCTCCTCTCTCAACAGTCGGGGAGCAGGGTGCATGTGTCCCTGCCAGGGTAGGAAGTAGACACTCCAAGCCGGAATAGCACATGAGAAGATTCAGTATCAGAGAACTGAAGACTTTGTTTTATTTTATTTGAGAATAAATTAAAAAGTAGACCATGAAAAACAGGACTATTTGTCTCAAGCCACCTGAAGATAATACGCAAGTACCTGTGGCGTAGCGGCGCATCCTGGAAGCGTTTACGATACAATGAAAGGGCTCACAGCCGGCGTGGGGTGGACAAGGAGGACGTGGAAAAGGACGTTGGGTCTGCTGATAAAATGTGCTTGTTTTTAAACGAAATCGGCTTGTGGTTTGACATTTATGTCTTCAGGTCTAGGAAGAGTCAGGACTTGAGACTAGAAGATTGGCTTTTACATGTATATTCTTTCATTGCTATTTTTAGATTAAGGTTTAAAAATCATAATATATGATTCTGCTATGCATGGAATAAAAATTGATCATATTCTTCTTTGCTGGGGTGTGAATGTTAACAAGGGTTTGAGAAGTATACATACATGTGACCATTTGAGAATAAAGATTTTCTGGCTTTTTGGTCTAATGACCACACGTTAATAACAGTCATTTTTGGCAGTGCTACGTGAACATGACATTTTAGTTTCAAAATAGGCCATGTCTTTAAAAGAATGAGAGTTTAGATAAGTGGCTTCCATTTAAGCAAGTCCAGTGAATGAAAATGAAATTTACAATGACATATTAATACAGTAAATGCTTGCCATACATAGGGTCCGGAAATTTCAGCTGTACACAAGGTGGGGTAAGTGAAGTGACCTAGGCCACCCTGGCCAGGCAGCAAGTGGGTGGGTGAGGTCAAGGGTCCTGCGAGGCCAGAGCCAAGCCCCTCTCATCCGGGCTTCATCTCGGCACCGCCTGGTGGCACTGTTCTGCTTTGGCTTAAATATCCATGAGGATGATTTGGGGTCCTTGGCTGGAAAACAGTTTATAGTGATCTCTCACGTATCACAGGTTTTATGTTCTATACCCCCCGCGATAGTCCGTGAAGTAGGAACCTTACATTTATTTTAGTATTTACTGTACAGTACCGCAAAATCCCGCGATATAGTGAAAAATCCATGACAAATAATTAAATATTATATTTTTAAAAACCCAGCGATACAATGAGGCCGTGATAAGTGAACCACGATATAGGAAGGGACTGCTGTAGTTGTGTGAGTAACCCCAAGGGGGTGGCCCTTCCCCGGTTCCCTTTCAAGGACTTACAAAGAGAACCACTGTGAGTTGCTGGGACCGCGGTTTTATCTCTGACTACCTGGTCCCCAAGCCTCTTCCCAGAGCGGCCGCATCAGGAGGGGCCCCCCATCTCAGTCCTGCGGAGTCTCCCAGGTCCTCAGCTCTGCCGTCCCCTCCCCTGCAGCCGCACATGGGATGTGTATGTGTGTGTCTGTTCTGCCCCAGCTGTGCTGCGCTCTCGCTGTTTCAGGGTCCCAGAGGCTCTCTGGCTGGGGCTCCACACAGCAGCAGCGGGTCCATGTTAGTCTGTTCCTTCAGGGATCTGCAGAGGTAGGGATGGCAGGACACTGGGGACGCCCAGAGCCAGCCTCTGAGGCCTCCCACTGAGGATGGACAGAGGGAAGCAGGATGCTGATGCTCCTGCTGCCTTCGAGTGCCTGGTCTGCTCCTTCCTCCTCACGTCCCACGCGCCTCCCGCAGAGACAGGCCAGTTAGTCCCCGCCTCGTTTCTCACGTGGGAGCGGGATGGAGGCAAAGAACGAAGCCGAGCCTTAGCTGCCCCCACATACACACTGAAATGTCTGTTATCATAGGGTTCTACTGTACCCCTTTCATGCAGATCATGAGGGAATGCACAAATAATTCCATGAGTTAATATTTATGTGAGTCAAGCTGGCCCCTTACAGCATCACAGGCTTCATAGATGACTTATTATGAAAATCTCCCATAATACGTGCTGTTCTGCTCTGCTGTCTTATAGTTTTTGGTTGTGAAAGCCAGCACAGTAACGGTCATGTGCTGTGGCCTGTTTCAATGAGGGTCTAAGGACCCTGCAGGGGCCCCTGTGATTCCTTAGCCAACCCACTACTGACCTTTGGGCTTTTAGAGCTCTCAGTGGGCCACTTCATATTTGCCTCGATTAGTTTTCCTGCTCTGACGATTTCACCTGGCTACTCTCGAGACTCCTGGCGTTCCCCGCCCCCAGCACACAATGCCTGTTGACAGGTCATTTTGCTGTATTAGAATAAGATGCCAAGGGCTGAAGAGCCAGGTAAGAGCCTTGCTGGAATTTTACCTAAACTGGTCAGTAGTCCCTGAATGGGGCTGTGGTATATCATTTACAGTGGGGCCACCACATGTCCCTCCATGCACACGCATGAGCCATCTCCCACGCCGACCCTGGACTCGGTCGTGTGACTTGCTTGGACTAACGGGATGGAAGTGACATGGTGCAGTTTTTGTGCCTGCTCTCACCCTCTCAGGACCCAGAGGCCTCCACGTGAGGCCGCTTGGGTGTCCTCATGGAAGAGCAGGAATCTCATCGCCAGAGGGAGGCCCAGCCAATATGCAGCCCCACCTGCCACACACAGGTAGGCACGTGTACCAGCAGGCTGCAGGCAACACCCACCAAGCAACTGCCCAAATCACTGATCTACAGAGTCATCAGCAAATACGATGCGAATGATTTTAAACCACTGTGTTCTGGGGTGGTTTGATGTACAGCGATAGATACCTGGTGCAGGTGACCTGTGTCATTTACCAGTCAAGCACCTGGGTATTAGTGCCACAGGTAGACCTTACTCATTCCCAACCCGAGGGCTTGGGTTCAGGTAACTGAGAGGCCTGACTAAGTGACACATTATAAAAATCTCAAGGCTGTTTTCGGGATATTTAAGCGTTTTAAAGATAACTCATTTAACAACTCATTATGAGAACGAAAGGGGGTGGATGAGTTTTAAAGGGTTAGGGGTCTTTGCCAACTGACGTCCAATCAGAAATGAAAATGAAGCCCTTGTAAATGCAGAAGGGAGGCCGCTGTAGCCATGGGATTCAAGGCGAAAAATTCTGCACCCACCAGACTCTCTGAAATAATCATTGTCCTTATGTCGCCTCTGGTCTGTGGCTCCATCTGGACACGTGTGTATTGAGACGCCGCTCCCTGCTGCGGGCCGGATGGATGCAGGCAGAGGTGCTGTGAAGGACGCGCAGGTCAGGGGGTCAGCCCTGCCCCTCATCTAAGATCTGGGAGACTCCCGTGCTAACACTGAGGCCGCCTTCAGCCATGACGGAGGCTGTCCCGGCGCTCCTGAAACACAGGTCGGTGCAGACAGGAGCTGCAATGAAAGCAGGAGCAGAGTGTTTCAGAAGCACAAGGATAGGCCGCCGCAGGAGCCCAGCCCCTGGCCCGCTGCCTCCCCCGCGTCCCCAGACACAGCCAGTCTTGCGCGATCGATCGATCAGGAGTGGCACCGGCGGAGGAGAGCATCCTCACGTCAAGGTCCAGCTGGTGACGGGTCTAGCTAGCTGCCTGGCGGACTGGGGAACACAGTCGGGAGAGGAGTCTGTTCCCGGGTACTGTCAGTGAGCAGCCCCAGTGCCCCCAGAACTGGGTTCAATACTGGAAATGGAGGAGACTGTTGGCTCAGAGTCACACAAATGTCGCCCTCCCAGCGCTTCCGTGACCAACTCACAGAACCTTCTGGAGTGTGAGAGAGGACCTGGCTTGATGCATGAGGTCCTGGAACCCTCAGGAGACCCTTCTAGGACGAGGTCCTCTGATGCTGCTTCTGTGACTCTGTTCCTCGTCCTCTCTGTGCTGGTTCCTGCCACCAGATGCCTGTCGGCCTAATCCTGAGGGTGAGAACAATCGATTCACCTGGAGCCCGAGGGGCTGCCTGTCCCCTTGCCCATCGGCTGGAGGGTGCCAGGGGCCACCAGTGATATTACTGCATCACTCGGCTTCTTTCCTGGAATCTCCGTCAACATTACGGAAACGCTTCATGATGTTTAAAGTAAACTTGTCTCAGGCATAATCAAAATTGATTAATTACACCTAACAACAGTAAATATCAGATATTCTAATTTTGCACAATAAAAAAAAGTGTCCTTCTCCCTGGCTGCTGTGGCTCAGTGGATTGAGCGTCAGCCTGCAAGCCAAGTGTCGCTGGTTTGATTCCCAGTCAGGGCACATGGTTAGGTTGCATGTCAGGTCCCCAGTTGGGGGCGCGAGTGAGAGGCAACCACACAGTGATGTTTCTTTCCCTCTCTCCTTTCCCCTCTCCCTAAAAATAAAATAAATAAACAAACAAATAAAAAATAATAATAATGTATCACATAATTAAAAAACAAAATGTCCTGAAGAATGATCTGTACGCATTGATTCGTTCACCCACAGATGGGTGTGAGCGACAGCTCCATGTCAGGCGCGGGTCTGCTGTAGTTGCTGGAGACACGGCAGCAAACAGGAGACAGAAACGCATGTACTGTACTCCAGGGGGGTCAAGTTTGGGGGCGGGGTGTGCGGGCAATAAACTGCTCCATAAGTTAGTTTATGTCAGACGGCCAGAAGTGCTATGGAGAAGAAAAGGCAGAGGAGAGGAATAAGAAGTCCTCCAGGGAGAGGAGGGCCCTTTACAATAGTAGTCAGGGAGGACCTCGCGGAGGAGGCGTTCCAACAAACCCCTGAGGGAGGTTTGGGGGGTGGTCCTGTCACTCATCTGGGCAAGAATATTCCCAGAGCGGAAACAGATGTAAAGATCCCGGGGCCAGAGCACGCAGGTGTGTCTGAGACATCATGGGGCCATCACAGTTGGATGGGGGGCCAAGGGGGCCCACAGCAGAAAAGGAGTTAGAGGGTTTGTGTGAGTGCATGTTCCCGTGTTCATGTGTAAGGGTTGGATGTACACTTTTGAGCCCCTGAGTTCTGTTCTGAGTGATCTGAGACAGCACCAGGGGTTCCAGCCAGAGTGGGAGGACCTGCTTTGCATTTTAAAAGGCTCTCCCTGCCTGCTGTGCTGAGAGCCAGAAGGTGGAGAGCAAGCTGCCTTAATCAAGAGCAGCAGCATCTCCCAGGCTGGGGGAGCCCAGCCCAGCCCCCACGGTGCAGGAGGCTTTCTACTCTTGGGTCCCTCCAGCCGCACTTGAACACAGTCTTGCATTTTCCTGCCTTTTTCTTCTGTCTCGTCTGAATTCCACTGGGAACCAGTCAGTCTGTGGGGCTCACTGCGCTGGTCCTGGCTGCCTGCGGCTGTCCCCACCTCCTGCAGGGGACGCTGGCTGAACGGCCAGAGACAGTGTGGAGGCAGAGCAGTCTGACACTCCGTGCCGCCTGCTGCACGCAGACAGCCTTTTGCCCTCCGACCCTGGCGAATCCCGTGGACCTGTGTGCAGCTGCCAGCAGCTTCCCAGAGGCTCCAGCCCGCGGGCACACAGGTCCCTGGCAGGCCGCTCGGCCACCTGCTCCAGCAATGACGTGTAAGCACCAGCACTGAAGTAGGAAACAGCCCCGACTGACGCCTTCCTTTGCAGTGGCCTTTGACCTTACTTCTTCCTTCTGTATGCTGCGGAATCTGTTCATGTGCAAGCCAAGCAGACGGTCCAGATTTTAAAACATCCAGTTCATATTCCAAATAGTACGTCCTGGCTTTTGGTCATGTTGACTCATTTCAGGTTTAGAAACAGATGGTCCGCATATCCACATTATCCCTCATCCCCTAGACAAATCCAACAGAATGTTGGGTGTGTCCCTGGTTTCTTTTTAATTAACATTATGGATAATTTCCATGTGTATTTTTGCCTAATCAGGTCCATACGATTGGTCGAACCATCCACGTTAGTTAACATCTTTTTCTTTTTTCTTAATATGGAAAGAACTTGTTTATTTGCTATAGTTTTCTTGTAATGTTATAACTGACATCTTTTTTATGTTATTGCATGACCAGTCTGTTCATTGTAGCAATTCCATGTAATGGCTGCTTAAAAGGATGTTAATGCCGGTCTCAACCTTATAGATCTGTGTGTCGAGTTACCGAGGATGCGGCAGTGCTGGGGGGGACCCTCGAGCTTACACTCAACCTTGGTTTTGGGCAGTGACAAAATAGATGCAGAGAACTTACCTGTCCCACCTGAGGCCATGGCCCGGGTCGCCGACCTCTTCTGACTCAGCTGGAGAGTCTGTCTCGTTAGGTACCCTCTGACTAGACTGTGCCCTGGCACTTCCTTTTTAGCTGTCCTGCCTCTGCCCTTGTGGAGTGGGGACCGGAGGGCAGCCTGGCAGGGGCTAGGCTTTCATTGATAACAGCACTTCTCGAGTGCTGGCTGGGTGCCAGGTGCTGGCCAAAGGCTTTCCTATTCACTCAGCCCCTCTCCTTTGAGAACCATGTATCACGCTCTGCTACACTGCCTGAGACTCCCCATAAAACAAAATCACCCAAATCTCTATCCTCATGGTGCTTATTTTAGAATCATCACGAAGGCTGTCCCATCAGGGCTCCTGGGCCGAGAGCACATTCATTCACCGCAGTCTCCGCGCTGTCCTGGCCGCAAACCAGTGAGTGTGGTCAGCGAGCTGCCCTTACGCTGCAAAATCCTCATGTTTCCAAGTCCTCGAGATTTCTCTTACCTCCAGTAAGAGGGCACACTAATGGGACAAATACCCGAAATGACCCGTGCGATCCATCTGCCCCCCCAACCCCCACTGTGACGGTCGCAATAGGCAGTTTGTGGGAATAGTTAATAGATGTCGCACATCACGCGGAGGCACGAGCGGGCCAGTGTTTCGCTGAGGAGGGAAGAAACAGGCGCTTTAACAGGTGCACAGCTTCTGAATGAAATGTAGCGGTAACAGCAGCAGAAATTCTGAGCCTGGTGTCCTCCCACACTGCGTGCTCCTGCTGGTATCTCTCATTAGATGTAATTAACGGCCACGGGCCACCCTGCCCACTCCTGGTGCTGCGCGCGGGTTGTCTGCACTGTGGGAATTGCAGTACAATTCTGCTGTCTCGAGTCAGTCAAGTTTCATTATGTTCCCAGCGCGCGGTTTCTGGCACAGAGCAGAAAAACGAATCCGGGTGTGAATGCGAGTGTGGTGGTTCACATTGTGGAGGAGAGAACTCATGACAGCATGTCTGAGTGGAAATCGTGGTTTTCCGAGGCAGATTTATGTAAGTAACCCCTGAAATTAATTCAACACCCGTGGATATCGGAGGCTGTCTGTTTCATGTGCTGTTGCAAACTCCAGGGATTTCTAGACTGATAAGACAATGTTAACACTGTTAGTTTATTTTGTATTTTTTTCCACCTTGTCTGAGGAGCTGTGCTCTGAGTTTGCATTTTTTTATCTCCAGAGAAGGTTGTGCTTAATAAAAGCAGCGTGCTGTCGCCATATGCTTCCTTCTGTCTTTTTTTTTCTCAGATACGTACATAGAACCTCTGTTAGTGACAATTGCCCATGCCAGTCACTTGGGTCCTTAATTCAATCAACAAATATTTTGTGGGCACCTGTCACACTGACAGACACAAGGCAGCAAGCCACACCACATCCGGCCCTCATCAGTGGAGGCAGAGGCAGTAAGCCAGGACCACCTTGAACATGGACCATGCCCAGTAGCATTTAATACTGGGGAGAAAAATAAAACCAGGTGAGGTGGGATAGGGGAGCGGAGGGGACTGGCTGTGTTTTGTAGGGTGGGCAGGGACAGGAAGCTGATAGATGATAATAGGGCAGAGACCTGAAGAAAGGGGGAAGGGCTGGGGGCGGGGCTATCAGGAAGAAAAGTGTTCCGGGCAGAAGGGAAGCCAGTGCAGCCACCGAGGCCAGGCTGTGCTTGAAGGGTCTGAGGAACAGAAGGAAGCCAGGAGGTCGGGAGGGTGAGTCCAGACACAGGTGCGAGGGAGCGGGCAGCCAACCACGGGGCCTTGGAAGGTGCTGCAGGGCCCTCGGCTTGGCGGGGAAAGATGGAAGGTGCTGGAGGGCCTTGATTAGAAGAGTGGCATGAAACTAACAGGTTTTATAAGAATCACTGTGGTTGTTACAGTGGGAGGATAAGACGGGGCGTGGGGAGATGCGGTAACTGTCGCAGTAATCCAGGAGAGACCGTGTGGTGGCAGAGAGAGGGTGCAGAGTGACTCCATTTACTCATCTGTTTCAGGGAGGAGCGTTTGTACTTCTACCAGAACACAAACACCCGAGGGCAGGTGTGCTCCCTGCTGTTTCTTCAGTCCTTTCATAAGCCCCTGGCATAAATGGATAAATTTAAAAACCAAAACACAGTAACAATGATGAGAGGGGGGCCAGAGACTGGGAACAAACCAGCCATCTAGGACAGTCATAATCACACCTTCACCAACTCCTGGTTCCTTTAAAGACACTGGAATGTTGTTCTGAAATTCTCTGAACCAGATCAATTTAAATCACTTCCTCTTGTCCGATGAACACGTCACACACGCCACTTTTATTTCAGATGCTGAGAGGAGGCACGGTGAAAGTCCAAGACGTGGTGAAAACTCACTGGACTGCCAGTTTGTACTCCTCCTCACCTTCATTCTTGCCTCATGCATGCCTCAGGGGGAAAACCCAATGTCATTACCTGCTTTAGTTTATTTCCGTTACTGTTTAATTGAGGTGATGTACACACGACCTAGAGTCTATCATCTCACCTGGGTTCAGGCGTACTGTTCCGGGGGGGTGGGTGTGGTCGCGTCGTTGTGCAAGCTTTCGTTCCTTCACCTGTGAAGCCTGCTGGGCCTGGGGCCGCGCTGAGTTCTTGGGTAGCAAAACTCTCCATCCAGCCGTCTGCTGCCTTCCTACTAATAAAACTGCTGCTGCATTTAAAGAAACTCCCTTCTCCTCTCATGGTCTGAAAGTCACCTGCTCAACACAAATGTTAGTTATAATCCTGCTCCCTACAAAATAAACCTCCTCCACGTGGCAAGCTCTTTCCCTTTGACTTCATCACCAGTTAACAACAACTGAACTCAGGGCACTTCCTAAAGCAATGACAGAGGGAGTTTGTCACTTAAGGGAGGGGACCAGGCAAATAGACGTATGTACTTGAAACACAAATAACAGGATCTGTGGCCAGAGCCATGACAGCGCAGCCTGGCAGACATGCATGTGGGGTCACTGTGTCTGGATTCATGGAGGGACAGCTTGTGTGGGTACAGGAGGCCAGTGGGTCTGGTCGCAGCAGGAAGGTGAGGGAGGGCCGGGCAGAGCGCATGTGGAATTTTGGTAGTTGAGGCTCACGACCTCTCAGAAGAGCGAGGCAATCCTTTTCAGTGGAGTGGAGAAGGCTCAGAGCGTGGAGAAAGCCAAGTGCAGAGCTGGAGGCTGTGTCTGCTCATCTGATCCAATGGAGAGTGGAGCGCAGTCTCGGGACCCGGGTGAGGTTGGGGCCCCGTCATTCAAGTTCATGATACAGTGTCGTGCAGTTGGAAAGGCCGCTGGCTGCCCCTGCAGGCGTCCGAGACAGGGACAGAGGGGGCGCTGGGGGGAACGTCCCCCACCACATCCGGGCACTCTGGGGAAGAGCAGAAGCTACGGAAAGAAAAGTCGACGTTCTGTTGACCAGAGACTGGGTTTGGGCTGAAACACCCGAGTCTGCCGACTCCCTGAGACCAGATGTCAGCAGTGGTGTTGAGACCGTGGGGATCGGAGAAGTCATGGACTCAGCTTGGAAAGTGCAATTTTACGTGCCAGTGAGATACACGGGTAAGAGGCTGTGTAAACACACGGGCATTAGATGATGAGCAAGAGATTGAGATTGGTGATGCAAAGCGGAATGTATGCTCCAGTGTGAAACAGTGGCGCACGTGATTTAGGCAGAAGAGTGGACTGAAAGCAGAACCTGGGGGAAGAAACGGCTCAGGAAAGGAAACAGGCACGCTGGTCAGAAGAAAGCTGGTCAGCCCCGCTGGCTGCCCCACGGGGGTGTTGACGTCAGAAACGTCCAAACCTGTAAGGATTTTTATGAGTTTATTTGAGCCAAACTGACAACAGTTGACAATTGCCAGGAAGCAAAGTCTCAACGGACTGAGAAAATGCACCAGAAAATGGCAGTTTTGCCCCTTATTTTATACATCAGAATGAAAGGGGAAGATGTAAGGGGTTACATGAAATTCATTGGTGGTGGATTAGGGAGGCGGGAGAAAGCAAAGGGGGGAATCTGATTGGATAAAGAGTGAAACAAAGACACACTTCTTTTACACTGGTGGGTACAGGATAGTTAGCAATTAACGCCATCACAGTAACAGGGGGGGATTTCCGGGCTCTGCTTTGGTGTGGTGGGGGGTCTAGAAGAAACAAAATTACCCTGACCTTCCGAAGGTATGTTATCGCAGAGGCAAGCAGACAGTAGACAGGCTCATTAAGGTAAAGACTGAACCTTCTTCAGGGAAGATACCAGCCTAGGACATGATTGCCTGCCGTGAACTGCTTTAGAGAGGAAGTTTTAATTTTAGACCATCCTGCATGGTTACTTTGGTCTCTGAGTTTGTAAGGCCACCACGCAGGCCTCTCCTGAGCTTGTCGGGTTAATTTGTGGCCCCTTTTTTATCCACAGGTGCAAAGCCTTATTCCAGAAAGAGCCACAGAAGTGGTCTCCAGGGGTCTTGTTCTTAGAAAAAGCACACATTTTTGTACACATACAAAAATGTGGGGATGTTTGCACAGAAAGGTGACTTTAGTGCAAGGTGGTAGCACCATGCTGGGGGAGGGTGGAGTGATGAGGGCGGTGATGTTCACGAGACACAGGTGAGCTGTACTGTGTGGGAACCCGGAGGCGCGGGCAGTGGGGACCAAGCCGTCCGTGTGGCACAGCGGGAAGGAGGCAATGCGAGGGGCCCTCGTGCCTGGCAGTGGGAGGCTGGAGAATGCAAACGCAGTCATTTCAATAATTCACTCCTTGGTTTTTTCCTTTGATAAACAAAACTAAAAAGCTATGAAATTGTATGGGCCATGGGTTGCCAAGTGGTGCCAGTGGCCAGCTGTATTTTAAATGTATCATCTAAGTGGCAGCATTATTAGCCCTGACAGGATGCGGGGCACCCCCACTCCTTCTCCAGCCCCCTTCCCAGCAGACCACTTGCCCATTTAGACTGAGAATACGAAAGCTGCAGCGAGGAATTACTTCCACTTCCTACCGTTAAATCTACAAATCTACTTGCTCCTCACCCACTGTGCCCACCGCCTGCAGAGCAGGGTGGCTGCCATCTCAGGCTGGTCCCTCCTCTGTGGCTTGAAACCTGTCTCCTTCCCTCTCAGCACATCTGTTCTTCTTCCCTCTGCCCCGGGTCTCAGCCTTCCCGTCTAGCCCCTTTATTAGCACTGAAACAGGCCTCCAGTCTCTCAGGTTCAAAAACAAGCCCTCTTGACTCCTCCACCAGCCCCCACTGTCTCTCCTTCTTCTCACAGGAGCTCTGACAATTCCTCCTGCATCTCCTCACCTCCTCTCATTCCTCGGGCCTGTCTAACCTGCTTTCTCCCCCATGACACCCCCAAAACTAGTCCCTCAAACCACCAGAGACCACTGTGTT
Organism: Furipterus horrens; assembly: GCF_987537825.1. Lineage (NCBI taxonomy): Eukaryota > Metazoa > Chordata > Mammalia > Chiroptera > Furipteridae > Furipterus > Furipterus horrens. The sequence goes on from NW_028327185.1 coordinate 20,811,189, forward strand.
GATGAGTGTACCAGGGATGTTTCCAGTCTCCTTTTTCCTTCAGGCTCAGCAGCATCAGCCCTGTGACCAGCAGCCTCTTCCGCCAGCTTCCACACTCTCCACACCCCTGGTCTTCCTCCTATCCCTCCAGGAGCTACTTCTCACTAGAAGCTACTCCTCTCCAGAAGCTACTCCTCAGATTCCTCTGCAGGCTCACTGTGCTCAATCTGACCATTAAGTATTTGCATTCCTTGGAACTCCAGCTTAAGCATTTTCTTACTCTTTGTTCTCTCTGTGGCTAACTCTCAAAATAGGCACCTTCTTTTTTTCTATAGCTAGTTAATTTACATATTTCTTATAATGCTTAGAAGTGAGGATCTGGAGCTTAGAGGTCACCAATGCCAAAACCCTACTCTACACAAGAAAAATCAGACCCACCGAAGGTGGTCATAATGGACCTACCAGCTTGGAGAGGAGGTCTCTTCACTCTCATTTAAGTGTCCTTCCCCCCTTTCCCACACTGAGATGCGCAAAATGGGCTTAAAAATAGCTGCAGCCCTGGCCAGTGTGGCTCAGTTGGTTGGAGCATTGTCCTGTAGGCTGAAAGGTCATGGGTTTAATTCCCAGTCAGGGCACATACCCAAGTTGAGGGTTGGATCCCTCGTCAGGGCACATACTAGGAGGCAACCACTCAACCAATCGATGTTTCTTTTTCTCTCTGTCTCTTGGTCTCTCCATCTCTTTCTTGCTCTCCCTGCCTTCCTCTCTCTCTAGAAGCAATGAAAAAAAAAGACCTCAGGTGAGGATTAAAAAAAAAAAAAAAAAAAAAAGAATAGTTAAAAAAACAGCTTCAAATTCCAGCTGCCCTTTTTGCAGAAAATACATCACAAGCTGATCCTAAAATTCATATGGAAATGCAAGGAGCCCTATATATAACCTAGAAAATCCTGGAGAAGGACTCACACTTCCCAGTTTTAAAACTTAATGCAAAGAAATAGTAACGAAGACAGTGTGGTACTGGCATAAGGATAGACATACAGATCAAGGAAATAGAATTAAAAATCCAGAAATAAACCCTTACCTCTCTGGTCAACTGCCTTTCAGTAAGCATGCCAAGATCATTTGAAAGAGAATGGACAGTCTCCTACAAATAAATATCCACGTGGGAAAAATGAAGCTGGACTTCTGTCTCACAACATGTGCAATAATTAATTCTCATGGATGTAGGAGCTAAAACTGTAAGACTCGTAGAAGGAACCATCAGGGCCGATCTTCATGGCCTTGGATTAGACGAGGCTTGCTAACTCTGCTGCAGAAAGCACAAGCAACCAAAGAGCAAATGGGACTTTATCAAGATCAAAAACTTTTCTGTATCAAGAGACACTATCAAAAACGTAAAAACACAGCCTAGAGAATGGGAAAAGTATTTGCAAATCATATATCTGATACGGGTCTCGTATCTAGAATGTATAAGAAGTTGATGCTCAGCATCCTTCATCATTAGGGAATTGTAAATCAGAGTCACTAGCTACCATTTCCCACCGGCTTAGGATGGCCAGAGTAAAGCACAGAAGCCAACGAGTGTTGGGGAGGAGACGGGGGAACCTTCCCGTGTCGCTGGTGGAAAGGTGAAGTGGTGCAGCCACGGTGGAAAATAGTCCGGCAGCTCCTCAGCACTCTCTGCATAGATTCCATGGAGTACGTATATATTCAAGAAAATTGAAAGCATATGTTCATACAAAAACCTGTACGTACACAGCTGTTCACAGGAGGATTATTCATAATAGTCAAGAAGTAAATGCCCCTCAGCTGATGAACGGAGATACGTCATGTGCTCCGCCCATGCGCTACCCTGCGGTGTCATTCAGCGTTGAAAATGTTGAGTGCCAACATGCGACGGCGTGATGAACCCTGAAAACACTGTGCTAAGTGAAAAAAGTTAGAAGCAAAAGACCACGTTATATGATTAAATTTATATGAAATGTCTAGAATAGGCAAATCCCTACAGAAAGTAAGTGGGTTATTGGTTGCCAGGGGATGGGGACGGGGGGACTGGGGTTTCTCTTGGGGGCAGGGGAGATATTCTCAGATAGTGACGAGGGCTGCCCAACATTGTGAATATGCCACAACCCACCAAACTGTGTACTGTAAAATGGTGACTTGTACGTGATGTGAATATTAAGTCAATGAAAAAATACAAAAAAAGAAAAAGACCTGCAGAGCAATAGTGAACACTTTGCCCCTCCGACCCCTGCCCCCACGGCTGTTCGACACCCATTCCCTGCTCACCTGGCACCCTCTTCACAAGCTCCTGCCCCCTCCCCCTCTCCGACTGCCCCATGTTTGGTAACCGCCTCCTCACTGGTCCCCCTTCCTCAGCCTCTTCCTTCTCACCAACCAGTGAGGCATCTCACAGCCAAATTTATTTTCCTACAGTTTTTCCCTCAAAGTTCTTAAACCCTCCATGAACCTCCACCACAATATGACAGGCCACGACCAATTTATGAGCAACTTCAGGCCGAACGTCCATCCATAATGTCGTCGGCAGCCGTCCGTCTCGAGAGACGATGGTGTAGCTTCTTAAGAGTCTATCTGCACCGCCGAGAATGGCTGTGCAGTCCGACTCGGGAGTGACACGGTATCTGTCTCCTCCCGTGTTGAATCGACATCTTGCGATGACGCTGAAGCTACAGAGCCTGGGCAGGGTGATATGGAGGGTCTGCTGTTGCCCATGCAGCAGACCCAATGTGGCTGTTTGGAATTCAGGACACGTGTCCTAGAAACCATATCACAGGCAGGGAGGCTAGATCCCCAGGCAACTTGCAAAGCACATTTCCTCTTCAGATCACAGAAAGTTCTGATAGTAGTAGAGAACCGAATTGTTACCCAAGAATGTTCTGGTGAGACCCTGAGCTCACAGTTCTAACTTGTCACCCGGCTGCAGGCGGCGGGTGGGCGTTGCTTCCCAGCCCAGGGTCAGGACTTGTGAGTTGGCTGCAGTGCCCCGCGACGATGGGGTGACTGTCTGTGCATTATAACCACAGAGCCATCTCTCTGGCCGGAGTTACCTCTTCTTCAGCCCCAGTGGTTGCCTTTCTGTGCACCACTATTTCCTGATGCTCTTTAGCCAGGCTCTGGTCTCCTCTAAAACAGAACACGCTACCAGCTCTGCACCATCCAGGATGGGCCGCCGGGCGGGCTGGGAATTACCCACTCCTTCAAAGCGGCCCTTTCCGTATTTGTCCCATGAGGCCAGGGGGCAGCTGATGTGTGTATGATTCACATAATGACTCACGCTGCCAGCAGAGGCGTCCTTGCGAAGCCTGGCGAACTGCCGCACACTCTCCTGTCACTCGCGGTCTCTCGGTTTCTTCTGCTTTTCAAACAAGACTTCTCAGGAAGCATATCAAATGGCCTCACGTGCAAACAGAATCCCCGTGGAAACCACTGCTTCCCGCATTATTGGATTCTAAGGTTTCCACTCACTGCCTGTTGAAAGCAAAGAGGCACCCCTGTGTTGCAGAAATTCTCAACCAGGACAGAGCAGCGGGATGCAGTGTTTGCTTTTATGCTTTTCGTTTAGTTTCGTTTAGTTCCCAGTCTGAGGTGCTGCCCTGCCGTGGCCTAAGTCTGTGTGTGGAAGCCTTTTGTCAAATTTGTTCAGTGATCGTTTAGTTTATATAGAGGTTTGCACCCCAGGGAGCCTCCCACTGGACCCTCGTAACCCTCCTCTGTCTCCTGACCCTGGACAATCGAAGAGCCTTTGGAATTTATCTAAAGATCTTTTTTAACTCAAATTACCAGTTGGGTGGGAGGAAGAGAAGAGATAAGAGGTCATTTTCCATCTTACTGTTTCCCCCTTAACTTTTCTTCCTTATCCTGTAGGAAAAGACAAACACGTGCATGGCCTTAAGAAATGTATATATTTTTAAAGAAGCCACTCTGAAGATGTTGTGGGTTATGAAAGCTTCCAGAGACATCTCTCTGTTTGTAGGAGGAAAATTAGCAAAGGACACAGGGAACTGACCTCCTGACCTCCTGACGGCTGAATGGAGTCCCCAGCTTCCAGACTGGCCTAGACCCCTGGGCTCCAGGTGTTCAGGTGTTCTAGTCTGTCGGAGCACAAAAGTTTCTAGAATCTCAGAGAAGTTAGGTGGGAAATGGATTTCAGAAATGATCTGGTTGTCCTTCATACTGGCTGCACATACCATAGAATCTTCAGCTTGGAGAACCTCCCCGGATTTGTTTGGGGGATTTTCACCTTTCAGAGGACCAAGGGCCACACTAGAAGTGGACATTCTAGAATCAGCCAAATCCTGTTTGTATTTGACAGGAGCTCTAGAGGGCAGAGTGTAGAACACCCGTAGCCCCGGGTTTCTGGCTGTGTCCTACAGAAGAGCCCAGTTCTCTGCTTGTAAGGAAGCACTGCCGAGACTGAGTCCGGGCAGATTTCTAGCTTCCCCCTGAGGCTCTGGCAGAAGAATGCTCTCACATCCCCAAGATACATCTGCGTGGAAAGTGGGAGGCCGCTATGGAGATTCTCCGTCTATTGATGATAATTAGAAATCACCCAGGCCCAGATCTTTAGGATCAACGTGGGGCTTCAATAATTGCCTTTTGTTTTCCAGGTCTTTTGGGGATTTTTGACTAACCAGATTTGAAAATAAGTATTCCCTCAACAGCTCTGGTTCTATGTCCCATTTCCCTCTGACCTTCGTTGGAATGGGATAGTATTGTTTTAACTTGAATATGGACCTATGTGACAGCCAGTTTGGGGGGTCATTGGTATCTAGGCTGTCTTGTACCCAGACTTCAATGTCCCCACAAGTTTCAGATTTGCTTTTATTTGAATGACATAAACCTTGCAAACCCATTAATGACATTCCTTGAGTATGGGCTCTTGTGCCCAGGACGGTGTTACTAACTAGTCTTATGTCAGTTTCAGTGTGTTGTCCGGGCTGTCCTGTGGGACGATATCTGTGTGACAGGTGACCCACTGCAGGCCCATTTCAACTGGAACTGCTCTTTGGGGAGTCTCAGGTGCTGTCTGAGTCCGAGAAGGGACAATTTCTGCTCCTTAGTTGAGAAATCACCTGGGAAGAGTTGGTGTCAGCATAGCTATTAGTTGGAACCACATAGAAACACCTGCTTTGTTGGTCAAAAACGGTCAAGTTTCAGCAACTTCATATGTTTTCACGGAAAAGAATGTAAGCTCCCTGAGAACAAGAGGCATCTTGTTCATCCTGTTCACACCCTTCCGTCACTGCATCCTAACGTGGTGCCGGGTAAAGTCATTGGAGAAATGAGTGAATGAATGGACAAATGAAGGAATGACGCAATGGATTTGATCTCCGTTTGAATCACTCATGTCTGACTCTGCGCTGCATCCACCTCTGGAAAATCAGATGACCCTTCGTGACGCTGGAACTGTGTTCTGGGCATGGCGAGGGGTCCTGCTCGGCGCGGCCCATTGTGTGCTGGTGCGTGGGGAGAAGGACTGGGCTGTCAGGTGAGCGGGTGAGGCACGAGGAGACCCACGCACGGGAGTGCAGACCTTGTTTTCTAGCCAACCAGGAGTTCTCGTGGGGTTTCGAAGCAGAGGAGTTAGCTGAATAGACCTGTATTTGCAAATAAAATGCGTTATTAACTTGATGGACAGAATGCTAATATTGAGAAGGCTCGTTGTACCTCTAGGGAAGGGATCATTATGTGCATTCGGCTCACAAGCTCTTTCTGATAACACAGCGTAAGCCTGGTCACACGTTGAGAATTGCAGGCTGCCCGAGCGCTGGGTTTCCTTGGCTGGATGTGTGTGGAGGTAAGAACAGGTCATCTGGGTGGTGCCCACACCCGCCCCAGCCGCGGGGGGTTAGCTGCTGCTCGGTGTCGTGGGGGAGTTTTAGGGGAGCCCGGCAGGGGCTGCTAGGACTGGAAGGGCTGCGGATGGCATGTGTGGATTTGCACCGAGGCCCCTGCTCTGCCCGCTCAGCAGCTCTCTCCTGCTCATCAGTGACTTCTGGCCTCTTGTCACTGGCCTGTCAAAACATGAGATTGAGTCCTGGCAGGATCAGCAGTGGGTGTCACTGGGTGTTATCAGTTGCTCCCCCGCTGATCATTTCATTTCACATGCTAAGTCCTTTGGGAACATTGAAGATGGTCTGCAAGTTTGACGTGACCTGCTTGACGAAGGTGTGAATAAGAGGAAGTTTACCTGCTTTGCTGCCCACCTTTCAGGCCACCCCCCTCTGTTGCCACCAAGCTTTCCGGTGTGCCCTTTCTGCTGGAGGTGGAGAGAGGGGTAGTCAATGATACAAAATAAGAATTCTTGCTCACCTCCAGAGCTTCCAGAAGCCCACCGTGCCATCTGTGACCGTGGCTACGCAGTGTGTTAGCTGGTGCCGCACCTGCCCGCTGGGACTGGGTGGTCAGAGCCCACACTCAGTGTTGGAGCTGGAATTACTGGTGGTCCACAAGGGTCACCCCTTTATACTTAGGGACATCGGGTTGCCCAGAGTGTAGTGTCACTCAGCAAGTGGGTGAACGCGCCTGGCTGGCACCAGGGATTCTTGGCACCTCCAGCTCTGCTGTGCCATGCTCTCTGCATCCTGTTATTGGCAGCCTTTCTTGTGAGCCTTCAGAGCAAAAACCAAATTACATCGTTCTGTTAAAATGCCTGCAGGCTCTCAGCCCACCTCAATGCTAATCCGCAGTGCTTGCCTGTGATCTGGCCCTTGCCCACCTTCCACCTCTGCCCCTCGGCTCTGTCCTGCCACTCTGTTACAGCCCTGGGGCTTCCTTGTTGACAGGGGACATAGCCAACCAAAGTCATTTGCACACCTCGTCCTTCTACCTGGACTGCGCCTGTCCGGAGAGTCACATGTCCGTCTTCCTTCGTGGCTCAGGGACCCCTGCGCCCACCTCCCTATTCTGGCTTTTCTATATTTATTTCTTTGCGCTGCCGTTCCTTCCTCCCAGTAGGATGGAAGCTCCATGGATGCAGAAGCTTTATCGCTTACTTACTGTTTACGTTTCAGCACCTACAACACTGCCAAGTGTGTAGAAGGGAGTCAGTAAATACTTTTGAATAAAAGAATGACTCGACGTGTAGGAAGGTTTCTCCAGAATCTACTGTTGTGATTTACTTGCTATAATAATATAGAAACCGTAGACTTAAATTTTTTAGTTTAGGTTGTCTGGTATTTTCTGAGCAAGCATTTTGTGGTTTGCAGTGTTTGTATGCTGAAGGGGTTAACAAAGGTCTACATACCCTAGTCTGTTCATAAGGGCCTTCTGAGTTCTGGAAGGAAGGCTGTAGGTCTGGCAAGGTTCCCAGTCACTGTCCCCGCATGCGGGAAACCGGGGGCTTGCACACAGAGGTTCTGATTGATCCGCATAGGGTTCTGACAAGGGCATGGATCTGGCAGTCTCCTGCCTCGATTGCGTTTCACACTTCTGTGCACCGCTCAGCCGTTCCCCTCAAGGTTCTCAGTCAGGCCCTACTGGCATCTGAGTTTGCTCCACCTGGAAGTCAGGTGGGCTGCAAGCTGGAGAGAAGGCAGAGCTCACTGTGGAAAGAGGTGATTGGGAAGTTTCCTGGAAATAGAGAGGAAATGACAGGGTTCCTGACGGCCAACAAAGCCCAGGGAGTAGGAATGACCATACTGCACAGTCAGACGGTTGGTTTGTCAGCCCCGCAGTGTTTGGGGAGCGCAGTGGCGACGATTCCACACGCTCCTCTGCTGCCTGTGGGGAGGTCAGCGGTGGTCCGGGGGCTTGGGCTTGGTCTGGACAGAGCTTCCAAGCCCTTCTGGCTTCAGGAAGACGCAGAAATGAGGGCATGTGCACTAGGCAGGAGGGAGAGTGGCCTGGCCCTCCATCTGCCCAGGGGTCCATGTCCCGGTGCCCTTATCGCCACGCAGGCAGTGGGTGGGGAGCCGCGGTGCAGAGGATGGAAGTGGAGGAAAGGAGAGGAGGTGTGTGTCCTTTATCAGCTAGGAGAGCGTGGAAGGTAAAAAGGAACACCGCAGACAGCTCCGCAGCGGAGGCGTGGCGCCTGGAGAACTTCTTTGCAAGATTGCCTTCCTTTGTAGATGGTATGTATTTTTTAGTGTACGGGAAGGTAGAGTGCTGCAGAATGTCGTTTGAAGACCCAGACATGGAGCAGCTGCTAAATTATAAACAGGGCTCTGGTCTGACTGTTGGCAATGTGCTGTCAGTCACACAGGAGACTGCTGCTTCTTCCCTGAGTCCTCTGTGAGGGACCGAAGTGAGGATCGCTTCCCATCATTCATTCATTCATTCGTTAATTCATCCACTCATCCATCCATCTGTTCATCCATCCATCGGCCGGCGTCTCCAGGCCCTGGGCACAGTGCGCCGCGCACTCTGGGCTGGAGATGCAGATTCGAATGGGCTTGTGCCCCAATCACAGCCCCCGGGGCTTAGCTGAGAGATGACGGGGCACAGAGAGGTTTGCTTCAGAGTTCGCTGTGCAACAGTGAGTTCACATTTGCTTTGGGTTTTCCCCTTCGTTTTGGTCTTTAATTACACAGGTAATACATGAACATGTTTGCACCATAAACATGTCACACTCCCAGACTAGATGAAATAAAAAGCTAAAGTACCCTTTGTCCATCCACGCTAACCAGCCTCTCCTCCTTCTCAGGAATAACCACTGTTGTTCCCTTGGTTTCTGATCTTCCAGGTGGTTCTCTACATGCGCCCCTCACCAGTGTGCATCCAGAACTATGTGGATTCCTTGTGTGGGGGGTGTGGTTAGGTGGACTTCTTTTTTATGCATTAGTTGGTAACTTGCTGGTTCAGTTACTCTAGATTTCCACGTGTCTCTGTGTCTGCCTGTAACTGTCGCCTCAGCATCCCGTGGATGACAGGGCCACATTCCCCTGACTGCCTGGCTTAGTATTAGCACACTGACATCAGCGTTAGTGCCCCGAGCCTGCCCGGGTGGTTGCTGCACTAGGATCTCTGACTGTGAGAAGCAAGGTTCCTGTCCCAGGAAGGCCAAGCATGAGCTACTGTGACATGTTCCAGTGTCACAGCCCCAAAGGGCACAGCCACTCCACCTCCAGGAGCATGACGCCAGCCAAGCGTGCGGCAGAGCCCAGTGCCCGCTGTGAGCAGGCAGGACACACCGGAGGAAGCGTCTCCTCAAGACTTAAGTTCTGAGGACCTTCTGTTGGGCTGGAGGACCCCCTCCTGTCGGTGTTTCTCCTTCTCTGTAAGTTCCTGTGCGGAAGCGTCAGCAGGATTTCCTAGAAGCAGGGAAGTAAGACGCTGAGAGGGATGCGTGTTATTCTTGGGGTCTTTCCTTCTCCCTCCCACCCCCTTGGAGCTCTCTGAGGTTAGACTGTTGCAAAGTTGAGGACCCCACCCCCACCCAGGGTTTCCTGCCATTTCCAAACCCCCGAGGGGGGTGGCGTGATTGGGACCTGTCAGAAGCAGCATGGTACTGTGAAAGGGCTTCACCTGGCCTCGACCACAGACCTGTCTCATTTGGAGTGTGACGTGCTACAGATAAAAATGAATGCGGGTCACTGCAGAGGCATCTGGGCCCCCCTGCGGGCGAATTGCCCCACCCCTGTCTCCATAGACCTGGCTGCACTCATTTGTGCTGCCCAGCGAGTCCCCGCGCTGCGGATGGAGTCAGGAGTCTGGGCCTGGCCTTGCCCCGGAGAGTTGCTGGAACGTGGGAAACTCACTTAACACCGTTTGGCCTCCGTTTTCTAATTTCCGAGAAGTCTCTCGGGCTCCTAGGAGAGGGCAGCGCAAGAGCAAGTGTATTCATCATCTGAAAGCCTGATAACGACCAGCCCACGGGGCGGCACGGACAGCTGTGCCGCACGTGGGGCGCTTCACGGCTCGCCTCCCGACACCGTCCCCGTGCCCAGCCTCTGTGTGAGAGCAGGAGGCTTCCTCTGCCCCGGCCTTGAGCTGACCTACTCCAAGATAACTTCCTGACGCCCTCCCATCCCGCTCTGCACAGGGAAAGCAAACACGTGGGCAGAGGCCCTGGCGCAGCCCCTCCCCCGCCTCCCCTCAGCCCCACCGTCGGAAGACCGTTCTCCAGTGATTCTCTGTGCTTTTTTCACGGACAAAGACCAAGCCTTTCTTTCTATGGTGCTCCCCTAAACTGCGAAAGGTCCCCACACACACCCTGGGATGGAATGTGTCCTTCATGGGATGTGTCCCTGAGAGGGGGGCCCCGGAGGACGTCCTGGTCGCTTCCTTCTCTGAGAGGAGCCTAGGAGGTCGGCTGCTGTCCCTTCTCCAGCCTCAGGCCCTCCGGCCCCTTCCTCTCAGCTCAAAAGGGAGACTCAGTCCAGCTGAGAAAGAAAGAAAGTGCCCACCTCACAACATGCTCTGAGCAGACATGGAGACAGCTTTCTCTGCACGCTTCCACCCCCTTGTGCACATGGTGAGAAGATGATCAGAACGGGCTGGGGAGGCAGCAGCCGCAGCTGCGGGGTGTGCCCACTGGCTGCAGACGTGTTGGTCAAGGCCTGGCCGCTCTCCACCGCTCTGTCCGACAGCCGACCACCCAGGCGCTGGGCAGGGCCCGTCACCGCACCCAGTGTCAGGTCAGCCGTCCCGGAGGACTGGGCTCACTCGGGTGTCCTGTGTCTAATGTGCGAACTTGCCCTCACCTCTCGGGGCTGAGTTGTTGACCCGTATTTGGTTCTGTTTCCACCAGAGACTTCGATTTAAAGAGAAGTCTTAGAAGCCTGTTATTTTGAAGACAGATGATGGAGTTCATGCTGATCTGCCTCTGCCTGCGTTTCTGGAGGGAGGCCAACTAAACGATATTCAGCTTCAGAATTCAGCTGGAACTGGTGTAAATGGATTTGCCTTGGAAATGCTCTAACTTCACGCTTCCTGGGGTGATTTGCAGCTTTGTCTCAGGTGGCAAAGCACCGTGTGCTCACGGCATCTTCCTCCTGTGCCAGCTCAGCCTCAGACCAGTGATGCCAAGAGGCGTCCTGGGTGCTATGGGCAAGTCCCACCTGACACCTGATTATATTAGCGGTTTCCATAGAAACGCCGTGTGATGACAGTGCGTTTTCTGGGACAGCCGCACCGAATCCTCAGGGGGGCCCCGAGCTGACCCTGAGTCCCGGAGGTTGAAGGCCTGATTCCCAGCCCTTGTCTCTCTCAGCAGTTTCTGAACCTGACGACAGCACAAGAGTGGGTGTGGGGACACAGCGGGGGCGTGGCAGGGGCTCCGCGGGGCTCCGATGGCACCAGTGGCCCTGTGGCGGTACAATTTTGTCTAAGGGGCAGGAACGGCGAGCGATGGCTTGAAACGAGAGGAGCGATCAATGGCTAAGCCACTGTCTACAAGCATCCATATGTCTGCACGCATACCCAACACACACCACACACCTGTACGTGCGCCCACATGTGTCCCACGCATCAGCACATGTGTGCATTGCTGTGTGTATGGGCTGTGCCATGTGTGCCCGCACACCTGTCTGTGTGCTCTGTCCTACATCTGTACATGTGTGCCCACATGACTACATGTGTGCCTGCATGCCTCTCCGCATGTGTTTCCATATAGGTTTGCCCACATGCACTTATACATATGTGCCCACATACATCTCACACACACATAACACAGGGAGGAACGTAAGCTCCTTTCCCACCACAGTCCTCGTTTTTGGCCTCAAGGCCAATCAGCAGTACAACTTCTGCCTCTCACTTGACCTTTGCCCCAGCCAGGTACTTGGCTGGGTGGGTACGTTATCCGATGGCATGCCTTAAACCCCCATTCCTGAAAGGCCCGCAGCCTCCGTGGTCCGGCCTCGTGTCGCTTGCTGTGGTCTCCCGTGAGCTTTCACTGTTCCACCTGCAGTTGCTCCTGGCCGAGCAAACTGGGGAGATGGTCAGGTGGCACCAGGGCCTACGCGAGGCGAAGGCTCGTTAACCTGCAGCAGCCGCCTGCACGGCTGTGTGTGAGGAGCGGGCTTTCCCCAGATTCGGGGTTTTGCCAGTGAGGATGAGGGAGGGGAGGTAGCCAAGAACAGGTGCATAATGATGCGCCGTGTTGTCCCCGCCGGATTCAGAGGGAAGAGCAGTACACAAGGGGCAGGATGTGAATGGGGCTGAGAGGGACGGGCGCTGAGTCAGGAGAGGCGATGGGGCCCTGCCCCCTGCAGTTCAGCGTACTTCTCACCAGGCAGCGCTAGCCGTCTGGACATTGGGAATTTCTTGGCAAATCTCACTGAGATATGACAGTTTGATTTGTAAGAACATGGGGGAAGTGCGAAGGGCAGCAGACTGTCCCAGTGACCACGGCTTCCTGGTGCCAGCCGCCTGGGTCGGGTCTGGTGCCCGTCCCTGGAGGGACTGGGGCTGGTGGTCCCACCTCTGTGGGATCCTGTTTGCTCACCTGCAAAGTGGAACGGATCCAGGTATCCACCGCAGGAAGGGGGTGGGGTGAAGGGTTAGTGTGTGCGACCCATGTAGACATGTGCTTGGCACGTAATAGATGCTCATGAAATATGGCTGTTCTCTTGTGATGGGTGAACGCTCATGCTGGGGAACAGAAGCAGGGTTAGTCTTAATCCCCCCAGGACCAGGGGTGCCCTGCTGGACTCCTTCTCTGTGGTGTGTTTGCATCTCCCTAGGCCAGAAGACCGTCTCCAGCCCTGAGCGGTCGCCGCGCACACCCTGGACAGCCCATGTTTGCGAAAGCCAGCCCTTAGCACCTTAACTCTGATGTTGTTCAGCACATGTGTGTTCTGGAAATGTTCCCTCCCCCTTCTCGGTGTCCCCCCATGACTCGGCATCTCAGCTTTTTCCTGAACTCATTCATCTCCCAAGGGATCAGAACACGTCAACAAAAGGCCTGCTTCTCCTTCCCCATGGCCCCTCTGCCCAGCTCCCCGCCCCTGGGGAGCAGCCAGGTCCTCCCTGTCTAACTCCCAGCAAAGAGCCAGGGACGAAGCTGCCCCCAGAGAGGGATTCCGGCAGAAAGTGGCCGTCATGGCGGCCGTCACACTGTGGATGGCGCCTCAATGTCCTTGTCCTTGTCGAGCTTCCCTCGGCCAGCTCTTTACTGCGTGTTGGGTAGCCCCATATCTGTTTTTGCAGCCTTGACTCCCTCCAGGGCCAGAACATGAATATCTCTATTTGTGAGACATTTGGGGAGCTGCATGTTGCTCTGCATTGCTGGGACAGAGGACCCCAAGGCCAGTGGTGGGAAACAAGGCTGGACAGGTCAATGGGAACTGGATCTCAGGTGTGGAGATACAGGCACCGGGGAAGCGTTTCCTGCTGAGATGGAAAATGATTTGCTTCTGCACCTCACAGAAGGCATGGTCACAATGGTGTGGTAGGCGGAGCTGCCGGTGGTAGGCCTGGGTGGAGGCAGGGAGCCCCCTTACGAAGCTCCTTCACTTATCTAATATGACAGTGATGAAAACACTTTGTTTCATTGACTGAGCACCTACCTTGTACTAAGCACTTTATGTACATCCAGTCCTCACAGCGGGAGGGCCGCAGGTATCCCTGAGCCCGTTGCATAGAGGAAGCTCCTGGGCTCAGAAAAACTAAGAGCCAGCACAGTGTCAGAGCTGAGACTGGACCCAAAGCCCCTGCTCTGCTTCTCCCCCACTGAATACCACCTACTACAGACAGCATCCCATACCAGGGATCAGTTCTAGAACCTGAACTAAGTCAGTGGCTGTGGAGATTGAGAGCAGGAGATTGAACTGATAGGTTTTGGTGATTGGATTTGAGATAGAAGAAATGAAAGAAGAAGGAACCCATAATCATTCCAGGGTTTGGATTTATCTGACTGGTTAATAGTGATACAGTTTACAAATACAGGCCACCATAGAAAATGCAGGTTTGGTGAAATGGTCATTTTTCCATATATAAAAGAGATGAAGAGGCTAGTTAGTGCCTACACATGGAAGGCATTGGCCAAGTGGAGGTGAAGGTAGTTTTGAAAGTGGTGATGGTGGAGGTGATGATGATGGTGGGGGTGGTGGTGGTGGTGATGATGGTAGAGATTGTAGTAATGGTGATAATCATGGTGATGGTGGTGATAATGATGGTAGTGATGGTGGTGGTGGTGAAGGTAGTGGTGGTGATGGTGATAGTGATGGTAGTGATGATGGTGGAGGTGGTGGTTGTGATAATGATGGTAGTGATGGTGATGGTGGTGATGGTGGAGGTGGTGATGGTGGTGGTGCTGTTGATGGTAGTGATGGTGGTGGTGGTGGTGGTTAATGGTGGTAGCAGGCTGCATAGATACAAAAGTAATTGAACTGTAGACAAATCATTGTCATCCTGATAATCCTGCATACTTTCTATCTTCTCTGGTCAAGAGGGAACTCATGCTGCCAGAGAAGGCAGAAATCACATGCCCTCGATGACTGAAGTCTGAGTCTGTTACTAGCAAACAAAACAGAATCCACTGTCACCTACTTAGCAGTGGTCTCTGGGAAGGAACACAGATAAGCTATAATAACATCTGTGGTGATAAGGGTTTCACTTTTCTTGAGACCGACTTGGAAACACCTAAAAAACTAATCATACCTGGAACCCGGTTTTGCCCAGATGCACTCTCTGTACTTCGGTTTGGGGAGCAGGACAACGAGAGTGCAGAGCTGCCTTCTTTTCCGGCGCCGGTACCTCCACAAAGGGTCTCTCCAGGTCCGGGCACCTGCACAACGTGCAGGACAGAGCTGACGTTCAGTAACGGTGGGTGACCGAACGCGCTAACGGGAAGAATGAGAGGTTGCAGAGCGTACAGTGGAAACGCTTTGCACCTTTAAGTTAATGTGAGTTTATCACAAGCTTGACATAAATATTTGCTACATTCACAGTACAAAGCTTCCTATAATTCTATTAACGGAATTAATAGAAAGAACATACTTAAAAGTGTCCATGTATAGGATATGAACTTCCAACCTTTTCTGAATAATTAGTTCTTAATGAAGTAACTATAAGTTAGGCTTGTGGCGTTCATAAAACATAACAGCTAAGTAACAAGAGAAAGAAGCAAAATGAAAACAAGTGAACCCCATTATCATCACCATCGCACCCTTACTTTTTCTGAACAGCAATGATCTTTGGGTCAAGATGCTGAATAAAACCTCTGTGGAAAGAAGCAGACCTCAGCGACCCAAGTTTGCCCGCCAGTACCCCGAGGAAACAGCCCCCGCCTCTGCTGCAGTTCCGCAACAGAAGTTACAGTGGACATTGTTATGGGTGCGCACCCGTATCACCCTCTCACGCCTGGATGTTCTTCAAGTGGTGTTTTTGTGTGAAACCCACCAAAAAATGGAAAGGAAGGCTGGGAAGCTGGTGTTGCTGGTAGACAGGTCATCAGAAAGGGTTGGTGAGTATTCTCTCTGAGAGCCCCTGGCAGATTTTGGTCAACTCCACCATGTATCTTTCTAGGAAATGTGCAGAATCTTCCCTACATCAGTTTGCTGTTGTAATGAATCTAAACAGTCCTGGGACAACTCTGTGATCTAACTTGGAAGTAAATAGATTAAAAGTGTGGACACATGTGCACCTTTCTGCTCTGTAGCGGGGGAAGAAGGGGGGTGGGGGGAATTCCTGTCTTGGCCCAAAACAGTGAATTCAGACATGGTCTCCCTGTGCCTTGTGCAGGGGTTGGACTAGGTATGTGTTTCTTTCTACAGAGCATGTGACTGTGCCCAGAAAGGGCTGTTCCAGCATGGGGGTGCGGGGGGCCCAGCTAAGCCGCTTCCTTGTCCACGCCCTCTGTTGCGTACCCTTGGAGGGTTTGTGGAGCTGCTCTGTGGTGGTGACCTATCTCATCAGCCTCCTCTCCCATCCCTCTTCATGTCACCACTGCACGTCACTTAGATCTCCTTCCAGGCCGTGCACCCGAGCTCCTTCCCACCGGATGGTCTCCATCCATGCCTTTCTGCTGGGACTGCTTTGCAGTCTTACCTTTCTGCCCCAAATTAGCTCAATCCTCCTCTTCCTCTAGGTGTCAGACAGGGCATCCTTGAGCCACCAAAGTGGGACGGGCTCTGCCTCTGCCTCCCAGCGGTCACTCATTGCGTAGTTGTGTCTGCCTTCTTTGCACACTGAGAGCGCCGTGTGGGCAGCGGCCCTCCCCTTCTCACGCCGCACGTATTCTCAGGCAATGAGCAAGCACGTGCGATTGACTGCATTTCTGCCAGCAACGTGGCTTCACGTTCTTGGCCGAGACACACCTGAGAGCAGGACGAGGTGGAGGTAACAGTAGGACCTTCACCTGGATGAGGTCCCTGTCATGTCGCTATCTCACCTAGTACGTCTGTAGTTAGTCTATAACAAATCAAGGTTGATTTGGGAAGTTAGCAGGCATGTTCTGTTCTCAGCCCAGGTACTGTGCAGAAAAGAGGCGTTCGGTCTGATAAACGCTGGAGTTGGGAAGCATCTGCTCCCATATCTTGAAAACAGGAGAGCAGGCTCTCAGATGGGACTCCTGCTGGATCAGGTTTGTTTGGGAGGATTTGTTGTTTGCTGTTTGTTCCTGAGGCCTTGCTTTGGAGAAGAACAACGCTATGGAGTGCGCTGTGGATGTCTGAGCCAGAAGAAGACAGGAGGCCTTTTCCAGAAGAGGCCAGCTCGTGCCTGTCGGCCCCTGGGCCTCTCAGCCTGCGATTGGACAGACTCCCTTCCCCACGGTGGACACAAGACAAACGGGCGCCTGAACTGTGGCCTGGTCCGTGGCCCAGGCGGTGTCACCCCAGCTGGGACTGCTGCCTGTGACGTAGCAACTCAGGCAGCTCCTTCGGTCCCCCTTCCTCCTGCCGTGACGGACCCCCTCACCAAGCCCAGTGTTAACCCGCCCAGGCAGCTGTTGGCTTTCCGTGCGGGATTCCGAGACGCAGCAGCTGAGGTCCGGACTTCTGGGAAAGTGTGTGGCAGGAAGCAGACGCAGGTGGCCAAACACACTCACACATCTGCTTGTAACTGAACGAGGAGCCAAACAAACGGGAGAGAAGGAAAGGAACAAAGCATGGGAAAACTCACTGACGTTGGTCTTAGCCGCCTATCAAGCAACGTAAGGCAATGTCACATGTCACACTGCACAGAACACACCAGGGCTCTGGAAAAACACAAAATGTACACGTTAGATTAGACTCACTATGCGTAAATGGGATTTGCTGGAGAAAGCTGAGAGGTGAGGGCAGCTTTGTGGGCACAGTTTGGAACACAGTCTTCTGGTCGGTGCCTGAGAGACAGCAGTGGGGTTCAGCCTTCCTGATCCTGGAAAGGTGATGAATAGAAGGGTGTGTGCTTGTCACCTTGATTGCTCCCCACCTTCACCCTTCCCCATTGCTCCCCTAATGTTGCCTTGGCAATTCCGTTTAATTATTATTCATAAGAGAAATGCACTATGTCTGAGCATCTGCCTCCCATCACAGCTACATCTGGCCTCAAGGCCACCCTCAGAGGCCGGGGGTCTACAGAGTGGGTGGGTGTGGGGCTGGACTTCAGGGCTGCGTTGAAGCAGAAGTTCCCTTCTGAGCAAGGGGCTCCATGACAGTGACTCATAAGTGTCTGCAGGCCCCACGTGGGCAGGTCCCACCCAGGATATCCAACACCGGAGAAGCAGTCTTCACAACTTGGGGGGTTTACCATGACTTATAATTACTCACATTAAGCTGAAGCATTGTGTTCAGTTCTCTATCGATGCCAGAGCCTCCTGTCTGGGGCGGAGCCTGCTTCCCTACCCTCTTCCTTGTGAACAGAAACACCCTGCATTCAGCTGCATGATTATTTCCAAATATGCATTGTTTATCCACATGAAAGGATTGTACTCCCCGCTCTCGTTAATGTCAGCCTGGCCACGGACTTGCTCTAGCCAATGGCATGTGAGTGGAGGGGACGTGTGCCATCCGAGCACGTGCACTGTAAGCTGGCATGTGGCTGCCATGCTCTCGTGCCCTCCCCCGTGAGACTAGCAGTGTTTTCAACACAAAAAGGTCAAGCACCTTGGTCCCAGGACAAGGTCAACGGTTGACCCACCACAGGCAAGCAAAGTGGGCAAAAAATAAAACTTTGCCTTTGTTAGCTACTGAAAGTCGTCAATAACCCTGCCTGTCTCCCATAATCAACACCAGACATAGATTAGAGCGGCTTCAGTTCTAGGAAATGTACAAGCAGGGAACATCATTGGAGGCCGGAAGGATGTCAGCCTGTGTTATGCAGTGGTGAAAATTTAGGTAAAATTGTCATCTGAAGTAACTGGGAGGGCAGACAATGTCCCTAACGTAGCTGTAGCTTTAGGCACAAAGGTAGGAAAACAAAATGGTAACAAGATTTGATGGCTCTTGGGTGTAGTTAGCAGGTACAATCGGAATTGAAAGGGAACAGAGTGTCCAGAAATTCAGACACTTGTGCAATTAAATGATGCAAAAGATTAAAGGTTGTCCTGGCTGGTGTCGCTCGGTTGATTGGAGCATCGTTCCATACATCCAAAGGTTGTGGGTTCGCTTCCTGGTCGGGGCACACACCTGGGGTGCAGGTTTGATCTCTGGTTGGGGTGAGTACGAGAAGTAACCAATCAATGTTTCTCTCTCTCTCTCTCTCTCTCTCTCTCTCTCTCTCTCTCTCAGCCATGAGAACAGGGTCCTCAGGTGAGGATAAAAAAAAAGATAAAAGGTCCAACTGTGTAAGCTTTTGAAATGACAACACCCAACTGAAAGCCAGCCTTGTGCTGAGGCATCAGTGATGTGACCACAGCGCCTGTGGTTAAAACAGCTGAGTTCATTAAAGTGACCAGTAGTAAATCTTGGCGCAAAAAGGTCCAAGGAAAAGAGACTAAGGCTGTGGCTGTGCCGAGGAGAGCCTCAACGGTGCTTTCAGTCACGTCTAGAGAGAGCGGTACATCTCCAAACATGCAGGCATGGTAACGGACAGTGGGACTGGCCGGAATCAAATGGGGACAAATGTGACTAAATTTTGAGGACCTGACATGGACAGAAGAGCCACCAGCTTGGGCTGAAGGTGACTGTCAGACGAGATTTCAAACCTCCCTTGGGTGGGGGTGCTGGAAGCATGATGGCAGCATATGACATCCCTGGTTTTGTCCCCCCTCGAACAGCAAAAATTCAGCATCCACCCACGAATGTACGTGCCTGTGTGGGAGTTGTGGGACCCAGCCCCGTACCTCCAGGGACCCAGGAGGGGTCTTGCCCAGCGGTGCATCAGGTATAATAAGCAGGTGGACCTTGGTGCCGGCGGTGGGAGCTGCAGGAGACTGTGGACGAGCTGTGGCCAGTCACCGAGGTCCCAGAGCACCCGCAGAACCCTGACGGGGGCAGTCACCAATGAACAAGCAAGCCTTTGGCAAGCCCAGTTTTCTGGAGAAGTTCCAGCAGCCCTTTGGAGAAAAAAAGAACAAAGAAACAAAACAAAAGTAAGTTCACACACGTTGGAGCAGATACGAGGAGCAGCATGACTTTGCCAGCATCACGGCTCCCCCAAGGCAGCAGAGTTCAGGGTGAAACAAGACAGCCCGTGATACCTCCCATGATTTCTCCCACGGGGGAAAGGAGCTGTGCAGGACGCCCCCCCAAAGGGACTCAGTTCTGTCCCTCCTAGCAGCCAGACTGTGAAGTTGAGAGCTCCGTGACTGGGGGGAGGGAGCAGAGCAGGAGAGTGGGCACTGAAGGGACATAGTTCCTGCTGGCAGCATTCTGGGCTCCACCAGGAAGCCCACCCAAGTCTTGGGGAAATCTCCCCCATGGGTGTTCCCAGATGGCCCACGGGCACCCAGTGCACCACAGGCCAAACCCACCCTGTCCCCCCTCTACACTGGCTCTCCGGGTGAGCTCCGAGGGTGCCTGGTGGCAGCAGGAATGAGCACTGGGCTCCACAGGCAGAGAGCACAGAGCACATGCAGAAAGCAGGCCGGGTCTGCGGCAGAGGGAGAAGCCACAAACTTGGGCTGTGCTGCCACCTTCAGGAACGCAAGAGGAAGACTCCGCAGCCAGCCCGGTGCCCTGGGGGAGCAGCCGCTTCAGACAAGCTGAGAATTCTGCTGCAGGAGGGAGCGGGGAGTGTGCCTGAACCACACTTTCGACTAAGTGGACCTAACAGACATTCATAGAACCTCCCATTCAACAGCATCAGGACACACATTCTTCTCCAAGTTCACATGGGATATTCTCCAGGGCACGTCGATAGGATAAGCCACGAAATAAGTCTTAGCAAACTTAGGATGGAAGTCATGCCAAGTATCCTTTGTCACCACAATGGGATTAAGCTAGAAATTAATAATGAGGAGATCTGGAAATTCTAGAAGTATATGGAAATTTAACAACACACTCCTGAATTACCAATGGGTCAAAGAGGAAATCAAAAAAGGACATTTTTAAAAATCAAAATAAATGAAAATGGAAACACAACATACCAAAACCTATGGGATACTGCAAAAGCACTTCTAAGAGGAGTTTATGGTGATAATTGCCTATATTAAGAAAACTATCTCAAATCAACACCTAAATGTATATCTCAAGGAACTAGACAAAGTAATAAACTAAGCCCAAAATTAGCAAAGAAAGAATATATCAAAGATCAGAGCAGAAATAAGTGAAACAAGACCATAAAAACAATAGAAAAGATCAACAAAATCAAGAGCTGTTTTTTGGTTTTTTGTTGTTGTTGTTTGTTTGCTTTTGAAAAGATAAACAAAATTGACAAACCTTTAGCTAGGCTGAGAAAGAAAGATAACTCATATAAAAAAATCAAAAATGGAAAGAGGAGACATTTCAACTGATACCAGAAGTATATAGGATCATGAGGGACTAGTATGAATAATTATATGCCAACACATTGAATAACCTAGGAAAAAGAGAGAAGTTCCTAGGAACATACCATGTAGCAAGCAAGACTGAATCACAGAGAAATAGAAAGTACGAACAGACCAATAATGGGTAAGGACATTGAACCAGTAATAAAAAGCCTCCCAACAAAGAAAAGCCCAGGACCTGACAGATTCACTGGTGAATTTTAGCAAACATTTAAAGAAGAATTAGCACTCATCTTTCTCAAACTTTTCCAAAAAACTGAAGAGGAGGCAATAGCCCCAAACGTATTCATGAGGCCAGTGTTGCCTTCATCCCAAAGCTAGCCTAGGTCACTGCAAGATGAAAACTACCAGCAAATATCCCTGATGAATAGAGATGCAAAAATTCTCAACAAAATATTAGCAAACTGAACTCAATAGTACATTAGAAGGATCATGCTCCATTGCCAAGCGGAATTTATCCCTGCAATGCAAGGATGGTTCAACATATGCAAGTCGATAAATGTGATAAATCACATTAATAGAATGAAAGATGAAGATCATATGATCCTCTTGATAGATGCAGAAAGAGTATTTGACAAAATATAACATCGTTTCATGATTAAACTCTCAGCAAATTGCGGATAGGAGACGCATACCTCAACATAATAAAGGCCAGATATGAGGAACCCACAGCTAAAACCGTATTCAATGGTGAAGAGCTGAAAGCTTTTCCTTTAAGATCAGGAACAAGACAGGAGGTCCACTCTCACCACTTTGATTCAACCTTGTCCTGGGAGTCTTAGCTAGAGCAGTCAGGACAAAGGCAGAAAAGGCATCCAGATCAGAAAGGAAGAAGTAAATCTATGTTTATTTGCAGATGATATGATCTTATATAGAGAAAAGTCTAAAGACTCCACCCAAAAACTGTGAGAACTAATCAATGAATTCAGTCAAGTTGCAGAGCATACAACCACACCCAGCACTCCGCCGTGTTTCTGCACTCTGACGGTGAAGGGTCTGTGCTGAGCCCGGTGGGCCGCCTAGCTTCCAGCTCCGAGGGCCCACGTTTGGCTCAGGGCTGCAGGGGAGCTTCCACAGGGCTCCCCTCTCCTGTTTCCCTCCGAGGCAAGTTCTCAAGTTTAGGGAAGTCAGTGGCCACACCGACTATCATAATGGGTTGGAAAATATACTCCATCCACATGGGGTGGGCACTGCCAAGTTACAGGGCAGGCAGTGGGGAGGGAGGAAGTGGGACCAGTAATCTGATCTACCACACCAAATACTGTGCTGTGTACAGGAGAGAGCATCTTAGCGCAGTATCATGTATGTGACTGAAATTAAGCTCAGTAGAGGAAAAAGAACACAAACCTCCTATTACATGAACCTGGCTCCATGCATTTCTAACTCTATGGCCTCAGTCATTTTATTTCACTCTCTGAACCACGTTTCCTTAGCTATAAAACAAGATTTACAAATTGAGTGAAAAAGCATAAGGCAGCTTGCACAGTAGGTAAGCAGAACAACTGTTCCTCTTCCATTCTTTTATTCATGGAAGCAGAGTATGGATTATTAACGAATAGGATAGCCTGGATGAACGAATTCTTTTCCTTTCCCTGGACATAGTAGTTGGAAAATCTGCCTCACCTGTTTGGGTACTTGCCTGGCAGAACTCTTCTCAATCAGCAGTGCCTGTGATGCTCTGTCTTTGCTCCAGGTGGGAGTGATGGCTGTGATGAGCAAAGCTCAGAAAACAGGCTGCTTAAAGGCTATTATTTACTGAAATAAGCTACTGAAAAGTCTTTGATTCTGAATCTGTAATTAAAAATGTTGATCACTTCCAGTAAAACCTCACATGCCCAGAAACATCTATTGCTTTTCTTTTTTAAAAAAATTAAAAAGTACAAAAAAATAGTGAGGTCCCTAGTTGCCCTTTATAATGGTGCTTTTGGATTTTTTGGTTTCCCTAAATCTCTGTGTGTCGGGGGATTGCTGGAGTTACAGTGATCCCTCTCTTATCGCGGGTATTACGTTCTAGACCCCCGCGATAGGTGAAAATCCGCGAAGTAGGAACCTTACATTTATTTTAGTATTTACTGTACAGTACTGCAAAATTCCGCAATATAGCAAAAAATCCACGATAAATAATTAAATATTTTTAAAAATCCCGCAATATAATGAGGCCGCGAAAAGTGAATCGCGATAGAGAGGCTACTGTACTAGATTATGGGCACAGTTCTCATGGTTTATGGGCTTTGTTTGGGCAGTGGTGGCCTGACAGAGCCTCTTGCTCACGCGGGGTTTGAAACGCCTGGCAGAAATCACATGCTCCCTGAGAAAGTCCCTGCTCGGACCTCCCTGCACCAGGCAGCCCCCCACACACGCCAAAGCGGTTTCTTTGCTGCAGGAGAACCGCTGTGAGCAACCTTCTTCTTGCGAACATTACTTGCCGTGGGAGTGAGTCAGGCCCGGGATCAAGAAATTCGCACTTTGCCCGGGGCTTGTGCACATGATGCTCCGCTAAAGGCCTTTCCTTGGAGTCTTAGGCCAGGAAGAAATTTTAGAGGTCAGCTAGGAGTAGAGAATATGGATGAGGACCGTTGTCCTTTCCAGAAACTTGGCTTCAGAGCCATAGGCTAAACCTACATCCTTGGTCGTCGTTGGTCTCAGAGAGGCAGGGCACGGAAGTGCCTGGAAGCGGGGCCGTCCTGACGCCCTACACAGCTCGCCTCTGAGACCCAAGGGGGGCCATGCAGCTGGGCCTCGGGGGTCCCAGGACGAGCCCTGAATGCTGTGGGGGACCCCTTTTCCTCCCTCATCGCTGTTGCTCTGTGTGGCAGTTTCCACTTTACAGATTACACTGACTGCAGCACTTTTATCTGTGTGTTTCCTAATTCGATTTTCGTTCTAATTAACGTGAGTTGAGGGACGGCTGTGTGCCAGGACTGGCGCAGGCACGAGGAGACAAAGAGAGCATGTCACTGACGGTTTCTGAGCAGGGGCCAGGGGAGGAGGAGAGGACCGGATGCTGTGTGCTGGGCCCTCTAGGAGGGCGCAATGGGCAGCACCCGGCTCTGAAGTCAGGAGGTGTCAGCTGCACGGGACCAGGGACAGCTCCCCAGTGAAGATGTTTGAGCTGGGCTCTGAGCAGCCCCAGCTGGGACAGAGAACCGCTCAGGGGACAGCAGCTAGGCCAGGCTGGCCGGCGGTGGGTGACGAGGAAAGCGATAGAAATAATGCTGGAAAGGGAACAATGCCGAAGCTCGAAGGTCTTGGAGCTGCAGCTCGGGCATGTGAGGACCAGGTGGAGGAAAGGGGGAAGTTCCTGAATAGAGGAAAGATAGAATATTCCAGCATATGGTTTATAGGTTGGATAAATAGGAGAATATGCGTTTAGATCCCCTAATCCTGGCAAGAGCGAAGATGACTTTCAGAGACATTTCCAAGGTGAAGTTCATACAATGTAGCGATGGATTGAAAAAGGCCATGACAACTATGAGTTCTTGTCAGCTGACAGGAGGCACTACCAGGAAGGCCAGAGCCAGTGAGAGACACTGCCGGGGGGCAGGAGCTGTTGAGATTTTGGCTCAAGATAATGTGTTAGGTTTTAGCACGGTATCTTATATATAGTATGTGCTCAATAAACATTTGCTGAATGCACGGACAGATGAATGAACGTGTGTTTGAATGCATAATTAATACAATAAATTCTATCTTTCTAGTAATCAAAAGAATGCAAAACACAATAACCACATACAGCAGATCCTCAAATAACGTAATTTCAACGTTAAGGAGATGCTATAGAAAGTTAACTCTTGTTCAAATTGGTAAAATTGATTTCGTTATGTGTTGTTTCACTTAAAGTCACAACACCTGTGATGACATTAAGCGAGGACTTAGTGTACAATTTTTTGACAAATAACACAATTAGAATAAAAACGCTGGCTAGGACGCTGTGAGACAGGCAGTTTTATCCAGAGCTGACGGGAGTACAAATTAGAAGAGAAAAGTTTAGCCACAAAGTTCTTGACACCCTTGGCTGCGGCGCCCGGTTCTAGCAACTAGTCCCGAGAGCATAATCCCGACCACAGAACAATCGTTCGCTGTGGTTATGAAAACTACAAACAGTCTAGATAGGATATTGATCAAGTTCATTAAGTTATAGTCCTGGAATACAATTACGTTTAAAAAGATGGAAAGACGCATATTTTTATAATTTTGTGGAAAATCTGGTCTAAGCTCAACAATGTTAACAATGGTTACCTCTGGATAGTGTGCTTTTACCACATCAGCGCAGGAAACTGGGGAAGCAGAAAAGTTCAAGATGGAAAGGATTACCTATTTTTATAATTAGAGGAAAGAAAACCACTAGTTTTTTATAGAGAGTGAATTTCACTTTTGGAATTCTGCTCTGGGTTGATTTGCGCTTGTTGGATGTGTTGGGAAAAGGCCTCCGTGTTTTCTGACAGCTCCTTTCTGCTGAGCCCTCAGGGCAGAGTGTGGGGACACTGGAGACCCAGGCTCCCTCCGCTGGCTTCTGAAGGTATGAGACTCAGTCCTGCTAATTGCTGGCGGATGCTTCCTCCCGCAGCCATGCAGGAACATCGTCCCCAGATAAAGCCCCAGAGCGGAGCAACAGAGCAGCTGAGATACCCTCAGGGAAAGGAGAATAGACAGAACAACGAGATAAGGCTTTGAGGACATAGGGGAGGCCGACCTTGTCCTTCCGTGTCCCATGGGACCCCCGTCAGGATTCTGGGGGAGACAAGCGCGTGGGAGTAGAGTAGCTGTCCTTGTAGGGGGCCCTGAGCCAAATGCAAGTCATCCTTTCTGCGGCGCCTCGGTCTCCTCCGTCCTCTCCTTGGCTGTCTGACTAAATGTGCATAGAACATGAAATATACTCCTGTCATAAAAACAATGCACACAACTCGTGTAGAACTGGAATTTTTATTCTACACCTGTTTGCAAAAGAAATCTCAAACAGCCGCTCTCTTGTATTGTATATGGGACTTTATGCAATCTTCCAGAGGAGCATATAACTTGATTTTTTAATGGCTGATGCCAGGAATAGTGATACCTGCTGTGCTTAGAGTTTCAGAGGGAAGCAAGGAAGTCCTACCGTGATTCCCACGGTTATCCTCTCCGTCCAGCTGCAGATTAAATGGCCATGGTCATCAAGTGCCCACTTGGCCTTGGCCCAGGACACCAGAAAATTAGGAGGGAGCTAGTGAAAACCAGTCCTTCTGGAGATTCTTAAATCTTTCTGCTTGCCATTCCAGCAAGTTTGCTTTCTGGGGGGAAGCTCTGAACACACCCGCTGCAGGGTAATACTTGTGGGTGTGGCATGCTGTTGAGCCGGTTCTGACTCCTGGTGGCCCCACGAACCAGGGACGCCCACAGTATCCCGTTCTGAGAGCCCTGTTCACTCAGCTCCTGGAGACGCAGCCTGCAGCTCCTCCCATGGAGTCAGCCCGTCTGGTATCTGCGCTTCCTCGTTCCTGCTGCCTTCAGGGTTATCATCTGTCCTAAAGAAACGGCCTCCACAGGATGAGCCTGAAATCGACAGCTCCAGTTCTGTCCTTTTTGCCTCCAGGGGTGCTTCAGGCTGCATCTGCTCCAGGACCCACCTGGCCACCTCATGTCTGCAGAGGTCTCCTCCGACTCCGTATTTCCAATGAATCCGTTTCTTTTCCTATCAGCCTTTTTCACTAATATTTCTTATTTATAGTCTCTTAATTTATGAGAAATGTTAAGAAAAGACAATAGAAGAAGAAAGCACTGATATATGTAGAGACAGTGGTGAGGGTGTCATTAGGGATGAAGACATTTAACTGTTTAACTGAGAATGCCCTGTACAACTGCATCACACCTCCTGATTTCAAGTGTTTATCAGAACAGTTTTATATTTATTAATTTCACTTATAATAGGTAAATATGTGCTTGATTTCTCAAATTAACTTATATTAAAAAAGTAAAAATGTATAGGATACCCTAAGGAGAAGTCTTTTTCTTTTTCATGGTGCTAGTTTGTGGCATGTGTTGGTGACAGAGGCAGGGTCCCCCCACCCCCCACGCAGCCAGCTCTCCGGGAGCTTTGTAGCGTCTGCCAGTCTCCACAGTGTAAGTGCTCCCAGCCTCACTGGTCTCAGGCCACCAGCGGGGCGGCGCCGGATGCGTGTTTGGGAGAGACGCACACAGGGGCCCGGTGAGCCAGCAGGGGTGGGCATGAGCAGGCTGCCGCATGCCCTTCATAGATGCCTTTTGTGAGCTGGGAAGGTTATGTACCATGTGTGTTTATTGCTGATGGAAATACATGGAGTTTCTGCTTAAGTTGGGAAAGGAAAACAAATTTGAAAAGTGCACACTTGAATGTCAGGGAAAGGTTTATAATCCTTTCTTTAAAAAGAAAGGCGGCTTATTTGCTCCTTTAAATGTCAAGAGGAGGAAGTGAGTAACTACATATTCAATATGGCTGATTTATCTTTATAAACTGACATACAGAAGAGGTTTTATTTTAGTTGAGGACTATTAGTTTGAGGAGAGAATTGAAAAATACTGTATGATAGCTAAACTATCTGTGAGTCATGACTGATTCAGTGTCGTCCTTCCTTCTTGGACAAAACCGCAGAGCTCTCCTTGGGTTCACGTACACTTGGCCCTGAAAATAATGTCCTTATTTGTGAAGAATATAGGTCCTTGTTGTAAAGTGTTGAAGGAATTTCAGCCTCAGCACTAGAGGTTTCAACACCTGGGGAATTTTAGGTTGGAATGAGACAGGATGCCTTTCCTGGACGTCTAGGAGAGAACCGGGAGGACGAACTTTTCATCACTTAAATGTGCAGACACAAGGTGGCGCTACAGGAGCATTTTTTAAGCATGTTTTTCTTTATTTAAAAATGTTTAGAAATGAGTAATTTAAAATGTGATGTGCTTTTAAATTTGCTACTTGTTGGTGCTTGTCTGTTTCAGGGAATCCTTAAACAGAAGACAGGTGCTGAGTTCACATAAAAACGTGGTAGAAAGATGTTTGTACGATCTGTGACATGAATAGGTCGACGTGTAGAGGTCACGGGAGCTGCCTCCTGTGCCCTCACTCCTGTCCCTGCAGAGACGAACACTCACCTTGCACGCTCTCTCGTGGCTGCCTGGTGCTCAGGTTGGTGTTTGCTCCAATAAGGAAGAGAGTAAGACGCTCGGAAGGACCTTGACTTTGTTCTCAGGCCCCTGTATGTACTTAATGGGCTGCTCAGAGGACCGGAAGTTTGGCTGCTTTCTGGTCACCACCCCGAAACACGTCCCTGGAGGTGTCTCTCTGCCATGTTCAGCCTCGACTCCTCTTTCCACCTGTGTCAGGGTTTAGGACCCCAGTGTGTTGCCCTAAGGTGCACTCCTTCTGAAGCCCAAATAACGGGGAATGAAGTCACCCCAGGGTCACGTCACTAACCCCTACTTAGCCGCTATGAGAGGTAAGCAGCATAAGAGGAAGGAATGAGCAAGCCGAGGCCCCGGGAGGTTATGTGACTTGCCCAAGGTCACACACTAAGGCTGGGAGGGACTCGAACACTTCTGACGAGAGCCCTTGACCTGTATTAGTTTGCTTCTCCTTCAGTTAGAAGTGAACTCTGTTTATTCTTCTTTAGAGGGAGGTGATAAAAATGAAGCTGAGGAACTTGGAGTGAATTGTCTAAATCAGTGGTTCTCAACCTTCCTAATGCCGCGGACCCTTTAATACAGTTCCTGATGTTGTGGTGACCCCCAACCATAAAATTATTTTCGTTGCTACTTTATAACTATAATTTTGCTACTGTTATGAATTGTAATGTAAATATCTGATCTGCAGGATGTATTTTCTTTGTTACAAATTGAACATAATTAAAGCATAGTGATTAATCACAAAAACAATATGTAATTATGTATATGTTTTCTGATGGTCTTAGGTGACCCCTGTGAAAGGGTCGTTCAACCCCCAGGTTGAGAACCACTGGTCTAAATCATAGTGTGTCGGTTGGCTTTGCTGCAGGGACAGAGGCGAGAGTCGGCAGGAACTGACGTTACCACTGGGAGTTACTACTGGGACCAGGCCCGTGTGATCCCCATGCACGCAGACTGCAGCAGCCCACGACTGAGCTCACATCTCAGGTGGGAGAGCAGAGCTATTTCCACGGGATCCACAGAAGCCATGTGGCATGTGGGCGCCTACTTGTGACAGCGATATAGCCTCCTGCACACAGCGCTAAGCTGCCCGGGCCTTGCTCACTAGGGCTGGGCCCTTTCTGCACACCCACAGCGCCTCCCAATCCGTGCTTTTTTTTTTTTTTTTTTTTTTTTCCTCTAAGTGTTTAAAGGAAATCTCTTAGCTGCCACAATGTCATGAAGACATCCGGGGTGGAAAAATCAAATTACCCGTGAAAAAAATCTGATGCGTGGCAACCTGTGACTAATGAGTTACGCGAACGTTTAGAATAGTGGGATGGGTCCGCCACTGCACGGACAGTTCCCAGTCTTGAGCAGTAGCATCCCCGAGGCTCTGGTGTCGGGCAGCGAGTCCTTTCTCTGCCTGCGCTGCCCTGTCCATCTAATCGTTAGGCAATCTCTTCCCTGCACCCCTGGTAGAAGTCATCGTCTAGACCCTTACAGGAGGCGATGAACTCTTCTATTGTGTTTCATCTAGAAAACACCTAAACTAGCTCGTATGATGGCGAGGGATGAACAGAGTAGTTGATGGAACCACAGGGAATAGATGAGAAGCTGAAAACAGCATAGTTTATTTTATAAGAAGTAAACTTCCATTGGGCTGTGATATGCAGTCCAATTTCCCACTCCGCTCCCCATACAGTCTTCACCAATTTAAAGAGCAGAACAGTTTTTCTTCTGTGATCTGGCCTGTCGTTAGTGGGCTGCCATCATTAGAAGTACCAGCCCTGCACCTAGGCAGGCTTTGCCAGCCAGAAGCCTCCCTGTGGGTTCGGGGCACCTTCCTCTGTGTTGCTGGGCACTTCCGCTGTGCGGGGTGCTGGGGGGCAGGTAGCAGAGGGGGAAGCCCACACTCCACTTCACAAAACTTGGCCAGCACTGGAATCCGTTTTCTAACAGTGGGCGGGGAGGACCGCAGCTGGGATGGTACGTCGGTGGCCTCCCTGTGCCTCTTGGAGAAGAGTCTGAAGCAATGAGAAGGGCCTAATGGCCTCAGCTGGCATTCTTATTGTTCCCGAGTGCACATTCGGGTTCCCACATCTTAGGGAATGAAAATAAGTTCTCAGTATCTTCCCAGAGTTAAAGTATTGGAAGTCAGCACTGAGAACTATAATATAGACTATGGTAGTTTCTGTACTGTTCTGGGAATAACATAATTCTAGCAGCTCAGCTCACGTTTGCTGGGCCTCTGCTGGAGTCCAGGGAACGTCTCAGAACTCTGCTACATACATGTGAATCCTCCGGAACCGGAGTTCCTCTGAGCATTTAGTACCTACACTGTTTCTCCTTTGATTGCCAAATATGGCCAAGCATTCGAGTCCAAGGAGACAAAAAACTGGTCTTGCCAGGTGCAGACAAGTTCCTCTGCACATCTGGAGCCACGGTTACCCTGAAGGACAAGAGGGGACACCTGGCTTGGCAGGTGGCATTAGCAGAGGAAGAGCCTGAAGCTTGGGGCACTCGCTGGTCTCCTTCCCTGGCCAGAGAGGGGCAGAGTCAGGAGGCCCCATGGCGTCTGTGAATCAGGCCTGCGTCCTCGGCAGGCCACCGCCCTCGTCACTAGAAACTCACGTGCATTTACATTTCTCCACTCACCATGTGCTACTCAAAATTCTCCTCAAGTCTATTCATAACCAAGGGTCCTTGAAGCAGTTACTGTGTTTAGCATTTGCTAAATCTAATAAATTCTGCCACATGCCTTAAAAATATTTTTTTATGTGTCTCAGTATAATAGTCAAGCCATTTCTAGTATTTGGTCTCTTTGGGTGCAAGCACAGGACGGTATCCAGCTGGCCTGGGACAATGGGGTTCGAACTGCAGGGTCAATAGAAAAAATCCACGTGTAAGTGGGTCTGTGCAGTTCACACCCCCATTGTTCAAGGTCATCTGCACATAAGATAAACTTGGAAATGAAAACGTTAGAGGCTTAACCATTGTTCACAGCTCTTCAGTAGGGAAAAAAGCAACATTCACAGATTCCCCCCCCCCCCCCCCCCCCAGATACAGTCTTCAACAGTTAAGAAGCCAAAACATGCTGGGTTTTTTTATTCCTAATTTCTTGTCATCTTATTTTCATTAATTATAAGGGTGAAAAATTACTTTCTTAATGCAGAGCAAATGTAATGTATTTTTAAAGAGAAACCTAGAAATCTCAGCTACTTAATAAAACTTCATAGTAGTTAGAAGTATTAATAATTAAAATACTTTAATATTGGTTTTAACATAATCCCTCTAATTACTCAGAACTACTTAGCTCTTCTGGGGACATAAAGTGCGTGGACAAGGGTTTGGCCTCTGCAGTTATGTGGCTCTGGGGTCACTTGCTGGTGGCAGGATCCTGGGCAAGGAGCTCCACCTTCTAAGTTGACCACTAACCGGGATGACAACAGCATTCACCTTTCGGGGCCGTGTGGTGGTAATTGAGCGCGTGGAGGACAGGCTTGTGCATGGCCTGTGTGACACTCAGTTGATGGGACCGCTCTTTCTGCTGCCATGGCTGGATTTATGATTTCCTCTCCCCGACCACATCTTTTAGCTCACACATCTCAGCCCAATCTCTTCTTCCACTCTGCCCCCACCCCACTCACCTGTACTCTTAGTCCTACTTGTCTTTTTGTTTTAACTCTATGTTTCTTGAAGCGATTGTAAATTTACATGCAGGTGTAAGAAATAACACAGAGAGATCCCATGTACCCTTTACCCAGTTCCCCTGTGGTCATGGCTTGAAAAACCACAGTCTGAGTCTGATATCACAACCAGGAGATCAACATTGATACGATTCACTGATCTTATTCGTTGTCACGGGTCTGACTTGCATTCATTGGGGTGTGTGTGTGTGTGCGCACCTATGTACATATGCATGCATGTGTATTCAGTTGCATATCATTTTACCATAGATGTGGGTTCACGTATACAACACAGTCACGATCGACTGAGAACAGCCCCATCTCAGCATCTCTGGCTGTTCTTTCGGAAGCCCCCCTCCCACACCGCACCCCCAACCCCTGGCAGCCACTCATCTGTTCTCCATTTATATACTTTTCTCATTTCAAACGTGCTATGTAAATGGAATCATACCCTATGCACCCTCTGGATTGGCTTTCTTCACTCTACATAGTCCCCTGAAGGGTCATCCAAGTCGCTTTGTGTGTTACTAATCCGTTCCTTCTGATGGCTGCCTCCTCTCCTTGTCAGGGCCCCACAGCACCTCCTCAGTGCCCCCCACTGGGACCCATCACTGCTGTGCTCACTCACCAGCCTTTAATAGCTGTGGTTCACAGCTATTTAAGAACCGCCTTTCATATTTGCATAGCTCTTCGGGGCTTCTGTGGTACCTTGCGTGCATTATTTCACCGAACTTCACATAAACGTCTCATTCACATCGTTCTGCACATCTTGATGAAACAGACAACTGCCACTGCCTTCGCTTCTGGAACATGCGGTGCAGGCCCCTCACATGGTGGCCTCAGTCCTTTCAGACACACGTCTCGCCCTCTCCTGGGCAGGGTGCAAGCAGACAGAATAATCCTGTCATTTCGGCGCAGCCGAAGGGGCAGCTGTTCCTGACTCTGTGTAAAAGAGAAATTGTAGAACAAGGAGAACAAACAGAGTATTATAATATAATAAGAAAATTGATTTAAAAGCCTCCTTTGAGGGATGACCCCTCAGGGATATCAATATACAAGTATTATAATAAAAGCAGGGTATTAAAAATATGAGGCCTCAGATTTTCTTTGAAGGGAATAAATTGAACACAGGTTTACAGCAGAAGAGATTTGTAAGCAGGCAGTGTTCCTTTGTAGCATAAATTGGAAGGATTATATGGTACCTAAGAATGCACGAGACATGTCCAAATAAGAAGTGGCTAGGCATCACATATACGTACATACAGGCTGAGGATCTAACATGGCATGAGGCAACCGCACCTGCTACCTCCCAATATGCATTTGAGAATCACCTGCCGCTGCCCCCGCTGGGGGCGGCCAGCACACCCTGCAGGCCCAGCCTCTGGGTAGAGTCCCCAGGGTGAGGACTCAGATGGTCCCCAGGAGTTGAAAGAGATAGAGGGCAAGTGCCAGCAACTATGTCAAAGCTGCAGGAGCCAAAACTGGGGAACGTGAATTGGATTGGAGTGGAGGCCAGAAAGGAAAGTAAAACTGAGCAGGGCCAGGACTGAAGTGTATGCAGAAGCTCAGGGAGTCAGGAGGGAAGGGAGAGGGTCCGAAGCACTTGCTCTGCAGGGAGCTGGGGTGTCTGGGGGTGTTTGATTTGATTTCCAACTGTCTGCTGCAAATGTAGAGCAGGCCACGTGTTACCTTTGCTGCCTCTGAGCCACCTGCTAAGGACACAGAAAGATCCCGGCGCCGAAAGCCACAGTCATTGTGGAATGAGCTCAGGGTGCGCTAGTCATGGAAGTGCCCACACCGGGGTTCTGTGGGTTGGAAGGTGCGTCCCCGAGAGTCAGAACCTGCTGGGTGGCGGGGGTGAGGGATGAGAATCGGGGCCGGGGTCTTCAGGGCTGGAGAAACCAGGATTGAACGCTGGCAGTATCGGGGACAGAGCTGAGGACTGAATTCCATGAGAAAATACGTGACGAGCTTAACTGTGAAACATACCAGAAGTGGGAATCAAGTGGGGAAGAGGATTCTGGCCACAGAGCTGAAGAAAAGGCATGTTATGCCCAGAAGATTGTAATGTTCCTTGGTGCTGTGCAGGAAGAAAGAGAAAGGCATGCCTGGTTTCAGCACCTAACTTTTGGGTGTCTGGAGAGCAAGGACTGCACCTCACAGCTCCTTCACCTTATCACAAAGTCTAGGACACCTCAGCAGACTCGGAACTGAGGGCACAGGCTCCAAAGCCAGCGTGCAAGGTGAAAAGGAGCTATTTTAATGTTGCTCTTGAAAAATCTCTGACACTGGCCACAAAATACAGTCAGTAGAAGCCTGCCTTCCAGAGAATTCAGCACAAACACGTTTTACCTTCAGCACCGGAAGAGGTCATTGTTTCTGCAGCTGAACAGGACAAAATAGTCAGTTGACATCAATGCTCATCAAGACACCAGCAAGAGAGTGAAAAGGTAGCTGTAGAGCAGTAGAAGATATTTACATCTGTAAAGAATCTGTACGAATAAAGAAAAAAAGGCACACCATTTATGTTAACCTGACCCCACCACGCCCCCCAAACCATGAAGAAGCTGTATTGCCAGTGCCTGGCCCCACATCTAGCACTAGCAGGCGAGAGAAAGTGGGTGAGTGAATGAATGAGTGAGTGAGTGAATGAATGAACAAGCTACATCAGTACATGGAAGACTGTCAGAGGAGCTCGTTAGGAGAGGATTAAGTTAATGAGGCCTCCGACCCCCCTGAGAGTCCGTAATTCCCTGGGAAAACTCACCACATAGTCGTATTGAGCACAAAGATGTTCTTACAGTCCAAGGACACAGAGTGAATTGGTGAAGGGAGAAGGCATGTGGCCCTGATCTGGGTGACACCAGCTGCAGCTCAGAGAGTTTCCCCTCAGCCAGAAACACAGGATTCGCTTAAGATGCGGAACAGTGAGTCATGACAGGGTGTGAAATGCCCTCTAGAGGAAGCCACAGGAGCCTGGCACCCGGGGTTTCTCTTGGGGGCTGGTCCTGGGGGCACCTCTGCTTCACACATACAGAGACTCCAGTCTCCCAGGAGGAAAGCGGGTGCTCGGCCTAAGCCACACTGACAGTGGTTTCTCTGGATCACAGTCTGAGCTGCAGACCCAGCCCTGGCCCAGCCACCTGGGCGGGCCTTCCTGAGGAGCAGCCTCGGGCCAGCTGAGTCCACGCCTTGTCTGCAAGGACCAGGGGCCTCGTCATGGTCCTGTAACCACCTATATAATTCCCCAAATGGCCGTTCCTTGTAAGCTGTTTAAAAGTTGCTGGTCACAAAACTAAAATCCTGCTACTATATTATTACACGGAGTTCCAGATTCCTTCTTCCTTGAGGCATTGAGACAGTTTTTAAGACATGTGATAGGTAAGCCCTGATGTCTCTTCCAGTCCAGGGTCCCGCGCGGGTTCCTTAGCAGCCACACAAGGCAGAGACAGACGGCACAGCTGCAGCTGCTCTTCCCGAAACAGTGCTGTGTGTTCCAGAAAGAAGCTGTACGCTTAAAAAATCGCCAAGCAAAGGCGGTCTGCAGTATTCTCTGGAAATGCCATTTTGGACACACTTGTAATATAGGACATATGTACGGTTTTTATATCGTCCTTTTATACCAATTTGTCCTCTTGTCAATGAATAAAAAGTAATAGTGATTCTCTGGCCAGGTAGCTCAGTTGGTTGGAGCGTCATTCTGAACACCAAAAGATTGTGGGTTCGATCCCCAGTCGGGGCACGTACAGGAGGCAATTGATCGATGTTTCTCTCACACATCTCTCTCTCTCTATCTCTATCTCTCTTTCTCCCCCACCTCCTTCTCTCTAAAATCAATAAGAAGACATCCTCAGGTGAGGACTGAAAAAAAAGACAAAACAGGAGGGTGTGTTTGGTGGAGGGAGCTAGTTAGCAGAACCCTGCCTTTGTGCAGAGCTTGCCTCTGGGTCCCAGATGCTCAGCTCAGGTGAGACGCTGTGCAGGGACAAGGAAGGAGCTGGCCCCCAGGATGGCAGCTGGGCCACAGTGGTGGCAGAGGCGTCGGCCGTCCGGGACCAGGGAGGCCTCTGCGGTGAGAGCAGGTTCCCAGGTCCGGAGGCGGGTGTGGGAACTGGCAGCGTGCCTGAGGCCTGCTCTAGGAACGAATCCCTGTTTAACCGACGGGAATACCTGCTGCCAACGGCACGTGGTGAAGAACAGTTTGGTTTTGGGAAGTGAGCCCAGGCTCCATTGACAGTCTTTTTATGCCAGGCTTGTAGAGAAAGCGTAGCCCTTGGTGTGGGGACCCTGTGCTTGGAGTCTTACAACTGCTATGTGGTCAGCATATAAACGTCCCTTTTCCACACATCAGTTGCCACGCAGTTACCATGTTTGTGGGTCTGGGTTCCTGACCTCGGCATGGCTGCTTATGGTCTGATGTGTAACTCTGATGAAAAGATCCATGTGGGTGTCCAATGTGGAGGGACCTCTTGCTCACGGGGCTCGCGAGAGGATGTGAGCTGTGTCCGGGCACTGTGGACACGCTTCAGCAGCTCAGTCCACGGCAGCCGAGAACAAAGGGGTCCCCTGCCCTTCCACTGGGCACTGAAGGGTGGACGTGGCACCGGAGGGATTGGGAGGCGATGGGACTCCACGTGGCAGGGAGCTGGCCCGGTAGCCCTGAAGCACGTGCCCGTCCTTGAGTGAACTTACAGCTTCATGAGTATAAACACCCCTTCTCACTCTTCTCCGTCCCCAGCAGCACCCTGCACAGGGGGCACGGGTGCCCCGAGGTTCCATGTGGGCTGTGACGCTGTCGGGTGGGCACAGCTGCCGCCTGGTGTCTGGTTTCCGAAGGTGGGAACAGGGGCCCCTCCCAAACACACCCCCCGGGACAGCATGTCCTTCACACCTTCCTGCAGCAGACTGCGCGTCTCTTCTGTGATTCTTAGCAGCGTATTGGGGTCTGAGCAATGGCTTCCATCCCCGGATCCTCCAGGCCTGTTTAGGTATTTATGGTCTCTGGTATTTATGGCTCAGACATATATTGTTACGTAGGAGTGAACTTTATCATCAAGTGGGTATCTATTTCCACTCCTGCAGTTCTTGGAGCAGTTAAATTACAGAATGTTTCTTTCCTTAATTAGCTTCTGATTCACTTAATAAATATTTACTAAGATTCTTTACTAGAGTCTAGGGACAGAGAGGTGAGTAAATCAGGGCTGCCGTTCTCCAGGAGCTTAGAGTATTAGTGGAGGAGACACGTGAAAACAAATCAGTATAATATAGCTCAGTAAGTATAATAATTGGGAGGTGTCCAGTGAAGTGACACAGAGAACAAGGGGACAATTGTCCAAGAGGACAGGGACTGCATGGCACTGGGGATGCGTAGTGGGGGACATGCCCGGAGTAGGAATAGCAGTTAGAAAGCTGAGTCACACTTAGTTTATACGTAGTCATTTCAGCTGTACTGGCCCTTCCATGTGACATTCATTCTGCTCTTTTTGAATAAGAATTTTATTCATAGAAGCCTCCAGGTTAACAGAGGAAATACTAAGTAGCACCAGGCTGGGGGCCAGCTTCCCTCACAGCAGCCTGGGGGTTCAGGGAGGCGGGGGTTCACTGTATCCTGAGTAAGCACCTTGGAGCCTCGTGGGGACACTAGTCTGATGCCCTTATCACACTGCAGAGCCGTGAGTCACACCGTGTGGCACCAAGGCTCTTCCAATACCATCAGGAACAAAACCCACTTTGGATAGTCCCCTGTGATGGAGTTTAGAACCTAAATGGATCAGACTCCTAGAAAGCTCTGGAGTATTTTGAACTTACAGGTCGTCTGACACAATCTTCAGATCTTCACCACATCTATTTTTTTTCCTGCTGATCAGTTTCTGACAGGGCGATGGCACTGTCCGCCCTTAGTTATGACTCTTTCTCCCTGTGGCCTGGCCTGATGCTGCTTTTCCTCTTTGGAGGCTGCCTGCCTTGTCAGAGGCGGATGTGTTTACGGAGGCTGTATCATCTTCCTGGGCCCCTTTCCCGCGTGGTGTCCTCTTTTCGCACCTTACGATAATTTCAGTCTTTAGTTGTAATTAGTTACCTACTAAGATTATACCCCAGCTTTCCTTCTCATTTTATTTGCATGGGATCTGTTTTAACAACGTTGAACTCTCAATTTTCTTATGTCGTTTTGCTTTAAGTGAATCTCTTATAGACATGGAG
Organism: Furipterus horrens; assembly: GCF_987537825.1. Lineage (NCBI taxonomy): Eukaryota > Metazoa > Chordata > Mammalia > Chiroptera > Furipteridae > Furipterus > Furipterus horrens. Next base: position 20,848,977 of record NW_028327185.1, read on the forward strand.
TTGAATCCTTTTTTTCTCCCTTTTATCTGTCTGGTGGTTTCTATGTTTGTTTAGTTTAAGCACTTAAATTAATGACAATGCCTGTAATTTTGGAACGGGTTTCTGTCATTTTATTTTATATCTTGCATTTAATGCATTTTTCTTCTTTCCTGGATTCCGTTGCATAGATGAAGTTTCAGGGTTTTTTTGTTTGTTTGTTTGTTTGTTTTGTTTTTTGTTTTTCCTGATGAGACATGTTCCTCTGGCAACTGTCACTAAACTTAGAGCCTCCATTGTTTGAACTTACGAAACATCCTCACAATGAAAATTTTGTTCTGACGCCCCTTCAGCCTCTCCCATCCTGATTCCTGGACCCATGATTTTGTTATTGCCTGGGTTTTTAGATCTGAACTTTTGTGGATATACTTTGTCTTTTGTATTTTCTTTGATCCTACTTTTTTGTTTCTTAAAGCTGAAATGAAGATTACCAAAGTGTTTTCTCATCTTCTTCGCAGGGTTCTTATAGCATCGATATGGTTTTTCTTCTCTTCCCGTTTAGGGGTTTTCTCTGAGCGTTCTTGCGTGGGTCTCAGTGTGGCGAAGCTCCCAGCACCTTGTGTGTCTGAGGGGACTTGATCTCATAGCCACGTGAAAGTTGGGCTGGGAATGAAATTTCAGCTCACAGACCCTTAAAGGTGCCCCTCCACGGTCACCTCAGTGGTGCAGCTGGGGGTTCTAGAGTCGTATTATTCCAGTTCCCTTGTAGGTAATATCTGCTTTTCTTCTAAAGAGACGAAAACTTTCTCCTTGTCTTTAATGTTTTTAAGTTTTACTCTGTTTAAGGTTGGGTTTCTCCTTATGTCTCCTATTTGGCACTTTTAAATTCTGAGAAATTGTAAGTTTTGCCCTTTCTGTTTTTTTTTTTCCTGTCCTCCTGGAATTCATATGAGCAAACATTGATACTTCTTGCTCTATTTCCCATGTCTCTTAGCTTTTCTCTTGTATTTTCTGCTTCTAACATGCTTTTTATCCCATATGTTCCATTTTTATTTAAAGTGTTACAATATGAATAACTAACATTTTTACTTAGTTCTGTGTGATGGGTCCACATTGTTGCCTCACATTTATCTTCTTAAGTGGAGTTATACTTATATTAAAGTTTTCCTACTTCTTTCTTAATACTACCTCAGCTTTGGATCATGTATACTGTCCATATTTTTGTCTGTCTGTTTATGGTGTTCGTACTCCTGAGTTATAGAGTTATTTTGACTTGTGAACTCAGGTCTCCTTGGGAGGATCAGTTAGTCTGGCAATTATTTTGATTAAAGGGCAAAAGCCAGCTCAGTCCAGAGGGGTTTCAGGGCGAGCTTGGGTGGCACAGCCACTCTCCGTCCCTGCCATTCTCCCCTCCCCGGCTCAGGGTCCCCTTACAGATCCTCAGGGTTGTGGTTCTCTGACATCAGTGTGTGCAGAGTCACTGGAGATGCACCACGGCCTGTGGGTCCCGCCCTCACCGCCCGGGTGGTGGGTCTGGGGTGGGCCGCTCCACCGGTGTTTCTATCAGGTTCCCAGGAGATGAGATGCGGCTGCTCCAGGATCGCGCTTTGAGAAGCGCTGCATTGGGGCAGAGGAGCAGGCAGGCTCTCTGAATCGTCCTCCTCTGTCCTGAGGGCAGGTGGGAAAGGTGGAAGGAGTGATTTTCCCAGGGTGGCTGACCAGTGCAAACCCATCTTCTTCAAATATCCGCCCCGACAAGGCTGTGCACCACCAAGCTCTCGCTCAGGCCTCTGATGCCTGCAGCAGGACCGGGTAGTGACGCTGTCCAAGGCGGTGATGGAACCGGGGCAGGGGCAGGTCCTCCGTGGTCCTCACCGCTGCTGCCCCCGGCTGCCCCCCAGGACCCTCTCAGACCCTTCCAGGGTCCTCACAGGTTCAGTTCCCTTGTGCTCTTGGTTGTGAATTCCTCACCCTCGTTCTTCCAGGGCGGTTTGCAGGGCGGGGGCAGCAGCGTGTGAAGTTTTCCCATGTGAGCTCTGACGCTGTCTGCGTTCAGAAACCCTGTTCACCATCTTCTCCAAGTTTGACCTGAGGTTAGAAGAGCAGGAGGGAGTGACACAGGTCCAGAGAGCCTGGTGACGCTGGTCTCCCGGATGGCAGGCCCACACCCAGGGTCTGAGGAAGCCTGAAGGTTTATTTAGGAAGGAGGCATCACCTGAGTCACATTTTAAGAAAGTCACTCTGCAGTTTTGTAAAGAATAAATGGCAGGCTGACAAAAAGCAAAGCAGGAAGACCAGGTCAGAAGCTAACGCGACAGCCTAAGTGATAAAGTCGTGCTTAGGACTGTGGTGCTGATGAAGGTAGAGAGGAAAGAACAAATTTAAAATATATTTTGGGGACCGATGAATGATGGTTCATCCAAACAATGGAATAATATTCAGTTCTGAAAATAAATGAGCTACCAAACCACGAAAAGACGTGGGCGTGCCCTGACCGGCGTGGCTCAGTGGGCTGGGCATTGCCCCCACAAAGCGAAAGGCCGCTGCACCACTTCCCGTCAGGGCACAGGCCTGGGTTGCGGGTTCAGGCCCCATGGTCAGGGTGCGTATGAGAGGCAACCAATTGATGTCTCCCTCTCTTGCTCCCTCCCTTTCCCCTCTCTAAAAATAAATAAGTAAAATCTTTTAAAAAAATACGTGATGTAACTTAAATGCATATTACTCGGTGAAGGAAACCAATCCGAAAAGGCTGCACACTGTTTGATTACAGCTATAGAACATCTTGGAAAAGGCAAAACTGTAGTGACAGTGAAACAATCAGTGGTTGCCAGGGGTCATGGGGGGTGGAAGGATGAACAGACGGAGCACAGAGGACTTTTAGGGCAGTGAGAATAACCTGTGGTACTGGAATGGGGGACACATGTCAGTATACACATGTCAAAACCTATAGAACTAACACCAGAAATGAACCCTGGTGTAAACTAGGGGCACTGAGTGACAATGATGTGTCCGCGTGGTTTCAGGTGTTCTAACAAATGTCCCCCTCTAGTGGGGGCATCGATAATGGGGAGGCTGTGCATCTGTGTAGATGGGGGGATGGGATCTCTGGACCTTCTGCCCAATTTTGCTGGGTGCCTAAAACGGCTCAGAAAAACAAAGTGTTTAAAATACGTTTTGGAGGTAGATACAGTAGGATGTGCTGATGGGCTGGGTATGGGAGTGAAGGAGCGAAGGGAGCTGGGATGACTTGTAGGTTTGTGGCCTGCGCACCTGGAAGGGGACTGGTGCCATTTGCTGAGATAGAAGTCGGGGGCCGCATGCAGGGACCTGAGGTGGGGCGGGGCTGGGTGGCAGAGAGAATCATGGTTCTGTTTAGCACAATGAAGGTGCTCAGCCATCCACATGGAGATGCTAGGTAGGCAGTGGCTCTGCACACAGGGGTCAGCAGGTGGAGAGATGGAGTCATTTAAGAAACTGTGTGGACAGGAAAGGGGGCCGTGGGCTCGAGTCCCCAAAACAGATTCCATCTCTGCTGATGTTTGCGCGCAGCTGGTGGACCGCCAGGAGGCACGGCGACAAGCTTACAGCATTGGGTGGGAAGGGGGGCCGGGTGAGTTTCCAGTCCCAGCTTCGAAGGGCCTTTCTGTCCCAAAGTCGGACCTGAATGCTCAATCTTTCCCTACAGCTTGGACACTTTTAGTTCATGTGTCATCGAAGACCCAGGGGAGGTGTTGGGCATGGCAGTGTGCCTACCGACCGTGACGTTTACGGGGACGGCTTCAATGCCATAGTTCACTCTGGAGGGTTTCCTGACAGCTGTACCCCATCCGTCTGCTTGTGTCCGATGACCTCCTCCAAGACCTGACCCGTGCGTCTCGGGGCATCGTGTCATGTGCTGGTTTCTCCTTCCCCTTCGGCAGCACCTCTGGTGCTGAGCCCGTGGTGGGCCTTGCGGGAGGGATGCGGGCTGCCTCACTCACTGGCCAACCCAGTGGGTCCAGAGCTGCCCGTTTTGTGCACGTAGAGTGAGTTGAACTTTCCTGTGGGAAGTCGGTCCAGTTAGACACAATTAAAATGTAAATGAGGGAATGCGCTATAGTTTGCTGGGTAGGATTCATTGTAACTCCCCAGAACAGCCCAGTCTCAGCCTAGAGATCAAGTCCTTTGTGCAGGGTGAGTGGCAAACGCGGGGTGCCGGGGGCACTTCCCGCCTTCCTGCAGAGGCCTAGCACTGGTCGCTCTGCCCCAGGAAGTCCCAGGCTGCCCGTTGCGGCACCTCCTGAGCCAATGGCGTGGCCCTCTGGCCGTATGTGACTCACCCACACCTAATACTCAGACCCCACGGTCTACAGAAGTACATCCATTCTCTAAAGATTCAGCTAATCGTCTGCATTTAAACTTGGCTCAAATGTAAGGGGTAATTATCCACACTTCCTGAGGCAGAATATGTATGAAGGTGAACTCATGGTAAATAAAGCAACCACTTTGCTTGGCTTTTTTTAAGGACTAGCCAAACGTGATGACCCAGTTTGCAGGGAAAGGCTGCGCTGGCTTTAAGTCCACGAGTTTGGAAGGACTAACTGGCGACCTTGACTTTCTCTGGCTTCTCTCTATCTCCAGCCGATGCTATACTATTACCTCCTATGTTCTTGTCGGGTTCATGTCTTCGTGCCTTGTCTAACTCAGATCGAACTGTACTTAAATGACCTGTGATCCCAAGGTTTCAGAAAATGCTTGTTCGCTTTCTTTTCCATGCTTTCCCCCTCCGATGCCTTATGCCATTGGAGAATCTGGTCAGAACATATCCCGTATCTGCCAAACTGAAATCTACCTCTGACTATTTAAAGCTTGGCCAGGTAGGGAGACGATTCCAGAAAGATGATAGCAGTGGTGGTGTAGATTGTCAATCTGTCTGTATCCTCACATTAAGGGGAAAAACCTAGATATCAAAAACAAAAGCCCATGGACATTTATAACAAAATGCAATGTAAAGATATCCCCAGGACCCGGGAATACAGGCAGGTGGGGGACTGACCACGTCACGCCACGGGTCTGCCAGTGCCGGTGCAGGTGTCTGGGAGGGAAAGAAAGACGCACTGGGCAGCTGCTGATGGAGGCGGGAACAAGGGGACTCGCATAGTCGGCAGGTGTCCTCTGTCAAGAACAGGCCAATTTTAGAACTGCACTAAAACAGGACGCGGCCTAGCTCCTTCCAGTCCCAGGCCAGTGCCAGGAGCCCAGGACAGAAGGACAGATGGGCTGGAACCTTCAGCCCCGGAGGATGCTTGAAGCTGACCTGCAGGGTCCCCACCTAGGACAGAACCCACACAGGAGGGACAGCTGGGGACCCTCAAGGAGGAAGAAAAGAGAAATTCCAAAGCACAGATGGGGAGGGGGCAGAGCTAGGGAATCCTGGAGAACGAGCCGTCACATAAGCAAACTGCACGAACTCAGAGGAAGGAAAGCCGGAGGAGCTAGAGAAACATTCCTATGTTTCAGCTCAGTTTAAAAATTCAGAAAAACCAACGTTACAGAAAAAGGAGCAACAGGAAAACGTTAAAGGCAAATCCCATACAAAGTTACTTCAAGAAAAAAGGGACTAAGGAGCATAATTAAAACCCTACCTGGTAAACAGGCCCACAGACAGCACCAAGCTGTAACCCAGCATTTCAAATAGTAGGAACTTATAGAATCAGAATTAGCAACACTCAGAATGAGCTGACCACCCAGGAAGGAACTGGAAATAAAAGAAAAAGCCATTTCAGAAATTAAGATTAATCTAGAAGGAACATAAGAAAACATATAACATAGTGCCCTAGGACAAATAGCAGGTACAAAAGAGAAAAGTGTTAATGTCAAAAAGAATTTGAGAGAAAACGGCAAATACAAAAGACATGCAAAAATAAATTGACACATGGCTAATAGGCGTTCCTTAAGAAAAAACCAAAGCAGGGGAACAGAATAGATACTGAAAACTATAATTCAAGAAAACTTTCCTGAAACACATAAAAATCAAAACTACATATGAAAAAAAGCATACTGTGTATCTGAGAAGAAGGACCCCAGAATGATTAATACAGTTTACATTTTCTTGCAAAGCAAGTGGATTTTAGAGAAAAACAAAATAAATCCTTCAAGCATATAGAAATAAGAGTATCTGATTTGAAAAGGAAAGAAAAATAACTTTTCAACAGAAATCCCAGGGGAACACAGAGTAACATATTAATCTACTGATGTAAAGAAAGCATGATCGAAGGATTAACTATCAAGTATAAAGGTCATAAACTCTTATCAACATGCAAGAGCTCAGGGATATTGTTCCCATGAATACTTCCTGAGGAATCTTCTAGAACACTAGCTCCAGACAACAAGGACTGATGCCGGGGTAAACTCAGAGGGTAGAGTGTATCTCTGGCAATAGGAGAGCACACCCAAAACACTTGTTCATCTGCTCAGGGATCCTGTGGGTGGCAGCGTCAGGACTGTTACTCATGGTTGTGGGTGTAGTAGGAGGCACGCGAGTGATGACGGTATGCTCTGTTTCCATTCGGTCAGCCCCTGAAGTCTTTGAAAACCCATGTTCTGTGTGTGTGAGAAAAGAGATCAGATGTAACAGGCCAACTTTAATCAAAGCCCTAGTCTGGGACTTGAATTGGAAGTCTCAGTATAAACTCTTGAGTTTTTATGTCTGTGTCCATGTATACTTGCATTAGAAAAAGTTCTTAGTCCGGTGGCCGACCTATTACAATGGGCGTCCGTCACGCACTAACAGAAACCGGGGCTCCTTGAAGAAATAGCTGATTCTGGGTCTGGGAAGGGAATGATACACACGTGAACCTGGGATACCCTGTGATGCCAGAGCGCGAGAAAGCGATGGGGTCATGCAGGAGTCCCACAGGCAAATTCAGGGGGAACAGATTATACATGTGGCATCTCACCCCCCCTGCAAATCTAGCCATCATAATTAAAATGTTAAAAATCAGATGTTTCAGATTTTTTAACACTTACTTTTATATCAGCCAATTTTATGTTAATACATGGGGACAGGGTGCTTAGTGTTTCGAAGGGTTTAATCCAGCTCCCTTCTGGCTGCCCAAGGGCCCCACCCGGCATTTAGAGGGGCCGCTGCCTGCAGTCAGGACAAACAAACTCCACCAGGGGACAAAATAAGCAAGTGGTTGGTTGGTTGGTTTTCCCGTGATCTTATTTCAGGGAGAAATAATACTGTAGAACAGATGGTCTAAAAGAGGTTTCTCTTGGGACTAGTTCCCGGTCCCTTTTAAAGGTCTTGATAGACTTCCCTGTCCTTCCATGTGAAAACTGCCATTCACTTGACTATTATTTTATGTGTTGAATCAGGCAGTTGGTTGACTTCTCTGCCTTATCAATTATGAGCATACACACAAGACATCCGACTTTACAAATGCAGAGGCAGGCAGAGACATGTTACCGCACTTGTCCAAGATCAACCTGGGAGCACATCAGGGGCTGGGACGCCAACCCAGAGGCAGAGCGGTGGGCCCGACACTGCCAGCTTCCCATCTGGTCAGCACACTCTGCTCCTCAGGGGAACTCTCAGGGACTCTCTGTGGCTCTCATCAAACCGACACACCTTGGTTTTTACCTCACGCCTGGGTGCCCTTTCTGGGCCTGCCGCTGACTCCAGGCTGATGGGAGCCTTCCCTGACCCCGCCCTCACCACCCACTGCCTCAGAGCAGTCACAGCCCGACCCGGCTCTTGTCTGCAACCCCACCCCTGCCCCCAGGACTAGTGTGTACAGTGCCTTTGCTCTGTCCTTGTTGCTGTCCTTGTCTACACGTCCCTGGCCCTGCGGGGCCCACACCTGCCTCTTCCCGTTATTCATTCTGTGGGCAGAATTCTGCTCCTGGGCGACAAGGTTCGAACGCCCCAGCTAGCAGCAACCTGGGAGCCCCTTCACTCCCCTGACGGTGCTCCCGGCGCCCAAGGTGTAGACTGGCAGCAACATGCAACGCTGAGCAGGCTCATCAGAGGACGGGGAGCTCAGGGGCACCGGCCATAAGGCCCCGCTCTCCTGGGAGCTCAGAGGGCTTTGCCCGCCCCTCCCGCCCAGGAGAGGGGGACTTCTGGGCTTCCCAGAGCACAGCTGGGCCTCCGGCCTGGCAAGAAATCTTCAGCAGCAGGAGGAGAGGGTCGTGAGGGCCCTGGGCCAACACCCTCTTGAATCTTTTCTTTCTGCAGGAAGGCTGTCTCTCCTGTGTCCCTGGTGTGACAGCCAGCGCTGGTACAGACTGCTTCCTCCTGCCTTTGTGGCCTGGCATGCTTCTGTCCCCACCCCCTGCCCAGAGGCAGATTAAGGTCGGTTGAGGCCCAGGGCACAGAAGAAAATATTGGGCCTCTTAAGAAAAAGAGACAGGAAAAATAAAAATACATGTTAACCATACTTTTAAATAAATAAAAAATATTATGTACTATTAGTGTTTTATTTCCAATAAAATTTGAATATATGTATAATATAATTAACAGCATAATAATCACAAAGTTTTTAACTAATAGTTGAACATATGTAAAAGTATAATTAATGATAGTATACATATAATAGGAGTAACAATCAGAAATTTGAACAAAAAAATCATAGAATTTTACTTGAAATTAAAATTACAAATGTGAAAATATTTAAATAATATTTTTCTTGCTTTTTGTTTTGCAAACTTATTAACTATCTCACCAAAATCAATAATTTTAAGTAAATCGCTCTCCCTATATATAATAGCCATATTATTTAGTCTTTCCTCTGACATTGAATTTCTTAGAAAATTTTTTACTCTTTTTAGACAAGAAAATGAGCATTCCCCCAATGCATTTAAAATTGGCATGGTTAACAAAATTTTCAAAACAGTTTCCACATTTGGAAAAGTTGCTTTCATATCTAATGCTTTTTGTGTGTGTATTATTAATTCATAGCCCTGGCTGGTTTGGCTCAGTGGATTGAGCGTCGGCCTGCGAGCTGAGTGTCGCTGGTTCGATTTTCCAGTCAGGGCACATCAGAGAAGGAAAACTCTGACTCCAAAAAACCTCCGCTGCCTTGCGGCATACCTCTTCAGGGGAAAGGCTAAGGGAGTAAACCCCGACAGAAAATCCGGAGCCGGAGTCCCTAAGGCGGTTCGACGTTGTAGTCAACACCGGCAACTCCTGCGGCGCACCTGAACCCAAGCTGTATTGACTCCGTCTTTCCCTTGGGCCCTTCAGCTGCGAAGAGAGGGGGGGGACTGCTGCATGGGCAACAGCAGACCCTCCATATCACCTTGCCCAGGCTCTGTAGCTTCAGCTTCACTGGAGAGGACACTCCAGCGTCATCGCAAGATGTCGATTCAACACGGGAGGAGACAGATACCGTGTCACTCCCGAGTCGGACTGCACAGCCATTCTCGGCGGTGCATAGACTCTTAAGAAGCTACACCATCGTCTCTCGAGACGGACGGCTGCCAATGACGATTATTAATTCATCGCTTGTCTTCTTCATAATAAAAAGATTAAAAACTTACAACTCATCTTTAAAATTGCATAAATCAATGTCATCTTTATACATTTCTATTAAATTATTAATGCATTTTTTCTTTATACACACAGAAAACTTTTTAAAACCGTAAATGATACAAGTACACATCCACAAGCTGATTTACATCCTGCGTATCTGCGTGTATCGTAAGTCTGCGCTGCAGGAGAATTTGTAAGCACAAAGTAGCAAATACGACTCTATTGCTCCGATGAGCGGTAGCACAGCCGCGCGGGGCCTGTGCAGCGCAGTCTGTGTATAGTATGCAGCGTAGTAATGCAATAATGAAAATAAGCGAATATAAACGTGCTATCAGTGGGAATGCAGACTGGTGCAGCCACTGTGGAGAACAGTGTGGAGTTGCCTCGAAGGATTAAAAATGGAGCTGCCTTTTGGGCCAGCGACTCCACTACTAGGATTGTACCCGAGGAATCTTGAAACACCAATTCAAAGGAACTTGTGCACCCCTATGTTCATTGCAGCACTGTTTACAATAGCTAAGTGCTGGAGACAACCTAGATGCCCATCTGTAGATGAGTGGATCAAAAAAACTGTGGTGTATTTACACAATGGAGTGCTGTGTAGCAGAGGGAGGGAGGGAACTCCTGCCATTTGCAACAACATGGATGGAACTGGAGAGAGTTGTGCTTGGTGAAGTGAGCCAGGCAAAGAAAGAAGGGTGCCATGTGATATCACCTACTGCAGGAGGCTGGGAAACAGCACAAGCAGGGGAACTAGGTGGAACGAGGAGCAGAATAGCGGTCGGTGGGGGGCGGGGGGGAGAGGGAGAGAAGGGGGATGAGTGGGGGAAGGGTTTAGTCAAAGAACCCGTGTGGATGACTCATGGACATGGACAACGGGGAGGGATGTGATTGTGGGGGAGGGGTGGGTTGGGTGGGGGAGAGAGATTGGGGGAAGGGGGTACAACTGTAATTGAAAAACCAAAAATAAAAAATAAAATAAAATAAACATGCTATCAGGTTTTACTGCCATTGTAAACTTGTATGTAATTAAAATTGCACATATGAAACCAAACTTGATGTCATTTCAAAAAAGTGTAAAGCTGGGGTTTTGCGGGGCCCTTCAGAAGTCGGGGCCCAGGGCGTGTGCCCGGTGCGCCCGCTGTTAAATCCGCCTCTGCGGCCCTGCCCCACCTTCGTGCAGAGGTGAAGGGGGTCCAGGGTGCAAGGAGCTCAGAGTGAGCAGCACTGCCACTTCCGCCCTAGACCTTCCCCTGGGCCTTCTCTTCACTTCCCTTTCCAGCCACTGAGGCCTGAATAGCTCAGGTTGGCTGTCAGGCCAAGAAGGCAGAGGAATTGTTAAGGCTCAGCGAGCGCAGCTACTGGGAGGGTGGCGGAGGAGAGGGGCCAAGTGTTACGTCACCAGGCACACCTGACGGTGTACAGCCCTTGGGGACCCGTGTGCATGAAGGTGGCTTACTGTGGCCATGTTCCTCCTAACTACGTGTGTCTTCCAGGGTTTCTGTCCAGTGCCGAGTGTGGTGACGCTCTGCCCAAAGCGGAGTCTAGCATATAAATAACGAGCCGTGGCCAAGGCCCTACACTGCCCACCTGGAAACCCCAGGCTCTGCATCGCAGCTGCTGGAGGGGTCTGTGCCCCCCACTTTGCTCCTTGGGGACTATTGCTCTCTACCTTGCACGTTGCTCGATGCCTTTGCCCCAAAGACTGTTCTGTGTCTGAGGCCTCACAACACGTGGAACTCCCATCGGGTTTTCTCCTTGCAGCATTTGGTATTTCTAGCGTAAACTTTCTCCTGTACTTGGATGACATTAATCTAGTCATTCTCTCCTGCCCACTGACATACGTGGTCCTGCAACACACAGCTTATTTGCTGGGCGCTGGATCTCAGGGAGGAAGAGGAAGGCGCTGTGTGGCCGACAGCACAGGGGACAGTGGCAGGCAGATGGGGAGAAGGAGGCAGAGCAAAGGCAGGAGGAGGAAGAGAGTGTGAAGAGGAGACTCGGGTCCTGGTTGACGGACGGAGAAGGACAAGGAACACAGACAGGCGAGGCACAGGGTCGAGCCAGCAGCCTGGGGGGTGGCTGCTGAGCAGTGACCTGGGTCCGTTTGGGGTGCAGCACTCTCCTCTCCGGGATTTCCAAGAGCAAGCGCTTTCTGTAGGGGAGGACCGTGAACCAAACAGAGTTTCCAGTGCCCCTCAGACAGGTAGGTGGTCTTTTTAAACTCGTCTGCTGAGCTTGGCACTGCCTCTCCTGGACCACAGCCCCGAGAGGATCCCCTCTGCTGTCCCTGTCCCCGAGAGTCATTTAGCTTCTTCCTTTGCTCGGTGCTGGGAGGGAGAGAGCTTATTTAGAAACTCAGCTTTCTTTTCTCAATTTCAAAAGTAAAAGCAATATTTCTCCTCAAAAACAATGAGAAAAGTCTCTCCATCCTAAAGAGGAAGACAACTTATTAGATGCAGGAGAGACGATAGGGAAAGGACCTGGATTGTAAGGGATTTCCCTCTCCCTCCTCTGCTTCTCTTCTTCCCCACCCTCACCCCGACCCTGCCCCGACCTTCCCACCCAGGCCTGGGAGCTGTGCCTGAGCTGTGTCCCCTTTCTCGCCTCTGTCCCCTGCAGGCACAGGAATTGGGATGGTGGCTGTGACCCACCCAGACAGGGAAACTTACCACAGATGCCAAGGCTTCTGTGTGGGTCCCGCCTTCCTGTCTGGCAGAGGGCAGGGCCGCCAGCCCCGGCTGGCCGGCTCAGTGAGCCGAGAGGAGGGAGGAGCCCTCCCGTCCACGCGGAGGGCCAGGGAGGGCCGTGGGCTCTGCCCTCTGTGAAATCATCGCTTCCCTCAAGGACAGCTGTGACTGGCCATCACTGAGACCCAGAAAGACATTTTCCTGACACTTTGCAGGAAGACACTGTGATACTTTGAGGCAATATCTTCTTTAGTTGACAAAAGTAACATGTAGGAAAAATTGTGACGTCCTTCTGAAAATGGCTCCTAAAAAGCAAAAAGGCAGGAACCTCAGCTGTTCCTTCTTCATCTTACGTGCTGCTGAGCTGTGACGCTTCGGGAGGGGCTCCTTTCATTCTGTGGCCAGCTAACCTCGAGGCTCCGTTTTTAAACATTGATTTCATTTTTTAAAGCAGTATTAGGTTCACAGCAAAATTAAGAGGAAGTTACAGGAAGTTGCCATATGTACCCCCAGCCCCCACGTGATCACCCAAAGTCCGTAGTTGACATTAAGGTTCGCCCTTGGTGTTGTACATCCCAGGGGTTTTGACCAATCACAGTGACGTGTGTCCGTCATTGCCATTACTGAACCTCGGAAGTAGCCTCGGTTTTAATAAAGGAGATGAGGTTCCATCTGCATTGCTCCGTCTTGTCCTTGCAGGAGGGCAGCAGGGACCTGGCTGGAGCTGTGTGCCTGTCCCAAGGGGGAGCATCCGTCCAGGAGGGTGTCTGGCAGGGACAGGCTGGGGGTGGGGCAGCTCCGGAGCTTCTGTGTCCTCGAAGTTCATCGGGAGGGGTGGGGGAGCCCCTTGACTGTGGTTGGACAGAGAGCTGTGTTGGCTTCACTAAAATTAGGGACTCTGGCATTTTTAGGTCTTTTGATCAAGTTGAAAATCCTCCATCTTGCAGGTGCTTTCTTTGTGGGTCTGTAGTGGTGGCTTCATGGGGTTAGGAAGACCGTCAGTGAAAACATAAAGTCTGCCGGGCTCCCAAGTCCATGCCCAGCAGAGGAAGGACTTTCGAGCACGTGGACCCGCTCTGCTTCGCTGGCCATTCGCAGCGTGTGTGTGAGTGAGATCGGCAGCGTCTCCTCGTTAGTCGCTGGCCCAGGTCACTGAGGACCTGACCCCTCTGTCCGGGCCAGGTTCAGGCCCACAGACCACGGTTGCTCTTCGTGTGCTCCCCTGCACCTCAGGCCTCCCGCTTTCCCTCTGGCTGGACTGGAGTTAGGGTGAGAGCGACAGCTCACGGGTTAGAGCCCTGCCTCAGTCATCACATCTCATTGCGTCCCGCACCACGTCTCTGAGGCAGGTACGGTGGGCATTGCTGGTTCTCGCGTGAGGCCAGAGAGGTGGAGGGGCCCTGCCTGCCAGGAAGGTGGCACCTCCGGACGCACAGGCAAAAGGCGGTGGGCACGTGGGCACACGCCACACCGGGCCAGTTCACACTGGGCAGGCTTCTCCGCCCAGGTCAGCTAGTACCATCATCCCCCCTTATCCACAGCTTCACTTTCCACAGCTTCCGTTACCATGGTGAACCATGGTCCGCAAATATTAAATAGAAAATTCCAGAGATACCTAATTCATAAGTTTTCAAGTGCTCACCCTTCTGAGTAGTGTGATGAAGTCTCACACTGTCCCGCTCCATCCTGCCCGGGTCGTGAATCAGCCCTCTGTCCAGTGTCTCTGTGCTCTGTACACTCCCCACCTGCTCGGCCCTCAGCGGCCATCTGGGTTCCAAGCTTCACTGCAGGGGAGCATCGTAGTGCATGTGCTCAGTCACCCTTGTTTGACTTAACCACGGCCCCAAAGCGCCAGAGCGGCGCTGCTGGCAGTTCCGTCAGGGGCTTCCCTGACATGAAAGGTGAAAGCCGTCGAGCTCACAGGGCACTTGGTCGTCCCACGTCATCACAAGAGGAAGGGGGAGCACAGTCCAATAAGACGTTTTTGGAGCGTTAGAGAGGCCACATTCACATAACTTTATTACAGTGTATTGTTATAGTTGTTCTGTTTTATTGTTAATTATTGTTCATCTCTTACTGTGCCCAATCTATAAATTCAACTTTATCAGTTAGGTAAGGATAGGAAAAAGCGTAGTACAGTATACATAGGGTTTGGTACTATCCTCTGTCCACAGGGGGACTCGGAACGCACCCCATGAACACAGAACTATTTTGATTTGCCCTGGTAGGCGGCCACAGACGTCTCGTCCCCAGAACCACCCCTGCTGCGGGCTCTCACGACCACATAACACCTGCTGCTTGTCCAGCTCCAGCACGACTACTATAAGCAATAACCACCCTGTGTGCAGGTGGGTCAGCCACCGCAGGCAGAGGGAAAGACTGATGTTGACGATGCCCCCGTGCCCAGAAGTCATATCACAGAACTCCTACCCTTGGTGAGGTAGGTGTCATGGATGCCATTATAGAGATGACAAAGCTGGGGCATAGTGAGGCTCCCTGGCCTCAGCCCCTAGAGTCCGGCGTGTGTGCTGTCCCCAGGTCCAGAGCTTAGCAAACGTTCTCTGGAAAGGGCCAGGGAGGGAATCTCTCAAGCTTTATGGGCCACGTGGTCCCTGTCGTGGCTCTGCCATTGTGGCCCTCAGCAGCCACTGACAACATCTAAGCAAGGGGTGTGGCTGTGAACCCCTGAAACTGTACTTACAAAATGAACGGTGGCTAGACTGGCGGCTGGTCTGAGGTGTCCTGGGCCACTCAGTGCCTTGTGGTCAGGACCCTGTGAGGTCACCAGCAGCCTCCCCTCAAACCGTGCCGTAGCCACGGGCCTGGAAGGTAAGTTTCAGGGGATCCCGGAGGGTTGAATGACCCCGCTTCATGCCCCTGAGCTTCTCAGAGCACCCGTGATGGCCAGGGGTGCTCTCCTGGGATCTGCATTACTGGGGGCCCGCAGATCCCTGGGGGCCCCGATGTGCAGATCGCCCCACACACCCCAGCCTGGCAATCTCTCCGCTCATCCCTTCCCAGAATTAACAAGGCGAGCTGCAGAACTGGCTCAGACCAGGGAGTGCGTGACATTGTGGCCTCTCTGTGATCCTCTCTGAGCTGCTGTTCCAAGTGGACAGGACAGGACAGCCTGCCAGGGGCTCACCGTTATTTACAGCAGTGGCTGTTAATGAATCTTGGCATGTGGTGCACAGTATCTCAGATTCTGCTGCTGGCTGCTGCCAGGAAGGCTGAGTGAGAGTTCAGGGCTACGATTGGCCTGTGGGCAGTGCCTGTGGGCAGTGAGGCTGGAAGTGGGGGGGAGCCTCTGGGCCCCAGAGATGGCTGTGGGGTCTCAGGAAGCTAACCACGTGATCAAGGGAAGCCACCCATGGGACTCCCTTCTACAGCTCATTGTAGGCTGGAGCAGACACATGGCCAGACCACCCCACCCCTGCCTGCTGCGATCTTAGGGGGTTATTGGTGTACACGGGAGAGAGGCCTGAAGCTCGGCTGTTGTGGGACAGCTCCTTGCATGTGTCTGCAGCTCAGTGTCACAGGTGCGTCCACAGCTCAGTGTCTCAGGCTTATCCGCAGCTTGGAGTCACAGGTACATCTGCAGCTCAGTAGTAGAGGGTCATTTACAGCCTGGTGTCACAGGTGCATGCACAGCTCGGTGTCACAGGTGCATCCACAGCTCGGGGTCGCAGGTGCGTCCGCAGCTTGGTGTCACAGATGTTTCTGCCTCTTGGTGTAGAAGCTATAGTTAGGCTCCTGGGTCCTCACCCTAACTCTGTAGTCAGCTAGCAACGTGACCTTGGACAAGACATACCCCTCCCTGGGCCTCAGTTTTCCCATTGGGTCATCTGGGCTCTGACATTCTGTGGTTCTGCAGTGATGAGCAGCTGAAGGAGCACTGTCCTCTGCCTGGAAGCTTCGCTGCGTCCCCAGTGTGCCTGACTGTGACTTCCCGAGAGTTAAAGCCCTGGACGGGGTGTCCTTCCTGCTTCTGGAGGCCTTGTTAACCACAGGGCTCGTAGTCCCACTACAGGGAGTAGCCACATACTTGCTCCACACGGCATCCAGGCTCAGAGGCCACTGGTCTCCCTGTGGTCCCGCGATGGTTGCGGAACCCCAGACGCCGGTCATGAAGGTGGAGCACTGTCCCAGAGGGCCGCTGCCAGCCTTTGTGAGTCTCCTCCAGGCCTGCCCTCTCTCGGCCTCTACGACTAACTTTATGTGTCCCCCTGGGTGGGCGTGGTACCCACATATTGGCCCAGCACCAGCCTAGATGTTGTTGTGGAAGTACTGTTTAGATGAGGCTAACGTTTAACTCGGCGGACTTGGAGTAAAGCAGATGGTCTTCTATAATGGGGGTGGGCCCCATCCAGTCAGTTGAAGGCATTAAGAGGGAAACAATGACCTCCCCAAGCAAGAGGGCATTCTGCCAACTTGAACTGCAGCATCAGCTCCTTCCTGGGTCTGCAGGCTGTTGGCCTGCCCTGTGGATTTTGGACTTTCGAGCCCCACCATCGTGGGAGCCGGTTCCTTAAAATAGCTCTCAGTAGAGAGGTAGATGGACAGACAGATACCCTGTTGCTGCTGCTTCTGTTTATCTAAAGAACTCTGACTCATAAATAATACCTCCTCCCACCTGGGACGGGACAGAAGCACAGGACTCTGACTGGCCAGACAACCCTGTGTGTCCTCACTGTGTGAGGACGTCTCACTCAGTCCTCAGCAGCACCTCATGAGGCGGGCGACCTGTTCCTGTGACAGCGGTGCCCACTGAGGCTCCGAGAGGTTGTCACTGGCTGGGGAAGTTTGGGCTTAACCTCAGTCTGGCTGACGCCCACACGAAGCTGTTTCTGTTGCCAGTACGTAGGAGCTGACGGCCGGTGGCTAGCACGGAGGTGAGACTTCAGTGACTACACGCTGTAGTCACTGATGCCCTCAGGGACTCGGTGGCAGTTAGGCCACTACAGGCAGGCAACTCCAGAGTATGGAGTGCCCATTGTGACAGCCCAAGCCCAGCCCCAATTGGCTGCCAGTCCCCCAGGTGTTCTTCCTTGCCTGGGCCTAGAAGTGAAGCTCGGAGTCCCTGTGGCCTCTCACTGAGTCCTGAGCGTGGCCTGGCTCCTGGGAGCCCTCAGGGACAGAATTCAGCTGCACAGGTGCAGGCAGGACCCATGGCACATACTGACCCAAGTCTGCCGTGGCCTAGAGCCGAGCACCACACCCGGGCCCGCGCCACGGAGTGGACTCCAGGCTGCCTGACCCCGCGCAGGCGTGGGTTTGGGTCATTCAGGGACGTGCATTTAGGGCAGCTCCTGTGGTTGCACCAAAGCATCATCTCCGTCCTCCCTGTCACTTGGACATGGCCCTGCCATGGGGACAGTCACCCTCTCAGGATCTTGGCCGAACCGGTTCTTGCTGGGTGAAGCCAAGAACACAATTAGGAGATTTAATTTGCAAACTCACGCTTAGCTCCCTTCGCAGCGTCCTGCCGCCCCGCACTAAGTAGGTGAAGGACCGCGCAGCTACAAGACTCTTCATTCTGCTCGCTCCTCCTCAACTCCGCGGTCCTCAGAGTGGGGGCCTCCCATGGGCAGCCTCAGTGTCACCCGGAGGCTTGTTAGAAACACATGTTTCCAGGCCTCAGTCCAGACGGGAGTCAGACACCCTGGGGTGGGGCCCAGGCTGTGGGTCGCAGCAAGCCCTGCAGAGGACTCTGAGTCCTGCCTTCCAAACTCAGCTGCTCCCCTGGGGACCTCTGAAGAGTCCTGATGCTCCAGGCCAGCCCCACAGGTCCTGCTTGCTTGGGGACCCAGCATGCCCCCCTGGTGATTCTGACACACAGCTGCGCCATTTTGCACAATGGGGTGACATGAGGTGGCGGCAAGGGGAGGGGTCTGGGCAGCACCCAGTTTTGTCCCCAGCATCAAGGACCGGACCGGCACTGTATGAACTGTGAGACTTAGTTCAGGAGAGAACAAATGAGAGCTCCGATGAGTGACCCACACCACCTGCAATGCCACAGCTCTGGGCTGGGCTCTGGTCTTCCATGCAGAGAACAGAGTTATGTTCCTCAGAGAAAGAAGGGGTGTAGGGGACAGCCCCCTTCCTGCCTTGTCTCCCTGTGACAGGGGCAGGTTCAGAGTCCAGGTGCATGTGTGCTTAGCCCCCGAGACTGATGAGCTGGATCCAGGGAAGCGATCCCATAGTCTGGGCTACTGAGGATGCAGGTGAGTGATGAACGCACTGTCGTGCCCGGAGCGGCAGGTGGTGCAGTGGGAGCCCCAGCCTGGCAGCTGCAAGGCTGCAGGTTCAAATCCAGCGCCATCAACCTTCCAGCTGTGTGGCCTAGGGCGGAGTGATTGTCTTCTCTGAATCTGTTTCTCTAGGCAGAACACAAATATTCTTGTCTACACTTTGGACAGACATTTTGTGATGAGTCATGACTGTGAAGATCCCAGGGTGCCCAGCAGTGCTGGCATTAGACACGTCACTCCTTTTAAGTTAGAACCCACTCCATCCCAAGCTTGGTTAGCTCAGACAGATTTGCTGAGCTCACATCACCCCCAGCGAACATGAGCAAGCCTGCAGTTTAGGTTGTGTAAGGTGGCGTCCAGAACCTGAAGCAGGTCTTGTCAGGCTCTGATGTCTGACCAGACATCACCTGGGAAGCTGACGAGGAATGCCTGTCCCTATAACGAAGGCCGCTGGACCCTCAGAGGCCCAGTTCTGTCAGCAGGCCTGGGTCCCAGGACTGCGCATTCTGAAGGCATTCAGCAGGTGACTGTGAAGCAGACAACCTGCCACGGTCACCCTGAGGAGCAGGCTCAGAACGGCCACCTGCCCTCCTGCTCACTCCTGCTCACAGTGCACAGACCCTGGTATATTCGTTCCCTGTGGCCACTGCAGAAGGTACTGCCATGGTGGCTGAGAGCGGCAGAAATGCCCTCTCGCAGCCTGGGTGCCGGAGGTGGGGCCAGGGCGTCAGCAGGGCCGTGCTCTCCCCCCGTCTCCAGGGGAGAATCCCTCCTGCCTCTTCCCGCCGCTGGTGCCTCCAGACCTGACTGGGCTCCGGCAGGGGACTCCAGCCTCTGACTCTGCCTGCCCTCGGCTGTCTTCCTGGTGTCTGTCTCTGGGTCTCTCCTCGCGGTCATAGAATTAGGGGGCACCCTCCACCAGCATGACTGTATCTTATCTAATTCCACTTGCAACCACATTACTTCGTAATCGAGCAACCTTTTGAGGTACTGAGGGTTAGGACTTCAACATCGTTTTTAGGGACATAGCTGAACCCGAACAGTGGGCCAGGCATAGGGGAATTCCAAATGTCCAGACGGGCATAGAGAGGTGGGAGGGAAGGGGGTGAAGAGCCCTAAGTCCCCAGGGCTGGCACAGGGAGGTGGCAGCAGGCAGTGGCCTCATGGCTCCTTTCCTTTCTCTCTAGTCCCATCTCAGCCTGTGGCATCGCTTGGCATTTACCTCGTGTCTACAGAGCAGACAGCCATGCCAGGCAAGAGAACAAAATGACACAGGCTTTTGTCTGGTCTGGTTTGTTATTGAACAAGCCCTGGCCACTTCGTTCCACCAGAAGCCATGCCTTGGGGGTCTGGGACCCGCTGCCACCAGCTGTGCCCCGTGAGGGAGGCCTCGCCCCTCCCCAGGTGACGCCATGCACAGGGCAGAGCTTTGCACGGTGCCTGCAGGGCTGAGCCCGTGCGCGCCTCTGTCCCCTCCTCAGCAGCCTTCACAGGGCCCAGGTTGTCCCCCGAGGCCCTGGGAGAGGGTCTGTGCCCTCTGGGCTGGTCACTCCTCTCTGTCCTCCTCCAGCCTCTACTGGAGTCAGAACCAACGTGTGAGTCACCAAACGGCAGTGCTTTCTCACTCAGAAAGTATCTACTGGCCGCAAGCTTTGTGCAAGGCAGTTAAGTATTTGTTCCTGGGGCTATTCACACTACCGTGAGAAAGTTCTGGACCTGAGTCCTGACCTCATACTTGGCCATCTCCTTGGGAACGCAGGGGACATTTTGGTTGTCACAACCAGGGGTGGGAGTGCTACTGATGGCAGATGTCAGGGGGCTACTAAATGTACTGCAGGGTGCAGACCGGCCCCCATAGCAACAAATATGCACCCCAAAGCCTGCAGTGCTGCCATCAGGGTGGCCCGGTTGGGACATGCTTCTCTAGATGCTCCCACCCACACCCCACCCCTGCCGCTACCCTGTCTGACCCCTCGTCTCCCCTCCCTCGATGTGCCCACTGTGCCCTGGCCCATTGGCCTTCAATTCTTGATGCACCCATCGCAGGACCGAGGTACCCACATGCCCCCTGCCAGGAGGCCTACCCTTCAGATCATCCCAGAGCTGTGTCTGTCTGTCACTCGGGTTTCAGCTTAAGGGCTACCTCCTCAGTGAAGCCTTCCCTAACCTCCCAGTCTGAAGTGCCCCAGGTACTCTGTGTCATACCACCACGTCTTGCTCTCGTCTGGCAGTCAGCACTCTGACCTTTGTTACTTATGTGCATGTTATGGGCCCCGCTGTCGAAGGGACACTCCCTGAGAGCAGACTCCACCGTTGGTCACGTTCCTGGCCTGGCTCTGGGTAACTGCTGAGAGACTAAAGCAGTCAGTGATCAGTCGACATCACCTGGTCCCTCTGTTTGATGATGGCTGTTCAGAATAGCTGGTCTCCCTGGATAATATTTCATTGTTTGGATGGACCACAGTATGTTTACATCCACCTACTGAATTGAGGACATCATGGTTGTTCCAAGTTTGCTGTAAACATCTGTGTGCAACATCTGAATGACATAAGTTTTCAGCTCCTTTGGATAAATGCCAAGGAGCATCATTGCTGGATCTTATGGTAAAGATATGTTTAGTTTTATAAGAAAATCCTAAACTGTCTTCCGGAGTGGCTGCACCATGTTGCTTCCCGTCAGCCATGGATGACAGTCCCTGTTGCCCTGCATCCTCGCCAGCATTTGGTGTTGGCAGTGTTCCAGAGTTTGGCCATTCTCGTGGGTGTGTGGTGGAGTCTCATCATTGCTGCTTTAATTTGTGTCCCCCTGATGACAGCTGCTGTAGAGCATCTTTTTACAGGCCTGTGTGTCATCTGTGTATCTTCTTCGGTGAGGTGCCCGTAAGGTCTTCGGCCCATTTTTTAGTCACCCTCTGCCTGTTTGTCACGCTGGTTATTTGCCTTTTCATTATTGCATTGTCAGAGGCCCTCAGGTGTTTTGGCTACAAGCCCTAATCAGACACAGGTCTGCAAACCCACTCTCCCACTCCATTTGTTGACTTGCCACTTTCTTGATGGTGAGAGGTATGAGTTTGCTATTTGCCTCTGCCCACCTTCCTGACAAACTGCCCAGAGCCTTCGATGGCCTCGCTCACCTTCCCCCTCCCCATGGGAACGCCCCACCTCCCGGGAACGCCCTCGGAGCCCTGAGCTCAGAACCGCTCACCTTGACTTTTATATCTTAGGACTGAGATTGTTTCCCTGGAGGCACGGTTTCCCTTCCTGAAAACAAGGAGTCACTTTAAAGGCACTGTAAAGGTCCTGAGTCTGGTCCAAAGTGTAAAACTGAAGCCCAGGAATGAGTGGCCTTCTTGCTTTAGCACCAGAAGCATCTCTTTAAGGACCAGATCCCGTCGGTATTAATCACTGCGGCTCCTAGCAGCTGCAGCTGGGAGACAGAGCTCCTCGCTGGCCTGCGTGCGCTGCCCGGGGTTTATTTAGGTGCCTTCTACTTCCTGTTCCCAGAATAGCCATCGGGTTTTTGTTTCTCTTTCATCCTCTTAGTTTTATTCTTTCCTGGCCCAAGCTACGGGTGATGTGCTAGGTGATTTCCAAAATGCTTTGCACCTCGGAGATGCTCCGCTTTTAAACAGTACTAGGCCCTCCTTGGCCTGGGCCCTGGGGTCCATCTGTGAGCTGTACCCTAAGTCTACTGGCAAGCAGCGGGCAACTGTCACCCAAGTGCAGCAGAGACCCCACGCTGTGCCTGGGTCGGGTTTCGTGCAGTCTGACCCCAGCATGATTCCATCACTACTGTTCAGATTCACAGAGAACTTTCCTTCGGATTAATACATCCAGGTAAAAACAAACATGCTTTCCTACATGTTTCTGGGCAGGGCTGCAGATAAACATTTTGTCATGAAAGCGATTTTTTATTGCAGTTGATGTTAGCACCTGAAGCGTGCACACGTATGTTTCAGGGACAGCTGAGTTGAACCCTCTGAGCTTCGTTTCTCCCACCTCATCCATGAACGGAATGAGGCCTGCAGGGGCCGAGGATGAAATGCGCTCTACATTCTGCGAGTGCCGCCGCTAGAGACAGCTCTCCCAGCTGCGCTCATCCTTCGTGTCTTAGGTGTCTTAGGTTACTGCTAATCCCAAATTAGAATTCTGCTATCAATAGAACATTTGATGCCAGCCCACTTTAAATAAGCATCAAGGTTAAAACAAAAATCGATGAGCCTGTCTTGTATTTCCCATAAGCAGGCTTCACACAGAATGGGCACCAGGTGGTCCTCACCACAGTGAGCATGGAATTTGAGGCTTGAACAAGGACGTGCATCAACCATTTCCCTTTGCCAGTGTGTTTTTTGTTTATTTCAAGTTTTGTAGTTTTACAAGAAGAGTGGGCTTAAAGGAGGGGCAGAGGTGGAGAGGGAAAGGGGCCTGTTTGGGACCGTGGCAAGGCAAGAAGGAGAGCTTGAGGAAGGGGGAAGACTGGCATGTGAGCTTTCAGGAAGCAGAGCACATCAGACCAAATGAATACATACTTAGTGTTTGTATTAACCAGCATTCTGTACGGTGTACACAACTCCACTCGTAAACACTAAGTCTAGTGGTAATTCTAACCTGGGCCTGAAGTCCTAACTGGTCAATGTGGTGAAAGGGTGAGAACAATGCATTGCGGGCTCTTCTGCTGATTTCCAACCATCGGGGGAGCCCGGGCCTCCCTTCTGGTCTGAGCCTCTGGGTGTCAAGTACCTGCCATCATGGGTCGCCTGGGCGCCACAGAGCCCAGCAAGGGCACAAGGAGATGGCAAGGCTCCCACCTAACACACATACGGCCACAATGGCCTCTCACCCGTGTACAGTCGAGGGCAAAATAAAGCTGCAGTTAAGCATGAGTGAAGAGGTGAGGGGGACGACCAGGAGGGAGCCCACCAAGGCAGCGGCCTCAAAGCCTCGAGTGTCCTCAAGAAGCCGGCAGAAGGCAGGGTGCCACCCTGAGGGAGGGCTGGTGGCCGTCACCCACACAGGGGCTTACGGTTGCGTCCTGTTCCCTCCCGTCTGCAGGGGGAAGTCGATGCTGTTATCAGCAGTGCCTTCTCGTTCTCCAGTTCTCCACTAGCCTGTTCTGAAGATTCCACAGCAAGGACATGAAAAGGATACAAGAATACAGAACAGTTACCACATGGAAGAGGGACCTGTATTTACCTTTGAGGTTATAATAGATGCTTCTAAAAAGTCAGGGGCCAGTGGTTCTAAAAGCAGGAACCTGAAAGAGTTGTGTATAAAAAAAATAGGAATTGTCTAAATAATTTCAAAGAAAAAGCAGTCGCACCATTATGTGATGCTCCCTCCCCCACCGCCCAAGGGTGTCTCCTGTTTCATTAGCATTTGTGTCTGTTTACAAGACACACTTTCAGACCATTTCGGCTGTCCTTAAGCATCGGAACTGAGTTTCTAAAAGAGGACAGCTTTTTCTCTTGGAGAAGTCTCATGGAGAGAGTGAATGAATCACTTTTTATTTTTGGTAGTTGAGGGGGGTGGGGAAATGGTAGCCAATTTAGCCTTTTCTGAATATGCACACGCACACACACACACGTGTGCAGACGCGCGCGCGCGCACACACACACACACATATAAGGGGGGGACCCAAAAAAAATGGAATTCTTTTCTAGAGGGCAGGCCCCTTGTCATACAGGCTTCCTCTGCTAGGTGAGTGTTCTAGGAACCCATCGGTATCAGTGCACCAGCTGGTGTTGTTGTGAGAGGCTGCATTCAGCTTCAGTGAATTCTTTTTTAAGACTCTTTCAGCATCTTTGCCCATTTCATGGTGGGTGATTTACGAGCGTACCTGCCCAGATCGGCTGAGTGTTTAGCAGTTTTGACCCAAAACGGCATGACCTTCATGCCCCACCCTCCCTATTCACCCAGTCTTGCCCCTAGCAACTTTTTGTTTGTTTGTTTCCCTGGATGAAAAAAGTCCTCAAAGGGAAACACTTTGCCCATGTGAAATAGGTGAAACAAAAAACAGCAGAAGCGCTAAAAAGACATCAAAATCGACGAGTTCAAAACTGTTTTGAGCAGTGGAAAATATCTCAATAGGTGCATTGCATCAAATGGAGCGTACTTGGAAGGTGACTGAAGTTTAAACATGTAAGAACAAATGCACAATTTTTAATAAACTCTGGTGTTTCGGGGTCCCCCCTCGTGCATACATGTAACTCTCCAAACCCCACCGGGAGCTCTAGAGGACTGTGGGGAGTGGGGGTGCTGTCCCTTGCCCTACACTGCCCAGTCACTCTGGGGAGAAGACATGGCGAACCGCCTCAGGCAGGTGCACGCCGTGCCTCCAGACCGCCAGCTTCTTCTTGCTTTTGTCCAAAATGTGTGGGGTCTTCCTTTTAGGCCCCAAAGCAAAGAACAGCCTTTGCCTTCAGCAGGGTTTTGGGTGGTTCGCTTTTGCAGAAAATGAGGCGTGTTTTTCATAGCCAACTGACTTGTGAAACATCTTGTCCCTTTGTCCTGCGCTGCCTCCCCGGTGCCCCCTGCAGCTCCTGTGTGCTCGCAGACCCCACGTGTCCCGCGCCGGCCCACAGATCCCTTGTACAAAGCAAGGGGGAAGGGGACGACGCCTAGGGCTTGTTTGGGGAAGACACCGGTGGTTCTCTGGAGCGCTTTGTGTGTTGGGGCCGGCGGGGTCATCTGCTGACTTCTCACTGGGGCGTTTGTACCCCCACCCGTGGGGTCA
The DNA here is from genome assembly GCF_987537825.1 of Furipterus horrens. Classification (NCBI taxonomy): domain Eukaryota; kingdom Metazoa; phylum Chordata; class Mammalia; order Chiroptera; family Furipteridae; genus Furipterus; species Furipterus horrens. The sequence continues at coordinate 20,874,144 of NW_028327185.1, forward strand.
TGGAGAGTTACAGTGGACGTGGCCAGCACTGCTCTGAGGCGAAGGTCTCAGCCTGTCACGCATGGATGTCACAGGTCCGAACCACCTTCCTCGTCGCACGGCAGGAAGCCCCGCCCCCCAACAGAACCAGTACCTCACCGAGGGCGGTCAGTAAGGTGATGGCTGAGTAGATGCTGGAGAGCCCCTGGCACGAGGAACACTAAAGCCACACTGGCCTGTCCACGCCACGACCCTGGCCTCGCTGGCCTCTGCCAGCCTGAGGGCTTCCTGGGCCGAGGGTCGTGCCCTCTGCTCTGAGCCAGCGACTTGCTCCTTGGGGTGGGGAGCACAGTGCCCCAATGTCCAGAGGAGCATTCCTCCTTGGGGGCCAAACAAGCCCAGACCAAGACTCAGAGAAGCAGTCCAGGCCACGGAAGGACTTTAGCCGCTGGGATTCCACAGCCTCCCCGTCTCCAGGCAGGTGGGCAGCAGACACTTGCCTGGAGGCTCTGCCAGACAGCAGGACAGTGGGCCTGGGGCCGGGCTGGTGGGCAGCACTGTGCTGAGGAGGGAGGAGGGGAGCGCCCCTGCGGTGCGAGGGGGGAGGGGAGAGTGCCACCTGAGGAGGACGTGCTGGGAACGAGCATGGAGCAGCTGCAGGGAGGGAAATGTGGGCGGGTGGCAGCTCTGGGGGACACTCGGCGCCCCTCCTGCAGGGAAGCGTGCTGCGCAGCCTGACCCTGAGGGCTTCTGGTGTTTTTAGGACACGTGAAGGGGCAGAGCTGGCCAGGATCCGGGCCCAGGGGTTTCCTAGCGACACCAGCCTCAGCAGGAACCGGAAAGGAGGAAGGAGCTAGAGGGATTGGGCAGACGGTGCACAGAGCTGGCGCCAGAGGTCACAGCGCAAAGCGGGGGTGTGCTGCTTGGGGCTCCTCTGATGGACAGGCAGGGCTTTTCTGCCCCTCGAGGGGCTGTTTCCTCCCAAGCTAGCTGAGGAAGCCGATCTCAGCCCTGCCCCGCTAACCTGCTGACACAGCGCCTCTGGACACAGCCTCTGGTCTACCTGTACCACCAGCCAGTCCCCGTGGCCTCCTGCCCTAGTGATTCCTCGTTCACTCCCCCATCCACGAGCAGGGTCCCTGCCTCATGGCTTTACAGTCCAGCAGGAAGCTGAAGCAAGGTCACAGGTAACCGGGGCAGGGCAGGAAGAGTAAGGGCTGTCTGAGTCCAGAGGCCACCCTGACCTGAGAGGAGACACCTGCAACTGCCTGCTGAGCCCGAAGCCTCCCAAGTCCTCACCAAGCCTATCCTGGCCCGAGGGGCTGGCACACCGTGCACTCAGGAACGAGAGTGGAATGGGCTCCTGCCCAAAGGCACACCTTCTTCCTCTTTTGAAGCCAAGTCTGGTGGCCAGTCCCCTTGATGCACCCTTGGAAACAAAGCCCAGCCAAAGGCGTCTGCGCCAGTGTTGACCGGGATCCGGTGCGTGTCAGTGTGCTAGTCCCGCCCAGCGGACGGGGAGCCGGGGACTGGGACAGGAGTCCAGCTGTGGTCCATGAGTCATCCACAGCACAGGCAGGCAGCTATTTCTGAACCAAATGGCATCAGATCCCTCTCCTCACCTGGAGTCCACTGTCCTACCCCCCAAAGCACTTCCTCCGAGATGAAGCCAGTGGGGGCCGGAGCCCCGGGCAGAAGGGAGCTGGCCAGCGGGGTCCTCACTCTTGGCGCCATGCAGGGAGCACAGTGAGAGGAGGGAGGAGCAGGCAGTTCTAGAAAACTCCTGGATTCTGTGTCCTGTGGATCCATCTTCATCCCTCCCTCCCCCCTCCCCTTCCTGCTTGAGCACCTACTTGATAAGCCATGTACTGTATTAGACACTGGAGGTTCCCAAACCAGGACGGCCCCGCCTCATTAAGGAGCCTAGAGGGAGGGGCTAGAAATCATGACTGATGTGTTCTGAGTACTTACGCCAGGTCCTATTAGACTCACTTCACATGTATTGATTCCTTTAATCTTTATAATAACGCTATAAGGTATCTGCTATTGTGATCTCCATTTTAAAGATGAAATGGCTGAGTACAGAGAGACTGAGCAACTTGCCCAACAGAACCGTCCATATGCAGTGGCCCCCCCATACTGACTCACAGAGTCGGAAGGGGTGTGCGGAGCTGGCATGCCCATCTGCCAGGGTGGAAGAGGGTGACCATCTCATGAGCGCCTGCTGGGGACCAGACATTGCGCCCTCTACACCCTTATGCGTGTTGGCACCCAGCTAGGTCTCTTAAGGGCCCAGGAGAGGGAGGCACAGCCCGCTCGGCTGTCTGTCCAGGGCTCCCTCCCGGCCGTGCTGCTGTCCCAGGGCATCTGCTGCTGCTCAGCCCCTCCCACGTCTCAACCTGGCCCTGCAGGGGGCCACGCCCTGGCATCTGCCCCTGAGCACAGGACCCACAGAAGAAGCAGCCAGACATCCCGTCCAAGTCTGTGTGTGTCTCCTTTTGTTCATCATGGTCCCAGCTCCAGGCCCAGTGTGACCCCAGGGCTGGCCGCTGTCTACTCACTATGGAGCAGTCATGCTGGGACCTGGAGGGGATGTGTCTGGGTGCCCACTGGTGACACCCAGGGATCCTGCCTCTTAATAGGCCGCCTGGAGCTACCCAACCTTGACATTCCTCCCCAGAGAGAGAGGAGAGATGCTACTGGGACCCTAATGAGTCTGAGTTGGTGTTGCTGGTGCCCATCACTGAGGAAGAGAAAGGACGTGTGAAGGTGGGGAAGGCCACCAAGCACTCGGTCCAGCGGTTCCCTGCCCTTGCACTTGGAGTTACTGAGAAAGATGATCGATGATTCCTACCAGATCACGGGATGAGCTGCCTGACAATGAGAGTTAATTTCCCTGAATCATGAGATTTGTCCCATGTTAGACGTACCAGCACTTGCTCCACCCTGAAAGTCCCTGCACACTGCAGACTGATGTATTCGGGTGGAACTCCATTTCTAGCTCCCGGAACTACTTTAAGTCATTATTCGTGAACACTGGTAACCACAAAAATAATTTGTTATTCTTACTATTTTATACTATGAAGGACTATGAAACAGGGTTACTATTTCAGAGTGAATTAAATGAAGTGGACTGTTTTCTGACTATTGGAAATCTTAGCTGGCTTTTAAATTTTTTATTCTTTATTTTAAATGGATTAAGTAAAGAGCATTGCATAACTTAAAAAGCATATAATATTTAACAGTATTTTTCAAACCACATGGATTATGACCTATGAGTAGATCATAATTAAACCAAGCTAGTTGGTTAAAGCCAGCAGTTTTTCTTGCAATGAAAGAACAGAACAAAATGAAATGAATGGAGTTGAATAGAACAGAACAGAAAAGAGGTGCTAACACGTGGTAAGGGAAGTACTTTATCAAATATTCAAATAAGCTGTATATGTATTTGTACATGAATTATATTTTCCAGTTTTTTAATTGCTATATAATTTACAAACTATTAATCCTCTTTAGTGTACAACTCTGTGAATTTTGGTAAATATTAATGCATTTCAGACTATGTCAAAAAAAAGTGAAAAAGTCACTTAAAGCAAGAGTCTCCTTAACTCCCTGGCGATATTCATGAGGATAAGATTCTTTTAAGATCTTTGGAGGCGGTCACAGCTCTTATCTAGGAATTTTTTAAAGCCAAATAGGACCTTAAAGAGTATCCAGTCCATGGTTTTCAGAACAGTGAGGACATTTTTATAAACCACATCTAACTTGGAACCAACAGATCAAAATAGAGCTGCTTTGCAGAGAGACCGGGAAACACAAGTTGAAACCTTCCTGGGGGTCTGCCCTCTGGTGCCCAGGTTAGGAAGCTGAGGCCAAAAGAGGCCGAATGACCGCGGGGGTGACACAGGCTGGCAGAGCCGCAGCTCCAGATCAAGCTGCTGGCTGCTGTTCAGGGCAGCTCCATGCTGTCTTCACCTCTGGAGACTATAACCACGCTAACCCAGCAGTGGGATTGGATGCCTCCTGGGACCGTGCAGCGGGACTGCAGACATTCACACACCGCGCCAGAGGAAAGGCTGGGCCAGTGACCGCCATGGATGGCCGAAGTGGGCGTGAGTCCAGGAAGGCAGAACAGGCTGTTTAGAGAGGAGGGCAAATACAGGCCCACAGCTGACAGCCCCAAGGCTGTGGGAACCCACCGGCACACCCAATTCCCGATGATTCGCCCAGGCCTGCCTGTCTTTCACCTCCTGTAGGGCCAGGGCTGGGCCCCACCTGTGGGGTACGGGTGAAATACAGCCCCTCGGTGTAGGAGACACCGGTGGTTCCATCTTCCTTCTCCTTCGGGACTCCACTCGCACTCCTCTTCTCTTTGGTTTGAGAGTGGGAGTGGGGGGTAGGCAGGGAGGCTGCTGGGGGGTGGCTGGGGTTTGTAAATTCTGCGTCAAAGGCTGGTGGTTACTGTCTGAGTCTCACTTCAGTGTCTAGACTGTAATGCTAAGAACACAAAACCTAGCTACTGCTCACGAGTGCGAGTTTTTATTTCCCCGAGTTAGGTCACGATAGCCCAACTCCTGCAGAGTTCTAAACTGTTGGAACTCTCCGAATACTAGTGTACACTCATACACGAGGACCCAGTTCGCTTCTAGAATAATTTTATTTATGGGAATTTTTAAATATGCGCCAGCCCCCACTCCTCCAAAAGGTGTGCACTGAGGAGTAGCTGTGCTCGATGGTCAAGCAGGAACTCCTGATTTAAAAAGGGGTGCAGGAAACTTGTGGGGGTTATCCTGGGTGTGGGGGGTGGGGGGCAGGGAACAGAAGGGGAGAGAGCACACAAGGCAAAGAGAGTGGAGTATAAAAACAAAGAAACAGCCCTGAGTACTTGAAATTAAGGGGAGAAAGTTAAGATGACAATTGGTCCCTCATCTTTGATAAGCAGACATCGCAGACAGGAGGGGGTGAACTCTGGGCAGGGGAGGGGAAGGTTTAGGTAACAGTTATTTAATGAGTGAAGTTAGCGATAGTTAATAATTCTTCATTGTTATCTATTTGACTCGTAATAACATTGCAATAAGTAGAAAGTAGACATCTAAAAAACAAAAAGACAGGTATTGATTGGGTACTTTCATTGTGACCTGCCCAGTAGAATGTGTGGACAGGCCAGTTTGGGGAGCTGGGGTGCATGCTTCATCAGCACATATATTAGCAATTGAAGGCCTGGGGGAGACCCCGGACTCCCAGGTTCCCCAGGACATGCACAGGGGCATGATGAAATCTACCAAAGCCGCAGTCAAATGAAAGGAAATAACTTGACGTGTATGTCCCTCCTGAATGGGAATAGTTAGGTGGGATTACTGCATTTTTACATTTATTACACAGCGGTGCCCCCTTATCCACAGGGAGTACGTTCCGAGACCTGAAACCACAGCTAGTACTGAACTCTGTGTACACTGTGTTTCTTCCTATCCATATGTACCTATGATAAAGCTTAATTTATAAATCAGGCAAGTGATGGATTAACAACGATCACTAATAATAAAGTAGAACAGTTATAACCACATACTGTGATAAGAGTTGTGTGAATGTGATCTCTTTCTCTCTCTCGCAATTCTTGCCCTCTTTGTGACGGCGTGAGAAGGCACAGTGCTCACATGTTGAGAGGAAGTGAATGGGTCAACATTGTTTATTTCTGGAGTTTTCTATTTAATAGTTTCAGACCGCTGTTGACTGCAGGTACCTAAAGTCATGGAAAGCAGCACCACAGCTGGGGGGGGGGGGGTTACTGTGTAAGAGAACAGCACAGCAGTTATAAGTCCAGGTTTCTTCATTTGTCGGACTTGGATTTAAATCCCTGCTCGGCCAATGACGCACCGTATGACCTAGAAAATTTTATTTAAACTTTCTTAGCCTCCGTTTCCCCAGATGTAAAACAAGGGGACAACGTTCTTACAAAGCTTGAGTAAGAAATGAAGTGATTTATGTAAAACATTTAATGCAATACATGGTGCATAGTAAGTGTTCAAAACATGGGTGCTATGAGGTGATACTTGTTTTAATTACGGTGCATATAATTGTTGATTGAAGAACTTTATGAAACGACACAAAGGACTGTTATGTTCTTATAAGAAGGTCCTCTTAAATATATGAGATTCTTTTGCTTTAGGCTTATTTGTTCTTGATGCTCACAAGGAAGGGGGTGGCTTAATGACTTTCTGTATATGTCATCTCTCGACGTCTTGGGGCAAGTTCCCTGTGACAGGTGTATGGTGTGGAAGTTAGCACTAGAGGGCGCTGCAGAGACCCTAAAAACCCTTCCTTGGAAACAGCCCTGACACTCAGGGGCCATTCTGTTCATGTGGCTGTTCAAGAGGGCAAGTAAAGCAAGCACCCTACCGGAGAAGTGTCTAGGAACCACTTATGCCAGAGACCTGGGAGGATGCAGGCAGGTGTCACAGAAAGAGCTGGTAGGTGCCAAGCTAGGGAAACCCTGTTGCTCTAAGCTCACTCTCCACCTCCACCACTCCACTGAGTTACCCTTCTGAGGGGCAAGAATGACATCGTACGGTAGACTATCACCTCTGAGACAGGAAACCGGGCAGAGTGGGAGGCTCTGGCACTGCGTAAGGACTTAACAATAGCCTCAAAACCCGCCTGGAATCACTACGGACCCTTCAGACTCCCAGTGGCTGGGCGTGTGTGAGACGCCCACAGGCCCTTGGAGTGCTGGGGCCACACGCGCCCTGTGCGTCCCAGCTGCAGGGACAAGGGCAGCGCCATGGTGCACTGCCTCGGCACAGATCCTCCTGGGCACCCAGGGTTGCTCAGGGATCACCTGGGCAGGGAGGCAGCAGGTGCGTCCCTGCTCTCTGACCAGCGTCATTGGCCAGCAGCCCACAGCCGGTCTGAGAGGGGCGGTGAGACCGGCTCCGGCAGAGGCCAGTGCAGAGCGGGGCAGGGGTGACACCTTCTCTGCCTCCTGGGTCCCTGGGCCTCCCCAGACGGGGGCAGTGGTGCAGGAGCAGAGATCTCCTGGAACCTTTGTTTTCTTGTGGCTGTTTTGCTTCTGCGGATTTTGCTTCTTCTTCCCCCCAAAAGAGCTGATCCCCGGGGCCACACACAAGAATGTGCTCCCAGACTCTGTCAGGGATGTTAACGTGAGCGTGGGGTGCTTTCCATTTTCTGACTTCCTGCCAACCAACAATTCAGGACTTGGCGCCGGAGGAGTCAACTCTCCACGCAGAGTCAAACACCTCCTTTTCTAAACTTGTGGAACGTTGGGGTCAAGTTCTCTGGGCCTCTCCAGTGCGCTGGTCCTGTTCAGGGCTGATTCGGGAGCTGGTGGCCGGCCCCCTAGCCTGCCCCAAAGGCTGCAGCGGGGACCGGGCTCCAAGGGAGGGACTGGCTGCGGGCTGGGCGGCTGGGGCGGGGGTGGAGCAGGTGAGCCCGGGTGCGCGTGGGGAGCGCACTTGGCCGTGACGTCGGAGTTTGCAGCAGCCCAGGCGGGAGGCTGTGCGTGTGTGGAGTGGCTGCGCTGCCGGGAAGATGTGCTCCACGGGGCAGCCGCCGCAGTGAGCTCAGCGACAGGAGCGCGGCTGGCGGCGGGGCAGGGCCTGGGCGGCGATCCTCGCGCTCCCGCACGGGGGAGGCCGCCGGCACCGAGGGCGCTCGGCCGGCCCCAGGATGTAGGCGACCGTGGCCCCTGCAGGCGGACCGCTCACCATGAAGAAGCACTCGGCCAGGGTGGCCCCGCTCAGCGCCTGCAACAGCCCGGTGCTGACCCTCACCAAAGTGGAAGGTAACGCCTGGGGTGGGGGTGGGGGTGGGGGCGGGGGCCTGCACCCCAGCGGGGCCGCCCCCTTTCCTGGCGCCAGGCCACCGGCTGCCTGGCCTGGGGACTGCTGGCTCCCCGGAAAGCGTCCCTGCAGTGCCGCTGCGTGAGGGGGTGGCACCTGGCAGCTTCGGGCAGCGCTGAGCTACTGCGGGGTCCACGGGGCCGCCCAGGGTGCTGCAGCCACGGCACGCTGGCTCCTTCCTGCGCAGCCCCCAGCGCATCTGGTGGCAGCAGCGGCAGCGGTGGCCTCAGCTCCTTCCTGGCCTGTGGCACTGGCCAGCTGGGTAGGAGGGTTCGCCCAGACACTAACCAGTGGCCCCAAACTCACACACACTTGCGTCCCCGTCTGGTGTATTCCCCTGCCCCCAGGCTAATCCAGGGGTTGCTGGAGGAGCCACAGGCAGAGCTGGCTCCCTTTGCTCTGAACCTCACAGCCCCCAGCGCCTGGGGAACAGGCGGGGACAAGCAGGGGAGAGGAAAGCCACCACCTGTCTGTAAACCTGTTCTTGCCCCCGCTCAGGGAATGTGAGGCAGAGACCAGGAGAAGGAGCCTACCAAGGCCCCTGAAGAGCCCTGCCTTAGTCAGACACAGCCCAGTGGAAGGGACCTTGCTTTCTGATGGGGCGGGGGCGGGGGGCGGGGAGTAGAGAGAGACCCATCTCAGTCCATAACTCCTCCTCCCAAGAGGCAGTGGAATGGCCAGGTCTCCTGGAGCTGGCCGGGTTGAGGGCTGGGCAGGGCCAGTCAGTGAGCGGCAGGGAGAGGAAAGCAGCTCCCCCAGTTCCAGGCCCTCACTCACCCTGAGCTAACAGCCCAGTGCAGGCCTCCTTGTGCATGTTGGCCGTGGCTCCTGTCGGGCCTCTGGACTGCAGCCCGGAATCAGGACCCCTGCTTCCTGGGGTGAATTGTCATCTGTTACCATGAGACTGAGAACCAGTGACGGCAAGACAGAGGCTCCCGGGACAGTTGTATGCTCCTGTGCACAGAGGCCTGCCAGTAGCCATCCTGCTATCATGTCCCCATCCTACAGATGAGGACTGTGAGGCCCAGAGGGTGGGTGGACCTCCGGGTGGCGGGTGGTAAAGCAGAATTGGAATCCTGGGCTGGCGGATCCCAAACCCGTGCTTTTCAGAACATGATTTTGTCCTAACTTGCGACAACTTACCTATTTGTCATCGTTTTCCATCTTTAGGAGGTTATTTTTTTTCCTTCTTGTAGTTGTCTCCCTGCACCCCACCCCCACCCCCAGTCTAGGAGAGATTTGGTGTCAGTTGTCTACACCTGAATTTAGTGCATGTGTTACCTCTCCCGGGAGAGGGGTGCATCTCCAGACTTTGTCAGGGACTTTGCCCAGGTGTGCCTGTGAGCTGGGAAGGGGAAGGTTTGGCCCTTTATTTCCCTCAGGGAAGCTGGAAGGTTTCTCACACAAAAGGTCCTCAGGGGACATTGCCCCATCCCCTCCCCCACCATTTAAGGAAGGCAGGTTGGATCTTCTCTCTAGCTTGGGCAGGACAGGCTGAGCTGTTCTCCTCTGGACAGGGGTGGGGAGGCCTCCCAGGCTGGGCCCTGTGACCTCAGACGGCTGCAGGAGGCAGTGAGTGACATGCCAGGCACAGGTAGGGGATCCCCTCCCCCATTCCCTGGTGCTGTTGCCAGGTGAGCTTTGAACCCCCTCTTCACCCCAACAGCCTTAGCAAACCATGGGCTTGACTTTTTAACCAACTTTGGCACATAAAAATCTGTGGGTGATGGAAAGTGTATTAAACTGCTCATTGGACACATCAGGGACCTAGACTGTTCTCTTCCCTGAAACTGTTTGACTTGCAGAAGTGCTGTGCCTCAGTTTCCTGAACTGTAAAGTGGAAGCTAACACCCTACCTCAGCAGACTCCGCAGTGAGGGAGGGTAAGCGACAGTGCCTAGCATGTGCCTGGTACACAATAGATGCTTCATAATAAACGTCTGGTAGGTCTCCCGTCACGGGCTGTCTCGCCCCTTTAGCACCTTCTTGCTGCCTTCAAAGAGTAGGTATGTGGTTGGGAAAAAATACAGCAAAGATTAATTTTTTTAAAAAAAGAGTGGATGTGCGGGGTCAGTATCTAGAAGCATCTGCCACGTTCCATGACACTCAAGTCTCCAGTCCCCTTTTTGTGTAGAAACCTGTGTGTCCATCAGCCAAGTACAGGGCAGGGCCTGAGAAAACCCGCCCTCCGAATGTCTGGGCTGCAGGCAGCTGCCTCTCTGCCTGGTGTTTCTCCTTGTTGTTTTGGTTCAATTTGACTTCTGGTCTATTTTCTGAAGCCATTTGCCTCTTGTGTGCTTGTTTTAGAAGTGCTGAATCTTTTTCTTTTTCTTTTTGCCTTGGATGCATAGGGCACGGTGGTCCCCATCCTGTGGCTGTTCCTGCGTGGACGGCAGACAGGCGACAGTGCCCGAACGCAGCCAGCAAGGACTATTTATCAGCGTGTGGATCGTGTCTTCTAGGGGAGGATAGAAGGCACCAGCATGTTGTGCACATAAAACCAAAATAGGAAGTGCAATGTGCGGTGGGACTCGGTCGCAGAAAGAGGGGCAAGATGACTCCATTTACTCTGCAAATACCTCGTCTGTGTCCTTTGTGTGCTCAGCCAGACCCTGGAATTGCAAGAATGAGCAGTACTAGCTTCATTCTCCTAAAGAAGTTTCAGCCGAGTGGGAAAGAGACGCGTAGATCGATAAGTTACGTAGTGCAAGGTAGTAGGTTCTGGCTCAGTGCTAGGAACGAAGTGGCGCAGGGACGCTGACACTGACTCACCCCAGGTGGCCTCCTGAGGCAGAGGCCTTGCCCCTGAAGTGAGGAAACTTGTCAGGCCCAGGGGAGGGGGGAGGGGGCTGTCTGGGAGGAGGGGTGGTGGCCCTGTGAGGCCTAGCCAGGAAGCGCCCCGAGGGGGCTGCCGCTGGGCCTCTGAGGGGGTTTGAGGCTTGGAAAGTGGTTTTCAGCCGGGGCGGTGTCGTCTGTCCTGTCTGGCAGCGCATCTCGCTTTCGTATCCTTCCTGGCTTTCCCCTCGAGCGCACTCGCTGAATATTGATCAGTAACGCGTCCTCATAGAGTGGTATTTACAGGGCTCATCCATAGTCACATGTTCAATAAAATGACGTGCAGTAGGAATTAGTAGTTGAGAGCAGTATAATGAACGCCCCCTGGAGGCCAGCAGCGTGAAGTGTTATGGAAATGGTGAGGGCTTGGGGGTTGGGGGGGCTGTGTGCGTGCGTGCCCACCTCTCAGGCTGAGCCAAGTCACTCTGGCTCATGATGAAAGTTCTCTCCTGTGGAAATGGGGGCGACAATATGTCCCTCTTAATAAGGAGGACAATAGTCATTGCTAATGAGCCTACCACGTTGCAGGCGCTTTGCTAGAGGGGTCGATTGCTGTATTATCCTGTTCTTCCCACAGGAAGGGTGAGCATGTTGTCCCAATTTAAAGGTGGGGAGACTGAGGCTCAGAGAAGTCAGTCACACAACGTCCAGCAGTTGGAAGGCAAGGGTGCCAGGCTTCACAGCCATACCTGCCTGACTCGAAAACGTTGCAAAACCTTTGCACAGCTGAGTTTCATTTGCGTACCAGGGACAAGGACATCAGCTCATGACACTTTGCAAATGCTCAGGAAGTGTGCTCCCTAAGCTCCCACCACTCGGGCTCACAGGGCCCACTGCTGCTCCAGGACAGTCAGCCGGGCTCAGCTCTCCCCAGGGTAGGTCTAGCTTCTTGGTTTCCATCAATGGGATAAGACTGCCTTCCCGCGATGTCCAGTTGCTGTGTGTAGCCCCAGCCTGAGAGGTGTCTTGAGAAGTATGGTGCCCAAGGATTTCCACGCCCCCAAATATTTCCCAGATTGGCTTGCCCTAGGCCTGAAACCTCAGTGACAAAAGTTATTCGTATATTGATCAAGTATGTTACCTAATAGGTGTGAGAGAATAAGCCAGAAGTTCCTGTGGATGCTAAAAGGAGTTAAATGTAATCCTCGACCTATCAGAGCTTCCAGACAAGTAAGAAATAGCACAGATGCACAAAATTATTATTGCATGTTGAAATGCAATTGTTTAAAATGCCATACAGGAGTATAAAATAAGTGGTGTGTGTCAGCAGAGGGCAAGCCTGCTTTGGTTGGGATGCAGAGGCTACTGTGTGGTGCTCTGCCACTGTTAGCCCCTGTTTTGCCCAAGTGACATGCTCTGATGGAGTCTGAGTCTGGATGTGGCCTCAGACCCTTCTCATCACCCACCTTGGGGTGATGACGACACGAAGGCACTGACCTCCTGGGAGCATCACCAGGATGCCACGGTGGAGCATGCCCCTCTGCGGTCATAGGTGGGCGGTGGGGACTCAGCACTCCTGACACCGGTAGCTCCACAGACAAAGCTGCATCTCTAGAAAGGAGGTCACCTGGTGGAGACCTGCAGGTGGTCTTAAGAAGTGCAGGGGGGGGGGGGGGCAGGGCTGAGGTCAAGGCTGACCTCAGGCAAATGCTGAGGCCTCAGGAGAGTGGATTGAAACAGGATTGAAACAGTTGAAGAGGAGAATGATACCATCTAAGTCTTAAGACCTTACAGAGCTGTGGTTCCAAATTGGTCATTAAACAGATTACACCAATCACAATATATTTATCAAAGGAGCTAGGATAGAATCAAAATACCAAAGTGTATCACAGGCAACAAGAATCAAGGTTGAGCCCTCGCCAGTGTGGCTCGGTTCGTTGAGTGTCATCCGATACACCAAAAGGTTGTGGGTTCGATGCCCAGTCAGGGCACATACCTGGGTTGCAGGTTCAATCCCTGGTCGGGGAGCGTGTGGGAGGCAACCCATTGATATCAATGTTTCTCTCTCACTTCAGTGTCCCGCTCTCTCTTACTCTCTCTCTCAAATCAATAAATATATTTTAGGTGAGAATTAAAAGAAAAGAATCAAGGTTGACTTGTGACACTTTTTTTAGAGGTGTGGGTGCGTACATGCACACGCATTGAAGGCAACAGTGAAAAAGTTGGAAAAACTGCAGGAGGGTGTCCAGTGGAGACAGGGAGCCATGTTGGAGGTGACTGCAGTACCCATACTTGAGCTAATGGTCCTAATCATGTGGTGACATTTGCTTCACACATGTCATGAGCCCTTGACCTGCAGACCTGGTTCCGTCCTCAGACACCTCTGCACACTGGAGTGCTGTGCCCACCACACAGGTGAGGAACCAGAGTTCAGGGCCATTAGGCAAGTCACTGTGAGGTCACTGCTGAGTGGTGTGCCCATGTCCTACCCTCTGCATTTCCCACGGTGAGGACAAAGACGGGACAGAGAGGGAAGGCAGGTCATGGTGGCAGAGTGTGGGTAGGAGGACTGGAAAGGGAGCCATCAAGACCCTCTGAAGATTGAGTCTGAACATGGCAGTGGCAGAGGGGACATTCGAGGGACAGATGGGAAGTCAGCCTGGACCAGGTGAGTGTGAGTCCTTGGCGGGGCCTTCAGGGGAGATGGGAGGAGGAGTGTGAAGGCTGGGTGACAGGTCAGGTGAGAGAGAGAGAGATGGCTCCAGGGATGATGGGCACGTGAATCCTGGTGGCCACATGGCAAAGGGAGAACAGAAGGCAGAAGAGAGGTCTGAATGCTGAAGCAGCATGGAAGCCACAGGAAGAACCCCAGATGGGCAGTGGGATGGGGTGGCAGATGCGACGGGGGGCGCAGAAACAGCTGTAAGTGGGGGCTGGGCTGCACGCTAGATTGCAAGGGCGGATGCCGTGAGGGAGGAGGAAAGCCGGTTCAGGAGCGTGGCTCAGGTGGGAGGGTCCTGCTGTCTTTAGTGGGACGGCAGAGATCTTTTCGAGAGCCAGGTGTTCCTGTAGACAGAGGATGGAGGCTGGTTCCAGGACAGGCCTAAGGTTTCCCCCAAGGAGGGAGATGATATGGCCTTGGCCTGGAGGGGGCAGAGGACACGGGAGCAGAGAGCTGGTGTTGGCCTTGAGAAGGAGGGTCTGAAAGACGTCAGAGACACAGGAGTGTGGAGATGTGGGAGGGAGCAAAGGACCAGAGCCCGGACTCTGCTGTCCTTCGGAAGCGTGGCAGTGGAGCTGTTCACAGGGAGGATGGGTAGGCTGAAGGCTGGCAGGGGCAGCAGAGGGGGCAGAAGACCTATATTGGGAGAGCTGAGAGAGAAGTAATTCTTAAAGCCTCTCTGGCGAGTGACTCGTTTTCACTGGTTAAGACATTGTGTGACCTGGGGAGTCGTGTGCGGGGGAGAATGCTGGCTGAGGGTCAGGACACAGGTGTCACCCCTGCTCCCCACCAGCTACATCAGTCAGACGTGTGCCCCTCACCTCTGGGAACCCAGTCTTCTCTCTTCTGAAAATAAAGGGGATTAGAATAGGTTTCGCCTTGGCCACGTGGCTCAGCTGGTTGGAGCATCAGCCTGTAAACTGAAAGGTTGCCGGTTTGATTCCCGGTCAGGGCACGTGTCTAGAGTGCGGCTTTGGTCCCCGGTCTGGTTGCATGCAAGAAGCACCTATTGATGTTCCTCTCTCACATCAATGTCTCTCTCTCTTCCTGCCCCTCTCCAAAATCACTGGGCATGTCCTAAGGTGAGGATTTAAAAAAAAGAATAGGTCTGGTATGATCTCAGCCAGCAGAAACATGTGATGAGTCTATTAAGTTGCTTACTCATTAACAGAGATTGGTTTCCCTGCAGAGCTCTGAGGAAGTGAGACCTAGGACAGATAAGAAACATGGCCTATGTGTGCATACATGTGTGCCTGTGAATACTTGTATGCATGCATGCACACAACACATATGTGTTTATGCGTGCACACACGTGTGCCTGCAGGTGTGTTTGCGCTGTGCATTAATACATGTGTGTGCATGTGCTTGAGTGTGCCTGCATGCATGTTATATGGCCATGTGTGCATGTGTGCCTTCACATGTGTCTAGGTGTGTGCTTGTGTGCATGTGTGCTTGTGCTTTGCATGTGCCCATATGTGTGCACGTGTGTCTATGTGTGTGTGCATATGTGTGCCTGTGTGTGAGTCCAGGCAGAGGTGCACACTTGCAGGGTGGTGTTTGGTATTGGAGCAGGAGGGAAAGCCAGCCATGTGAGTGTGTGCCCATAAACCTTCAGCAGCAAGAACCCCCTGGGCTTGAGAGAGGACGCCAGGGGCTGGGGTGGCGCAAAAAGAAGCACAGAAGGACCAAGAGAGCTGTGCTACGTCCAAGCCTTGCCTGGGGCCACCTCCGGTGTTTTCACAGAAAAGCGTCACTGATTGGATTTAGCCCAGCCACATCACCCTCATTGGGTGAGGGAGCCGTGGCCCTGGTGGGCAACGAAGCTGCGGAGGACAGTGTGGCACCTCACGGCAGACCGCACTTCAATCCTTGACTGAGCAAGTTCAGTCCTGCCTCAGAGGCATGACTCTGCTGAGCACTGGAGACACATTCTAGAAAACAGCGCTTTGTTCTTCAAGATGAATTGTGCAATAACACGTGCCATCAGTTAAAATCCTGCCCCTGCTCCTGCTCCTGCTGCCTCCAGGGAAAAGGCTCCAGCTGATGCCCTCCCCGCAGAGCCCCGACGGCCCAGCAGGGCAACTCGCACCCAGCCTGCCCGCCTATAAAACCCTCACTAACCTGGAGTGCCGACTGTGGGGTTCAGTCCCTGTAAAAGTTGAAGGAGTCCTCCCTCAGGCAAGGAGAACATCAGAACAGAGGAGAGCGTGCGTGGTCTGCGCTTGTGTGCGGGTCGGGAGCCACCGCGAGCGCCTGCTGCACATGGCGGCCTGCCGAGCCCCGGCCACAAGGCTCCAGAGGCCGCAGGGCCCTGCAGCAGGCCTGGGACTAACACTGATCCCTCAGGCTCGGGTGTCTGCGGACCACGCACTGAAACGGCCTCGCTCCCTGCAGACATCGCCCCTTCCCCGCAGGCGGGAACCACACGGCATGACACCCGCCCACACCCAGTCATTTTCTCACAAGTCACGCTCGCCCGAGGCTGTGAACATCCCAGGCTTGTCTTAAACCGCTGCAGACTGGTGTTAGTTGGACACTTGGCATTGTTTGCGACCCCTAAGGAGCTGCGGGTGGAAGGACCAGCCCAGAAGTCTGTTTACTGCGACAGTGGGGAAGGGAGGGAGTGGCCCGGGTCTGTGCCAGATTCAGCCCAGCTCTCGGACTGCTCAGGGTGGAGCTTCAGGGGGCCTGGAGAAGCCGCCCACCACCCTACTTCACCCCCAGATCAGCACCCAGGCTTGTGTCCACACAAGCACCTTCGTGGTGGCCTTGCTGTCTCCTGCCTCTGCCCACGGTCCTGGCACCACTCACGGCAAAGGCCTCAGCCACCATCAGGAGGTGTCCACGGCAATGGCGGGGTGCTGTCTGGTACACCATTCTCAGCATCCCATGCGAGTTCCTTCTCCTTGGAGGCTGTCCACTGCACCGTCTGTCCTCACAGCGGCCACCCCCTGCTGCTCAGTGGTGGCCCAGCACCATCTGCACTGTCACACCCTCGGGCCGTCTCTTGGCCAGGATGACAGAGAACCACAGTCAAGTGACTTAAACAACAGACATTCGTTTTCTCACAGATCTAGTAGAGGATGCAAGTTCAAGATCAAGGTGCCAGCAAATCTGGTCTCTGCTGAGGATTCTCCTGGCTTATAGACGGCCACCGGTTCACTGGTCCTCACGTGGCCTTTCCTGCCTGTGCTCACGGAGGGGCCAGCGAGTGAGCTCCCTTCTCACCGCCTCTTCTCATGAGCTTCTCAGGGCAGGGCCCCACCCTTGTGACCTCACTTAACCTAATTACTTCCTTAGAGGCCCCATCTCCAAATACAGCCACACTGGGGGTTAGGGCTTCAACATATGAATATGGGGGGTGGGGAGGACAAAAACATTCAGTCCATGACATTGCAGGGTGGCAAGTCCCAGCTGGAGTCCCACACAGACACAGCCTCCCCCATATTGAAAAACAGGTCTGTGCTCTGGAAACCTGAAGTCCCTCTTTAGTGACGGGCAGTTCTACCCAGGGCCCTGATCCGCTTTCAAAGGGGAGAATAAGGACGCTCTCCCTTCCTGCTGCTGCTTTGGCATCAGACAGGTGCTTCCAGGTGCGCCTCAGCTGCTCACACTCCCGGAAAGGACACCTCTCAGGCTTCAGCTGGCCAGTCTGAGAAATGAGGACAGTCATGCTGCCCACCAGCATTATCACGGGTGGAAAGCATACCTAAGACCTGTGGGCACAGAGCATGGCAGTACCGGGTGTTCCGCTGTCACTTGTCCCTTGACTTCCTACTCCCTTACTCAGGGTCAGCATCCAGTATTGATTATCTGTGGCTTTCATTCTGTCCCGGGACCAGTGCTGGTCAGGAGTGTGACTGGGGCCTCAGCTGTGCATGAAGAGTGGGCGTATTTTCTGACCCCAGGAGTCCCAGCAGGTGGCCTGGCAAGTGCAGGTGGGCACATGTGAGATGCGCACTGCCATGGGACATCCAGGGCCTGCAGTGCATTTTACATGTGACAGCCTCTTCTCCCTTCTCCTCCAAACCACTGCTTCAAAAAAAAATCACACATAAATTTACTGAGCAAGTAGGTAATGAGTAGTGAGATAAACAAAACCCAAACTGCATCTTTGGGAGGTGAATTGCACTTGCAAATGACCATAAACAAAAGCTTTCTTCCAAGTGCCTTGTTTTACCAAAGCTATGTAGCTTGGTGGCCAAGTCCTGAACTGACATGTACATCAGTGATCAATGAATGGAAATTGTTCACCTGGCCCTCTTCCCTGGGGCAGTCCTGGAAAGGGGGCGGGGGGGGGAGGTGCTCTGGTTCCCAGGGCGGCTCTCAGCAGTGTCCTGTGTGGGTGCAGTTAGAGGACCGAGTCCACTGTCGCAGGGACTAACCAGACTCTTCTATGCAAGGCTGTGTCTGCCTGTGCCCCACAGTGGGTGCCGGTAAATGTGTGTCGGATGAGTGGCCTAAAAACCGAACTTGTTCACCCAAGAGAAATGAAAACATGTAACAAATGAAAACACACAAAGACCTCTATGTGAGTGTTCATAGTGGCATTATTCACTGGAAACAATGCACGTGTCCATCAACGAATGGATGAATAAACACAATGCAGAATATTCAGCCACAGAGAAGAACGGCCTACTGGCACGTGCTACAGTGCAGATGGACCCCAAAGACATTGCGATAAGTGAAAGAGGTCAGATGCAAAGGTCTACATGTCTTGTGAAGGGCCAGACCTGTAGAGAGAACACAGACTTGCGTTGGCCTGAAGTTGGGGGTGGAAATGGGGAAGGATTATAGATCGGCATGAAGACTCATTGTGAGGTGATACAATGTTCAAAGACTGGGTAGTAGCGATGACATCACGATTCTGTAAATTTACTAAAAATCACAAATTGTATTACTCCTCAAACAGGTGAATTTTATGGTTATGAAAATTATGCCTCAAAGAAAGTATAAAAATAACTGTACAGATCCTATTGATGGAGATGTTGTTGGGAGGGGTCTCTCCATCTCTGTACAGTGCTTGCTCCTTTGCTTTTTGCTTTTGGGGGGGCGGGACATGCCAGCCCATGGGTGGTCTTTGACCCCAGCTCCAGGCCCCTTCCTCTAAGTCACTTTCCAAGTGCAAACCTCCCAGACACTGTTTCCCTAGAGTCAACAAGGGTCCACTTATTCTCAGGCAACCTCAAAAAAGAAACACTTGTGTTCTCTCAAAAGTTTGGAAGAGCCATTTTATGGGAACTTTGAGAGTAAATTGTTTTCCGATGTTTCTTGCTTTCTCATATAAATGACTTCCACAAAATAAACATAAGCACCCAATTCATCATTTTCTTGAGGAAGAGCAGCGGCCAGCTTATGAGACGAAGGACGTGCCTTGGACCCTCATGACTTGGCAGCTACACCAACCATCCAGCTCACCCATTATGAGCTAGAGGTTCCTTCTCCTGAGCAGACAGAGCCTGCGGGTACTACTTCTGCCTGGCCAAGGAGCATGTGAATTTTGCAGGTGGCAGGACTAACGCGTGGTTTCAGGAAACTGCCTGACTCAGACAGAGTCAGGATGGAAGCTTGGGCACAAGTGTGGTTACATCTCATCGTGCCGTGGAGTACGCAGTGTGCATGAGAAGATGCTCTTCCTACACACACGTGTGCACACACACATCTATCTCCAAAATACTCAATGGAAGCAACTCAGGCAACAGAGCAGAGGAAAGCCCGCCTGTCCCCAGGGTTTCTCAGTGATTACGTGGCATAACCAGAGATTCAGAAGTGACGGCAGAAAGGAGATGCTTGCCCCCACGGTTACAGCACCTGTCGGCACCCCCAGGGTTTGATCCAGTTTGCACTGCTCCGGAACTGTTGGCTCAAGTGCCAGGTCAGAATGGAAGGTACAAGGTCATGACTAGAGAGGTTGTGAGTGGGGAGGGGTATGGGGAGTGAGGGTGACAGATGGTATTTCTAGCGTGTAGGAGAGGTCAGAGGGGCTGGAGCAGGAAGCCGTGTGAGGCTCAGTCTGCATCCATTGCTGTCGTAAAGGCGGGGCAGACGTCAAACAGGAATTGCTGGACTTGCAATTTAGGAGAAGGGGAAGGTAAACCAGAATTCCCTGCACTTGGAGATTCGAGAGGCTTTCACAACAGGAAAGAGCCCCCTCAAAATGCATTCTCAAAATCTGAGCACACATTGGACAGTTCATTGCCAGTGACCCTGATAACGGTGCCAATATGGGGGGTGCATTTGCTGCATTTCAAATAGTGGAGCACAGATGCGTCTGCTCCCCAACTTTATTGTCACTCTACATGTATTCTTTAATTTGATCTGTTTGTTACGGACACTGGGGTGTATGCTTCCTAAATAAAGCAGGGTTGACATCTGAATTTGCTCTAGTCCCTTTGGCCAGCCTGGCTGAATGTCCGACCTGCTTCATGGCTGAGCAGAGCAAGACAGGGTGTCTCAGGGGGCAGGGGCCTCACCATCTTCTCCGCTGCCCCTGAGCAGACCACGTGTCTTCCTGACCCTGAACTTTGCTCCTCTTGTTGCTCAGAGCGTTTCTATCCTTCCAGGCCCAGGCCTAGCTTCTGCCTTCTCTGTTCTTTCCACTGTTAGCCCCACAGCCCATGTTGGTTGCATTGTCTCCTGAATTTCCGTGACAGTCCAGAGCTCTCCATTTTGCATGTAACAGTTCTGTAATTCTTTCATGGGTCTGTTTATGATTTTCATGTTGACTGTAAGTTCCTGAAGAACAGTGGTCATGTTTTGTATTTATTTATGGACCGCCCAACTCTTGGCACAGGGTACGTGCTCCCTGGTGACTTCCTAGACAATTGAAATACTCCCAGGGCGCGGTGCACTGTGTGCCGCCCTGTGGGAATTATAAGTCCTTGCTGTTGTGCAGTAGCATAAATGAATGCTGTATAAAGATACAATATGATGTGTCATGTGTGTGAGTATGTGTGTGTGTGTGTGTGTGTGTGTGTGTGTGTGCAGGGACACAAAGGACTGGGGAAAATGCAGCGAAGCAGCAACACCAATATCTCAGAGTACTAAGATTACTATAGATTGTTTTCTATTTATGCTATTCAGTGTTTTGGAAGTATTTTTATAGAATATTTTTAGTTTTCATGAGGTAGATCTAGTTTCACAAGTGTTAGAAATGAGTAAGGTCATGGAACTAATAAATGATAGGTATTATAAGAGGCAGTGAAATAGAACGTTTGCTATGAACCAGGTTGGGTGCCTATGATTCTTTATTATGGGTTTATTCCAGTGCTTCCCAATGTGTGCTCCAAGGCACACCAGTCCTACTGCAGGTGTTACATTTTAGGAGCAGGGGAAGCACGTACTCTACGGCTACTTTTTGGAAATTCACAAGGTCCATTAGCCCTGAACATTCGTACAGCAAAGGAACCTGTCTCCGACCTCCCTAGTGTTTTCCAAACTTTTCTGATCATGAAATTCTTTTTCTTATAATGCCTGATAACTGCATCACACTTGGGAAATATTGTTCTCTTTTATTTATACACAATAGTGTAGAGTTCAGTTTCAAATGTCTCCATTCTGCTTGGGTATTATCACAGTTACTTGGTTAAATGACCCAGACAGGGTAGAGGTTAGAGAATAACTTGGTTAATCCAGATTTGTAGGAGCCTTTTAACAAGACAATACGACCTAATGTGATGGTTTTCTCTGTCATCGTAACAGCTACACAGCATCCATCATCACTTAATTCCTTAAGTTTTAACACTCGATTTTCCATAATGAAGAGCCAAGTGTAAAACGGGCGTGCACCGGAACTCATCCAGCCTCGTCCAGAGCCCGTTCCTGTGGGAAGTTAGACTGTGAGGCCGCCTTTGTTCTGCGTGGACTTTTTATCTCCATGATTACCTTTTCAGGATGAGCTTTGACAGAAACCCTCCGAACGTCCAGGGCTGCTTGACAATGATCTCCATAAAGAGAGGTCACAGACGGTGACCCTGAGTGTCGGCTTACCAGCCTCAAGTCTGGGGATTCAGCCCACAGTTGAGATGCCCTGGTGGCTCCCAACCTTTGTCCTCCTCTGTTTCTCCCTGCCCCACAGCCTGCGACATGGACAGACAGGCAGGCAGGCAGTGTGCTGGAAGCCCAGAGGGGGCTTAAGCACCGGGTTCTCTGAAGGCTTTCTGACTAGGGTCTACGTGCGCGTGAAAAACGGCAGGAGGAGGGGCGTTAGATGTTAACAAAGGTAACGGAGCACAGGACAGAGGGTGTGAGCGGGGTTTGGACCCGCAAAGGACATTCTCTCTCTTTGACGAGCCACGTAGGCTTGTGATTACCTTCAGCTAAAACGGACCGTCCAGGGCTGGCAGTTAGTGATGACATTAGCTAACACCTGTATAGTGAGGGTCTTGCCTTGTAGACTTATTACAAGCCAGAAAGCATGATCTGCAAAACTCATTTTAATGTAGTTAAAGGTACTTAAAGTATCGTTAAGTTTAAACAAAACGTATGCAGAGTACGTTTGCCCCCGGCGTATTTCGTACGCCCCTCCTGCACCCCTATAGTGGAGTCGGCCTCAGAGCGCCGTGCGCCCCCTGGTGCTGCGTGCCGGGCCCTACAGGAGAGGCAGGTCCCTGTCGCCCGCAGTTGGCATCTGCCCACGGCTCCACTCCATGCACACCTCAGCTCCGTGTAACTTTCCAGCTGACTGACATGCACACAATCGGGAATGAAAACCAAACGGTGGGAAGCAACGCCTTTCCCAGCTCCTTGGTCTGCGGGAACAGTGCCGCCGCCGCCGCAGGGCACGCTTCGGTTCCAGCAGTCACGCGCTCGCGCACGCCGCCCGAGGCTGTGGTTTCTAAGTGGGACTGAAGGCCGTGGGCAGGAAGCCAGTCAGAGCAAATAGAGATACGAGGGAAGAGTCAATGTTTGCTATACACGCAAACTAAGAGGAGAGTCTTGGCCTCCGTGCCTTTCAGTGAGAGCCAGGGGGGAACTTCGGTCCAGGCCCCGGCAGCGCCCCGGGGGTGGGAATGAGCCCTGGGGCTGCCCCAGCCCAGGAGCACACCCGCTTCAGGGGGCTGACGGGGCTTCAGGCAGCTGCCTCCACGGGCCTGCGTGTCCTGGAGAGGCGGGTCCCCAGGCTTGCAGGGCAGGTTCTGACTGGGATTCTGGGGCTGGAGATCGTGCATTTCCAGCAAGCGGGGTGCGTAGCGGGTGCTGATGCTGCAAATCCATGCGCCCCACTTGGGGGTCAAGATTGTAGAGGATAAGAAAGCCAAAAAAAAATGTCTTCTGTTTAAGTTTTATTTCAGGAAGCTGAACAAGCCCCCTCCCCAGCCTCTCCCTGCCCCGGTTTCTGGGGGCGGCGCGGTGGCCCGGAGCCTGTCAGCGGTGTGGGTGCCCGGAGCTGCCCCCACGCCCTCCTCGGGGCAGCGGGCGCCGCGTTCGGGGCGGGCGTGGGGAGGTGTGGCGCCCGCTGACCTGACCGCCTTCTCTCCGTCCGCAGGGGAGGAGCGCCCCCGGGACGGCCCGGGCCCCGCGGAGGCCGCGGCGGGGGCGGAGGCCGGGCGGGCCAGCCGCCGCCGCTGCCGGTGCTCGGGGCCGCGGCTGCGCAAGCTGACCTGGGGCCTGGCGGTGGTGCTGGGCGTGTGCGCCTCCTGGGCCGGCGCCACGCAGCTCGCCAGGCTGACCTTCCGCACGTTCGACGCGCCCTTCACCCTCACCTGGTTCGCCACCGCCTGGAACTGCTTGTTCTTCCCGCTGTACTACGCGGGCCACGTGTGCAAGGCCGCGGAGAGGCAGTCGGTGAGGCAGCGGTACAGGTAGGCCTCCCCGGGGCGCCGGGCCGGGCTGCTGCCCCAGGGCCGATGCTCCTGCTGCAGGGGCTGGGACAGGCCCGGGGGCAGTGCTGACAAGTCACGGAGTCCCCTGATGTGTTAGCGGGGTGGGATCCGAATTCTCTCTCCCCTCAGGGTGGTGAACCCCTGCTCCTCCACTCCTGGATCCTGGGAGCTCCGTTATACGTAACAGGAGAAGGCTCCATCTTCCAGAATGGCCTCGGGCAGGTCCCCAGGAAGGGTGCAAGTGGGAGTTCAGGGGCCCGTGCCCTCCTCGGGTGGGGGAGTCGGTGGAGCCAGGAGACTCGGCTGCTTCCTGCGCTCAGCTTCCCTCAGGGGTCCTCTGCCGGGCCCCGATTTCTAGTCCCCCTTCCAACCCAACACACCTCCCCCTTGTTTACGTGCCTGCAGGGCTCTGAACGCCCGGCAGTGTGGCTGTGAAAACCAAAGCAGCGTCTGGGCTTTGCTGACTTATTTTCTCACGTGGGGTCCACTGGTTTCGTGTTCCTTTCACAAGGAGGCTAGAAACTTGTCTCCAACACTTCTCCTCCCGGAGTCCCCCTCCAGAGTCATGTTGTCGGTGTTGACCTGGACCATCCCTGAGGCTCAGGGTGACCCAAAGCAGAGGCCCTCTGTGGGCGACAGGGCTTCCTGCTGCCCCAAATCAGATCTTCTGAGAAAAAAAAAAAAAAGACAGGGAAGAATACTGTCCAAGGGGATAAGGCGGGCCCTGGAAACTCCCCTTTCATCTGTCCCAGAGGTAGGAAAAAATTTGAAAGCTGAAGGCTCTTGACCCCTCCCCCATGGCCACCTCCCTACTTTACCCAACTCCACCAAGCATGTACCCTCTACAGTCGCCTTGTCCCATCGACCTTCTTCTTCAGGCTCAACCGCCTGAAGTTGCTCTTAAGAATCACAGGATAACTAAGCCCACCGTTGGGCCCAAGGAGCGAGGTCTGGGAGCAGAGGTCTAGACTCAGCTCCGAATCTCTCTGGCAATGCACCACCATGTCCCTGTACACTGTAGTTGGAGGTGTGCGGCACCCACCTGCTTTCACGTCTGGAGGAATTTGGGGTGGTTCCTTGAGAGACCAAGTTGTCCATCGGAGCACCGCTTCTGGAGGAAGGGGTCTGATGGAGCTTGGCTGGGTCACAGGCCAGCCTCACGTGGCCCCTTAGTGAAAAGGATTCGGAGTGACTTCCAGAGACAAGGCACACAGGAGCCTGGAACCAGAACCAGAGCCCAGGCCTGGGCAGGCCCAGTGCTGACTTAGCCAGAAATTGCTAGAGACACTTTAATGCACCTCCTGCGAACAGCAGCCAAAAGCAGCTGGAACTAATGGGTTTAGAACCTTTGAGAGGGCCCAAGACTGTCCTAAAGGCAAGAGAAAAATAAGGGCTTCTCTTAGCCCCAGAGAAAAGCAGATATTCAGTAAGTGGTGTATTTATCTGTTAAGTAGCCCCAAGCGAATTTAATTCATAATTAGGAGTTTTGTCTTTCTTTACACTGAGTAGGATCTGATGCTTCTGCCTCTAACAGAGGCATTATAGTGAGCTTATGTGCCCATTCTTGATGGGGAATGATGGGGAAAGGAAATGAAATGCCCTTTCCCTGCCCCCAGCAAACTTAGGATAGCTGGTGGCTGTCCTAAAGATGACCGTCACTTACCTTGGGACAAGATGGCACTGCTGGACACTCTGGGCAGGCCCAGGTCACTGCTGAAAAAAATGCAGAAGGACCCAAACTCAATGCTGTTTAAGGTCAAGGTAGGGAAAAAATTGAAAGGTCCTAGAAGCTCATTAGTTAAGCACAGAAGAATATCAACCCCTGATCTGAGCACATTGTGTTCCTATACAAAGTATCTGCTGTGGGGAGAATCAAGAAAGGATTACAGTGACTGCCCATCAGCAGGAGAACAGTGGAGGAGAGGGGTCATGATCATACCTGATTAGCAAAGCCAGTTAAGACCTTGCCCAGTTTCTGTAATAAAGCTTAGCTTCGCCTCTTTAAAATATCCTTGTGATGGGAAGCTGTGTTAGTCCTATGGCTACGCAGAGCTGCTGATTGACCAGCTATTTGTCTGGTAAGTTAAGTCATGCACTCCACTGGGTGTGAAGAGAGAGTGTTTCTTTAAAAAGGGGGAGAGAAATTTTCACATCACAGACTTAGGAAGTCACGACTCTCTCCATGATCAAATTGAGAGTTCTTTCAACAGACATCAGGATTCCCAGAGATCGAAAAAAACTGAAATCACATCTTCCATTTTTGTGTTTTTCTCAAAAATAATGCCAGAGTGGGGAAGATCTAGAGTCAGCCAAGGAGATGTATCTCCGGCTCAGTGTGTTCCTGCAGGGAGCTGGGGTGGCTCGTGGGGAGAAAGGGGGAGGCCTTCTTCATAGAGAGGGAGGCTGGGCAGATGCACCTGCCTCCCCTGTGGTGGTCGGGAAGCAATCAAATGGAAGTTCTTTTCTCCAAGCCCGCCCCACCTAGGCGACTTCCCCAGAGGGAGCGAGACGCTGGACACCCTGTGGTCGCCTGGGGCATGTTGAAGGGCCAACACCGATGCCGTCGGTCTGAGTGGGTCTGAGATTCTTTCTTAACCAGCTTCCAGATGCTGGTGCTGTGGCCCATGAGCTGCATCTTGACTCTGAAGGCCATGGAGTTGTTGAGTCTTGGCTGCAGGTTTTTAAAAATGCTGCCGATCTGACCAAATGTAGGAAGCAGGATCCACCATACCAAGTAGAAGTGACAGGTGACTGGCTGGGGACCCTGAGGTGGTTTGAGCTCTGGTCCTCTGCCATGTGTGAGGGAGCAGGGCTCTGTGGGCACGGCATGTACACTCTGGGCACCTCTGACGTGCATTCGCAAGTGGAAGGTGATGGTCTTGCACCGTCTTGCACAAACGGTTGTTGTCTAATCCAGCGAGATGTCACACATGTGAGCACCCCATAAACTGTGAAGTGCTGTGACCATCAGAGGAACCACCACTGCATTGTGACGTTTTCTGTGGGTGACACCGAAGGATGTGCCCGTGCCTAGGTCACCAGCTTCCCTGCGGTGGGTCTTCAAGGGGTGTTACCCCCACGGCATCAGGCAGCGTGCTTGGCCTTGGAGATGTCAGCATGGGGCCCTGTGGACTGGTGGGCACTCCAGCCCTGCCTTCTTGCGACCGGGTGCTGCTGTCGGGAATCAGGGTGTGATGTGAAAACCTCCGGCTCACCTGTTCAGGGTTTTCAGCCTCAGCCCCACTGAGCACCCCAAAACATCCTGGACAAAAGCGAGCGCCTCCCTTCCCTCAGATGACGGAGACTCCACCCCTGTTTTCCCTGTTCTGGCTGACAGCTGACCTCGGGGATGCCCTAAAGCAGCCATGTCCAGGACTGAGGCAGGGTGGGGGGCACTCCAGCCACAGGGGTGCATGTGGGTGTCATGGACACAACAGATGTGACCGGAAGGGGCTCAGCTCCCAGGAGTCTCCTGCACAGCTGGGCTCTGGGGGAGGTGCAGGGACGGTTGAGGGCAGATGTAACAACAGGCAGCCTCTGACCCTGGGACAGGAAGACCGCCGCTCAGGTCCCGGAGGGGATGTGGCCTCAGCTGGCGGAAACTGGTCCCAGCAGATCTGGGGCACGGCCCGTGTCTGAAGGGCTTCCAGGGATTTCTAGCAGTGGTGGCCTCCCTTCATAAGCATACGCCGGGCCCTTCTGCTGGCCTGCGGCTGCCAAAAAAGGTGAATGAACCCGTAGGGACAGGTGCTCCCCTGTGCCTTGTGTACCAGTCTCAGCCCCCCATAAGCCAGCCCGTTCATTCTGCTCCAGGAACACTGAGAAGCATCTGAACCCGGAAGGGGAAAGGGCAGTCTTGATGCCTCTCGTCTTAACTCCTCCCAGGGCCCTGTGTGCGTGTGCACGTGTGCGCTTGTGTGTGCGTGTGCACGTGTGTCTGTGCAGACTTACCTGGAACCACTGGGGTCTTGCGGCTGGAACGTTCACAGTCTAAGGAGCAGAGTGGGCGACTGCAGTCTGGTGGTTTGTTTTTTTCTGGAGACATTATCGCACTTCTTTTCTGGGCGGGGCACAGGGGACACAATTATAAATGGTCCCTGTCCCTAGGAGCCCACCGCCCAGTAAGGCAGTCAGACAGCCAAGCAAGGTCAGGGCTGTGCAGGGGCGGGGCTGGGGGAGGTCCAGGTGCACGGGCCCTGGGGCCTGGTGGGAAGGCTTCTTAGAGGAAATGCCCGAGGAGAGCACTGGTCCTCCAGGTGCTGAGCCCTGGGCAAGCGAGCAGCGTGGGACGGAGAGGGGTGGCACCCCAGGGGACTGGGACTGGGTGTAGGGGGAGAGGGGGCAGAGCAGACCGCCCCGCCGGTTAGGCAGGAGGGGCCCCCTGAGCCTCCGCGCCGGGCAGAGGGGCCTGACGGCTGGCGTGCGCGCTGGGGAGCAGCGGAGGGATCCGGGCAGCGCGGCGCAGAGCAGCGATTGGCCTGGACCTTCGGAATCCCCGCTGCGTGGCCGCTCTGGAGCCTGCGCTCAGGGCCGAGGCCGGGCGTTGGTGCAGGTCGACAAGCCTCGCCGGGCGTCTGTGTGTCCGGGGCTGTGGGCAGGTGTGGGCGACACCGGAGTTGTCCCTGCCCCGAGGAGCTCGCAGCCGAGCAGGAGAGAGACCGTATGATAAAGAGCATGGGACGTAAGGAGGAGGGCCCCCGACTTGGGCGCCAGCACAGGGCCCGGCAGGCCCCAGACCGGATGGAGAGTCGGGCTGAGGCCGGGGAGGGGCCTCGGGCACCGGACCGAGGGGTCGGGGCCTGACGCTCCAAGCAGCGGTCGCTCCGAACACGCGGCGTAGAGGGTGGATATCATCAGCTGCTTTCTGAAGCCGGATTCCAAGTACTGTGGTGTGACTGGTCACAGAGCATGTTCGCACTTCACGTCAGAGGCACAGTGACTGGGGTTTTTTGTTCGTGTCTTTGTTGTGGGTTTTGTTTTTGTGTTGTTTTTTCGTGGCGGTGGGGGGCGTGGATCACCTGGCTCCTGAGCAGTAGCGAGAACTTGGCCGTAAGTCCGGAAGTATTACAAAGCGTGTCTGTTGCTTTCAATCGTAGCTTCTCTGTCAGCCCGCAGCAAATTCTTGTGTTGGTGAAAAGCATTTCAGTTGCCATTTTCTCACCAAACTCGGACATTCTGAAGAAAGGTGGGAACCTTCCTTCCAGAAACGTTGGTAGTGTTTCTCAGGCCTACGGAGGCTGCTGAGGCATCGCCCAGGCAGCCCAGTTAGCGACGCCCCCGCCCCGGCCCGTGGCCCGCCCCGCGTCCTTGCCCGGTTACCCTGAGCACGAACCCTCTCCCCCTGCTGCTGCGTCCTCAGTTTCTACAGGGTGAGGCCTCTCAGGAAGCGAGGCGGCGGGGACCCTCCATCCAGGAGGATGGGGGTGTTCATTTACCCCACAATGTTGGCCAGGGGTTGTCCCAGGGTTGGGCACTTGTCTAGGTGCCAGGGACACTGCTGTGACCGGCACAGGTGGCAGCCCCTGCGTTTGTGGAGCTACCGAGAAAGACGAGGCTGGGCCAGAGGGACCGGGGCTGGGCAGGGAGGCTCTGCGGTCAGGCTGGGGCCTCTGTGTCTGTCTTAACGGGGCCTGTCGTTACCCCGGTGTCTCCCTTCCGCGTCCACATGCAAATGCCTGAGTTAGGAGCCTTCCCTACTTGTTAAACAACTTCCCAGGCCAAGCTTTTCTGAGCAGGAGGGGTTATTGAGCCACATGCTGGCAGGAAAAGGACCGGGTCCTGGGGCATCCATCTGAGCCAGTGGCAGCAGGGCTGGACGGAGAAGACGGACGCTGTGTGTGCAGCCCTGAGTTTGGGGAAGAAAGATGGAGTTGTTTCGAGAGAATTTACGTTGGCAGAAGAAAGTCAAGGGGAGAAAGTCTGGGATAGGTGTAGTGTCCAGAAGGAAGGACATCGGCTGCTTTCGGACGGGTTGTGGGCAACAGCCTGGAAAGTTCATGCATAAGCAAGAAGCGGGGCCGTCTGGTGGTCAGCTCACCTCTAGAGAAAGAGCTGAGAGCCACCTGGGAGTGAATTCGGAGTGTCCACATCCCCTCGGGAATGCGAACAGTCTTTGGTTGGTTTCGGCCCCCAGGTGTTAGCTGATTAACCTGCCTTGTCCCTTCCCTTCCCGCCACCCGCAGCCCACTATAATTTTAATTAGGAAAGCCCAGAACTTTTCTGCTGCCCCTCGCTGACTGATTCATGGTTTGTTCCTGCAAGCGTGCATTCCAACAGTGAGCGTTTATGACAGCCCACTCGGGCCACTCCGGCGGGGCACTGGGAAGCGAAGTTCCCAGCATGTTCCTTCCCTGGGGATGCACATAACCCAGAGAGGGGGGCCACCGTCGGACCCCAGGAGACAGGAGTCCTGTGGCGAGGAGGCCCAGCCACCAGCTCAGAGGGCCCAGGGGACGGAGGAAGAGGCACAGTCTCCTGTGCTCAGCACATCCCTTCACCTTCACTGGCAGCAGTTTTACTTCCTGTCTTATTTCTGAGAATCATCCACCCAAAAAGCAGCAAGCCCTTGCAGTTGATATTTTCGTTGTTGTCATTTGCCTGTTTTTGTAACTAGTTTAGAAGAAATGGGCAACACATTTGGGAACTGCACTTTTTAGTTCAACTGCGGTCTTCTGCTCGCTGGTAAAAATGGCAACAGTACGTGAGCATCGTCATGCCAGGCTTGCTGCTGAGGCAAAGCAACCCCCCACACACAGACACACTCACACATCAGACATGCGCGCACGGGCATACACATGCATGCACGCACCAATCTGGGAAGCAGGCTGTGGTGTGGCCGGCCGTAGGGAGCACGTAATCAATGCTCCACATCCAAGTGGGGGATCTTGTGGGTCCCAGCGCCAGCAAAGGAAGAAATGAGGTGGGGGCAGCTGGTGTGGGTTTAGCTCATCTCTGCCTAATTATCTAAGATACTGTTTGAAATAGTCAAGGATGCATCCGTGATGACACAAAACACAGAGCCAGGTCCTTGTGCCCGGTGGTGACACTGCTCTTATACGTTTGCACCAGATCCGCACTACCCTGCAGGGCCCTCCCCTCTGTCCTGTCACCATGGCAGTCATAGTTCAACACATTTGTCCCCTCTCTGCCACCACCACATCTCAGCTATACAGATGCTGACTTCGCCTCGTGAAAGTCAGTGACAGTCAGCCACCTCCATAGCCGAGTCCAGAATATTCCACAAGGGATTTTTCAGGGTCCCCTGAGGCATGAAGGGCACGTTGTATTCGCTCCTGATCTCTGTGCTCATGAGCTTCAGCCTCCATGTATCTGAGGTCTCTGTTAATCCCTGAACACGTATTAAGGATTTGTTTTTGAGCTCAGCAGTCTAAGCCAGTTATGTGAGTTAACCTTACATTTTCAGAGCATGTCTAATTTAGCTGCATTAATGTTGTTACCCCAGGTGGTTTGCACTGAAATTGCGCAAAAGGCCAGTTCTCCTGCTCATGTTTATGGGCTTGAAGAATGTCAGCCATTTGGATAATTGCCATTTCAACATGATTATACCTCTCTGGGGGTCAAGATAGCCTAGGCTGTGCATCAAGGAGGGATTTGGTAACGTTTTTAGCACAAAGTGCCAGGGTCCCTATGAACTTGCAAGATGAGTGTCACAGGGGCGTAGAAGGAGGGGTGGCTTCCGGAACAAGGACCCTTCAGCCAAGGGTCTCGAGGGGCAGCGGTGGGGAAGGGCTCCTGTGCACTGTATGCAGGAAGGTGCAGAGAGACGCGCGAGGTGTGCTCAGGCTGCTGATGTGAGCAGAGGCACATGCCTCTCCCCGTCCCACCCAGCTCATGGTGACCCACTTCTTTCTGGGCAATTCTTAATCATGGAATCAAAACTAGTGAGCCAGCTCACAGGTGCACTCAAAGTTAAAAGTCTCACCACATTTAGGAAAAAGATAATCTGTAGAAAGATCTCAGAAGATAAAAAAGAGACTTTGGAGATTGCCTTATCCAAATTAGCCATGTTATCAAAGAGGCCACAGATGCTCAGAGAAGGGCCATGAGAACTTTATTTTCTTCAGTCCCAAGCCTGTGCAAAAATGCTACCAGGAAAGGAAGGGGCCGGTTCCCTTTCCTCACATGAAATAACATGGAGGCAGTGCCTGGGCAGGTGGAATGACGGGCGAGACCGCTACTAGCCCGTGCTTGGGCACCAGAGCAGAGTGCTCAGACTGCGGGCTTGCCGTGAGGTAGCTCAGGGTTGGAACCCACCTTTGCCTTTATTTGACAAAATGGCCATAGGTTAGTCACCAAAAGTTCTAAACCTCACTCCTCTGTCTGGGTTGCAATTGGGATTGCTCTTCTTTTAGACCCTCACAGCTCTTGTGTAGATCTGTATTTGAACTGAACAGAGTTAAATAAAGTTTAAATGAAGTTAAATAGTGTATGTAAAGCCCCAAACTGCATTTCATTTCATCCAGAAGTTTCCTACCCATCTTTGGTTGACTCTAAATGTAAATCCCAAAACTAACACAAACCCTGGCTTCTGCTCTCTGGAGGTCATAAGATGATGATGATGGTGGTGATGATATTGATGATGGTGGTCTTTATGATGACAATGGTGATGTTGATGACAATGGTGATGGTGGTGATGATGATAGTTATGACGATGTTGATGATGGTGGTTTTTATGATGAT
Organism: Furipterus horrens; assembly: GCF_987537825.1. Classification (NCBI taxonomy): domain Eukaryota; kingdom Metazoa; phylum Chordata; class Mammalia; order Chiroptera; family Furipteridae; genus Furipterus; species Furipterus horrens. The sequence goes on from NW_028327185.1 coordinate 20,905,999, forward strand.
GGTGATGACAGTTATGATGATGTCGATGATGATGGTTTTGATGATGATGATGATGTTGATGATGGTGGTCTTTATGATGATGGTGATATTGATGCTGGTGGTGATGGTGATGACGGTGATGGTGATGGTGGTGGTGATATTGATGATGATGGTGGTGATAATAATGGTGGTGGAGGTGGTGATGATGATGATGATAGTAATGGTGGTGATCATGTTGGAGAACATTCCAGCCACACATGATTGAGTCTTTCTCCTCATGAAGACTCAGATTAGTCACATTGCCAGTGTGGAACCCACAGCAGGGAGGACAGCATCATGCCCTGTCACTATTTTGGGCTTTTGGGGAGGAGGCATTTCTTGGCAGAGGTGAGCCCTGGACAAGTCAGACGGGAACAGGGCAGCTAACTCATGTGGCACGTGCCGTTGTCATCTTATTCTAGAGCGTGAGCTGAAAGCGAGGCAGAGATGCACGGTGACTCATTTATCTAGAAAGCAATGTTCTGTGAACTCTTTCAGGTATTTTTTAAAGCTAAAAATGAGGAGAGAATGATGGCTGTGCAGAATGCTAAAGCAGAGGTGCCCTTGTCATGTCCCTTTTATTCCACTGGCACTGTGTTTGCCTTAATTATGTGACTCTCTTAGCTACATTGCAATGGCCAACCCTCTCCTAGGGAACAGACATTATAATGTCTTCCAAAGCACTTACCCCTTCCTGCCCCAAACTAGTGAGCACATACAGTGTCATGCCCACACCAGGCCCCAGGGGTCAAAGAGGAATGAGGCCACATATGGAGGGAAGCGGGTCAGTTCGAGTTCTCATAGCCACCACTTACAAACTGTGTGACTGTAGGTAAGTTATTTATAAGTGCTCCTTTGCTCAGGAGTCTCATATTTAAGGTTGGAGCCAATCGTGCCTATTACCTGAGACCGGCTGTAAGGTTTGGGGCGCTTAACACATGTCACCTTGCCCTTGGTCATTGATGCATTACTGGTGGTCACTGCTCCCCCTGCCACTGGAGCAGTGATGGCTGTGGTCATGGTGGTGAAGTGGCATTCTCTGTCTCAACAGCCTCGCGACACCTGCCAGGCTTCTTGGAGCTATTTCATTTCCAATGGAGCCACAGAGCAAGGGACTCTCTGGCACTTGCATTTTTTCCCTGCGTTCTTTTCATTATATTGGGTTGGCCAAAAAGTCTGTATGGCTTTTTTCCATAAAAGACACATCTTTCATTTTCACCAATAACTATTGATTTTGGTATTTTGAGCCTGTCGGCTATCTCCCGCGTGGTATAACATTGATTGTTCTCAATTACTGTGTCGATTTGACTGCTATCAACTTCAACTGGTCTGACTATGGAGCGTGGTCCAGCAAAAAATTTTTAGCACAAACTTTACAAACCACTTTTGACATGTTAAATCAATCACAGCACCTTTTCCATACATGTACTGCACAAATGTTTTTTTGCATTTCATTTGTGTCTTTACCTTGCTTGAAAGAATAAAGCATAATATGCAAAAAATGTCACTTATTTTCTTCCATCTTCAATATTAAAATTACTACAGAAGAATTCACCAATTTTGATGTTTTTCAAAATGCACACTGATGTCACAATACAATCTAACAAAATTGATTTGAATGATGTTAAAGACAACTTAGAGCTACTAGAACCATCTTACGGAAAAAAAATGAACATACTTTTTGACCAACCCAATATTACATTCCTCATGGGCTTTCCTCAGAGAAGGAATTGGGAGCCTATGGGAAAAGTAATCACTGGAAATTGCCATGCCTTGTTTTTAAAGCAAAATCAAACTAAATTATTTTGTATAGACAGTACCTATGCTGAATGCTTCACAGTCACCAAAACACATTTGGTCTACTTCAGGTACCAGCCAGAACAGCCGGGGCCACCCGCCCAGACACCCTCGGGCCGGTCTTCCCCTCTTCCCGCCATCTACACCCTTGCAGGTCTGGGGCTGGGCAGGTTGAGGATTGGCAGCTGAACATCCCTGGGAAATTTCAGATGTGTTTCCTAGCCTAGGTCAACATAGCCTAAGAGCTATTAGTGGGTTCCCTGTGTTTTGGAACTGGAGGACCTGGCCCTAGGGAGCTGTCAGTCACTGAAAGTGCATGTTGGTTTGATGGCCACGCACCATTCTGTCTAGCTGAGTTTGTCACAAAAGACAAAAATCAGATCGGCCAGAGTAAGTTGCCTTTCCTGGTGTTTGTGCAAATCCTATTCTTGCGCTTTCTGGACCTTTTTAAATAGAATTACCGTAATTATATTTACCTCCTTGGCTGTTTTCTACTTTAAGTAGAGCAGAAACAAAATGATTTATGTGCTTAATGTAACATTTAGGAGTACATTGGGATCCTTTCTCGCTTTTCTTATCTAAGTGCCTCACTTTATGACATGTTTAATGAGTTACTCTCAATCACACATGCATTATTAATTTATAACAAAATAAATTAAAAGCACTGGCAGCTACAGCTCCCTTGCTGTGAGACACGTCATTAGAGCCATTTTATGCCATTATTTTGCTACATGTTTCCCTTGAGGTGACGGGGAAGGATGGGGATATTTTTCCAAGAAAGGTTTTAAATGCTCCAGCAACAGAAAGGTGGGGATAGGCTTGTTAATATTTTATTATGAATTAGCGTTGGGGGATCGGGTTTTTTTAATGTGTTTTGGTTATTTTTAAAGATCTGGTTATATGAAAGTTGGGTGAAAGTTGGTGTGTTTAAGCCCAGCTCGGAGAGCGCCCTTGTTTCCTGGCAGAGATGTTTTCTCCCGTGTAGAGAAAAGAGAAAATGACACAGTGGCCTCATGAACAGGAGCACATGTGCATTTTGCGGACTCCTTTGGGGGGCATGTGAGGGAGGCTATATAGATCTTCAGAGAGGAGGGACAGAGCCGTGTAGGATTCCTGGCCATGCCCCCAGCTCGTGGGAGTCCTAAGCAAGCCCCTGGCGTTCAGTAGCAAAGGTAGGGGACTCTGAGATCCCTGCCCCTCCTACCACAGTGTAGGCTTGTGAAGGAGATCAGACATCTTTTCCAGCCTCCCAAGTTTGGCCAGTTGGCTTCTCTCCAAAGTGACAAGTGTCAATCGAGGCAGATCCAGAGCAGGTGGGCGTTTTCCTCCCATCTCTTCCCTGCTCTACCAGCTACAGCACAGGGTTTTCAGGATCCCAGGGAAAGGGCCTGGCCCAGAAGGAGCATCACCACGTGGTGACTTGCTACTTATCTTCTAACTGCACTCTGTCATGCCGGCCTCTGAGCTGAGGGACTGACACAGCAGTCAGCATTGTGCTCATCACCATGGTCCCCGTCCTGCCCCCCCAGCCCACAGTGTTGGAGTGCACCTGAAAACCTCCATCTTGAAACACGTGGCCTTAGACATCCTCGCCACCCAAAAGCTTCCGTGTGGCTTTATGGTTATTCTGAATATAAGAAAAATTTAAAAGTGTATCTGGACAAAAAAATGGCGACCTCTAAACACAAGGACAGGGATCATGTCTGTCTTACTCACCTGCATGTCCCCGGCACCTAGTTCAGTGCCTAGCACAGAGTCTGCACATGAAGGAGGGCAGAAGAAGAGAGGGGGGGAGGGAGGGGAAGGAAGCCGTTGTCCTGTGGGCATTATCAGTGTTGTCATCCTCCCTGTCATGGTGGAGGCGCTCTCCAAGGGGACAGCCCTGGAAGAGACCCCCATCCTTAGAGGAAACCATTCCCCTACCGTCCAGAACATTAAACAGGTCCGATTCTAAGAGAGCACTTTAGTTACAAAGCAGTTTTAGAAAAGACATTTTCACTCATCAGACATTTGGGGGAAACTAGTTGGGTCTGAAATTAGTAGACTCAGCTCAGGGGATGCCCTTTTCTGCTGTCTGATTGAAGCCAGCCTAAAAACCCATCTCACTAAGGTTCAATGTGGCATTCAGAGTGGCTAGGATTTCACGTTTTCCTAACAGGACACACTCACGGCATCCCAGAGCAGAGGAGTTTACAGGAATTCAGCATTTAAGTTCTTAAAGAGCCTTACAAACATTTAACCTGCTGTGAGATTTGAGATTTTGCATTCGTTCTGATTACTATTGCTGTTTAACAAGCTACCCCAAACTTAATGGTATGAACACCCCTTTTGTTATATTCTGGGACTCTGTGGCTCAGGGATTCCAACAGGGCATCAGGGATGGCTTTTCTCTGCTCTAGGTGTCAGAAGCCTCCCCCAGGGGGATTTGCCAGATGGGCTAAGACAACAGCTGGGGGCTGCAATCATCTGGGCATCTTCCCTGGTTGTCCCCTCTCATCTGCTGCCTCAGTGGGGGCTGCCCACCTGAGCACCTGCAGAGGGCCTCTTCGGGTGGCCTGGGCTTCCTCATAGCATGGTGGCCCAGGGTTGTCAGACTGCTGTCCCGACGGCTCAGAGCCCCAGTGTGAGTGGCTCAGTAGACACGAGGCCTCACTCCTTCTAGGACCTGGCCTCAGGAATCACCAGTGACATAGCCACTGTTCTCTTTCTCCCCAACCTGCCTGGTTTCCAGGGGGCCACAGATTCCCCCCCCTCAGTGGGAGACTGGCAGGACTCCTGGGGGACAGGTTCACGGAGCGGGAGGTGTTGTTGCCGCCACCTTTGGAAAATACAATGGGCCACAACATCATGGCTGACTCACCCCTGTCAGAGAGAGGAGGTGTCACCAGGCTACACATGGTGGCCGGCGCTGGAGGCTTGGGACCTAGGAGGCAGAAGGTCTAGCGGCTCTGGAGGATGATTCGACCAGCGAAGCAGCTAGTCCTCCAGGAAACCGTCTGTGCTGACCTGGCGCAGAGGTCAGAACCCTGATCTCCTGTAGCTGGTGGGCATGGGCCCGGCTCCCCTTCAAGCCCATCTGGACACCAGTGGGGTCTCTGGGCTCCTGCTCCACCCAGACCTCAGCTGCTGCCTCAGCCATGTCCCTTCTCAGAGAAGCAGGGTCTTCATCAGTAAAGCAGAAAATAATACCAACCTGGACAGAGAAGCCTAATGCAAGTGAGAATAAATGAGTCTGGGAGCGGAGCTCTGCTCTGGAGCTGGCAGATAACAAGCTCAGAAGCGTGCAGTGCGTCCTCTCCGGGTAGCTCCCTGATACCTTTCTCTGCACCAGTTTTTCTCCGTCTAAATATGTGAGTGATTTTTGTGTGAATAATGCTGAAGGACCGCAGTATTGCAGGCCGCTGACAACAGTCATTTACAACCCAGGCACATCCGTGTACGCACCAAACTGCCAGGAGACCCAGCGTTAGTAAAACCATATGGAAGACGAAATCAGCCATCTGTGGAACTAGGGCGTGAATAGGAAGCTGCTCCCAGAAGTGACAAGTACAGCAGGACAGCGTGTTACTGTGGCTCTGTGGACTGAGTGCTCTGAGAACAGGGGCCTTTGTTAGCTGCTATGGGTGTTCATGTCTGGTGTACGGTGAGGAATAAGGCCAGACGGCGCTGTTGTAGGAGCCAGGAGAGGCAGCAGACATGGCAGGATGTGATGGTCTCGATGGGCCACCAACCACAGCCAAGTCCAAGACGTGGCAGCAGGTCCCGGGGCTGGAAACCAAGGTGCAAAAGCAAATGGGATGTAGGGCCGGCCCAACAGTGGTTCCCTAAGCTTCCCCACGGCTACGGGCCTGGAACAGAAAAGAGGAAGCAGGAAATATAGCAACGGTTTCAACTTTGTTGTTTGATAGGCTGGTTAGTTGGTTGATCGGTGGATTGGCTTGGTTGATTGGTTGGCTAGTTAGTTTTTGGTTTGAGGGTGTTTTACAGGGAAATGCTACATAGAAAAAAGATGCAATTGCTGCTCTGACTTTGTTGAGAAAGCACTGACCTTTGCCACAATCATATTCCTCTTCCCCTTGATCAGACACTAAGGCCTAAAATGTAAGTCTGCACCTGCCAGAAACTCTACATCGCAGCCCAGACACCAGACCCTGTTCTTTGCTGCCACTTTGGTGAACAGAAGTCATCCCACACACCCTGCCCTTCCAGAGTCATGGAGCCCCACCCCCACCCCGCCCCCGAGTGAAGGCCAGGTGAAAACATCACCTGTGTGACCAGATGTGGACTCTCAGATCTGGGTGGGGTGTAGTCTGGTTTCTCCTGATGGAATCACGTGTTTGTACTTATAACAGGAGGAGGGCAGCGAGGCTAGCTCTGTGCATGAGTCTTAGGGAACCTGCCAGGAAGCCAGCAGTCCCTGTGGGTAAGTCACAAATTCCTAAGTACCCGCAGGAACCTGCTGACGACCGCAGGGCACTGTGTGTCCTCCTGGGAGTGGCAGGGCCCAGGCGGGTGGGGTCGGAGGTCTCCTACATCTGCCAGCTCTCCTTGCCACTCTCCTAAGAGGGCTTGGCTTCGCCTTGCACAGAGGGTCCCACCCTTGTCACCAGCTCCAAGCCCAAGGATTCACATTCTTCCACTCAGCTTCCCTTTTCCTCTTTGTATATTTCTAGCTACTTTCCTAGTTTTTTCTGAGTCCCACGTAGAAGCTTCCTTCCCCCTAATGAGAAAGGAATCCCTCACGTCCTCCTCCTGCAGCAGGGAGGCCAGCCACGCGTGCATCTCATATCACCAGGGATCCATCAGGCAGGAGAGACAGTTGTCCCCAGCCTTGCAGGTCTCAGGAGATTCCTCTGGTCTCACCTCCTGTGGCGCATTTGGCAGCCGTTTTGGTGGGGCCCGCGTGTCCCCCCCAACCCAGGTGCCTCCCAAGTGCATGTGGGGTAGCGTGGAGGTCACAACCTCTTGTGGCTGCCCCGCCCGTCTGCCATGGGTTGTAGCAGCAAGCCTGTGGGGAGGGGACATTGGCTGCCCTGCCCCCCGCCAGAGCCCCATATTGGTCAAGTCAGTTTGTGAAATGCGTGTTTTTTTACCGCAGAACTCCTTGGTCTTCAAAGCGCTGATGTGCACGGGCCTAGAGCATGGCGTGTCTCCCAGCAGAGGGAATCACAGAGCCCGCGTCCCGCTGACGGTGACACTGGGACTGGCACTCTAAGAAGCACGTGTTTGAAGATAATATTTAATTAATTATTCCAAATAAATAAGTGTGTGGACCCCTACGCTAAAGGGAGGTTTTTCATGTGGCAGTCGGTGAGCCTGGGGGTAGAACGCAGCAGAGCATTTGGTTGGGACAAAAGGAAAGGCAGAGAGGAGGGCGGGTGCCGCTGGGCCGGGGTCCCCCGCGGAGGAGGCTGGAGAAGCCCCTCGCTTCGTACGGGACACAGTGCCGGCCAGCTCCGGAGGGAACGCAGGAAGGCGGTGGGCTGTTTCCCCCTCTGACCTCTCTGGGTGCCTCGTCAAGATAAAGGCTGACGAGCGGCTGGCCTTCTCGAGGGTCAGCTCATTGCTCGGGCGGTAAAGGAAATAACCGACAGCTCAGAGAGTGGAGGTTTCAGGCACACAGGGGGAGCCACCGTGTCGTCCTGGGGTTTGTGCGCGGGAAGCACACGTTTGGTGGGCGTGCAGAGGTCCGTCAGAGTTCGGCCCTTTGGCCCTTCGGGCCGATAGTGGGAATACCAACCACATAGGAACTATCTGAAAGGAAAGAGCCCATTTACAAGCTCAACAAAAACCATTTTAAATCCCTAGTAATAAACACAACAAAATTTTATAGGACCATATGAAGAGAACATTAAACTCTCCTTAGACTCAACATAAAAACGTCAAGCCTCCCCGCGTTCATTTCTGAATTTAATGCTCTCCCGATGAAAACACCAAAAGGTTTGTTGTAGGAAGTGGACAAGAAAGTCCTGAAAAAACGATGGTCCAGGGAACTAGCTGACCTAGAGGTTAAATTCTGCCAGGAAGCCTCAGGCGTTAAAGCCACGTGGAGCAGACACGTGTTATAAACGTCTGTATGGCAGGCACCTGGAAACACACCAGAACGCCCAGGAGTAGCCCTGGGACACAAATTGCTTTGGCAGAGGAGCCTCGTGGAGTCTCATAGTGAAGGGAAGATGAACTGTTTCTTAAGTGACCTCGAGACACCTGGGAAGCCATCTAGGAGAAAAAATAAATTTGACTTATGCCTCCTACTCTAAGCCTAGATAAACACAAATGGAATTTTGGTGTAAAACCTGGAATTTTATGAGTGCTAGATAAAAACATGGGATAATCCTTTCTTATTTATTTTTTATCCTCATCTGAAGATATTTTCTTCCATTGCTTTAGAGAGAGGAGAGAAAGAGAAAGAAGCATCAATTGGTTACCTTCTCATATGCGCCCTAACTGGGGATCAAACATGCAACCTGGGAATGTGCCCTGACCAGGAATTGAACCTGTAACCTTTTGTTCTGTGGGACAGTGCCCCAACCAACTGAGCCACACCGGCCAGGGTAAAACCTGGGATAATTCTTTTATTACCTTCTTTTTATTGCCTTTCTCACAAAGATACAATGTCTAAATTTTTTTTAATTTAAAACATTATAAATTAAATACATTTTTTAAGAAGTTGAAAGGCCACTGCTTAGCAAAATAAAAATAAAAATCACCATAAGCAAAGTGGAAAAAACCAACAAACTGGGAAAACTATTTGCTATTTACATAATAGACAAAGAGTTAAGCTCTCTCGTAAAGAGCCCTTGCAAATCAACGTAGAAATGACCCAAGAGCTCAGTACAAAAATGTTCAAAGTGTATAACGCATAGTTCATAGGAAAGAAAAAGGAAATGACTCATAAATGTATAGAAAAAATGCTCAATGTCATTCATGAGAGAAATGCAGATTAAATCTGACTTTTTTACATGTCAGATCGACAAATAATCAAAGAAAAAAGATTTTATAATACACTGTGCTGGCAAAGCTGCAAGGAAACCAGTACTTGAATACCTCGCTGGTGGGATGTAAATTAGTACACCTGATGTGGGGCACTTGGTAGAGGAGTACCTGTCAAAGCCACAGCACATACCCGCTTTGACCCAGTACTTCCCTGACAGGAATTTACATTAGAAGATGTACAAGTAAGCGTGGATCATGACGTCTAAACAAGGTAGCATTGCATATCATTTGTAATTAGCTAAAGATTAGAAACAACCTAAAATACTCCTCAATGGGACAGCAGAATGCTCTTCAGTTGTGTGAAGAACAGGTGCTTTGCACCTGTGTCAGCGAAAGCCACTTCCCATTCCCTTTTGACCTGTCTCCCAGCTCTCTGACCCCCGTTCCCATCTAAAGTACCGTCACAGATGCTGAGTGAACTTGCTGCTTATTGAGAAAGTTCTCACAGATGTGAGCTCTGCTTCTCTGTCTGCCAACATGGCGAAAACAGTTATTGCTCTTACGCGGTTTGTTTGGTAATGCCCGTGTGAGTGAGGGCGAGCAGAACTTGGCACTCATGCATGCTGCTGTGGGACGATAAAGCGGTGCAATCATTTTGGAGGACAATTTGGCAGTGTCTGTTAAATTTTAAATGGCCATTAACCAATCAATTGCACATCTAGAAATTGATGCTGTGGACACCCGCATGTGTAAGGATGTTCACAGCGTTTGTTGTAGCTTGGTTCCAGGGCTCTGAGTCAATGGTGAGTGACAGTAAGAAAGCTGGTCCCAATGCCTGCTTCTGTCAGGGGGTTTGTCTCTTTACCCTCAGTGCAAGCTCATCAGTCTAGCTAACTTTAGCATCAGATGGCTGAGTTTACAGCAGTAGAAGGAACATCAGTTGCTGGTCAGTCCATGGAAAAGAAGGGCTCTACAGATAGAAACCAGAGCCAGTGACCTTGAATTCAGTCATGCCTCTGTCTTTCAGGCTATAGCCTAGAACACTAGTTTCCCAGTGAGGATAATGTGGTACCCAGAATATTAAACATCTCAGGACTAAAGCTATGAGATTCACAGTGGGTATATTCTATGTGACCTAAATAATTGAAGAAATTTACTCAAGAAAAATTAACTGAAGGAAAAAAAAAAGAAATCAGTTTGTTTTTTGTTTTTTTTTTTACCTTAAAGAACTGAAATAAAAAGTAAAAAGCTAGGAGAGACAGGGAATTATGGGGTGTGTGGTTGTTTTAAAATAGATCCCAAAATTCTTTTATATATTTCCCCTCAAGAGGTGGAGCTTAATTTTCTTCCCCTTAAGTACGGGCTGAACTTCCTGGCTCTCCTCTACTGAACAGAATGTGGTGGGAGTGATGTAGCTGATAGGGCGCCATCTCCCCTGCTGTCTTTTGCATCATTGCTCTGGGGGAAGCCTGCTGCCCTGCTGTGTGCCTGGTGGCCTATGAAGAAGACCCCTGAGTGAGTAATTGAGGGCCAGTTCCTGCTGACATCTTCACAGCAACTACGTGAAAGACTCAGAGCCAGAAACACCCAGCATTCCACTCCCAAGTTCCTTACTCTCTAAAATTGTAAGATGATAAATGCATTTACTTTAAGCTGCAGAGTTTGGGGGTAACATGTTAGGCAGTGATAGCTGTTCAATACAAAGAGGAGAAAAGCAGTTAGAGGCTAATTAGCAAGGTGCTTTGTTGATGAATGGGCCCCCATCCCTTGCTCAGGCAATGGTGTTACCAAGCCCCAAACCCAAAGACTCTGGGTCATGAAGGCTCGATGCACCGAGAAATACCGCCCCTGTGGGCGGGGTTGGATACTAGCTTGTGCTGTATTATTTGCTCTAACAGGATGATCTTTAAAAAGTTCAGTTACATGAATATTCCAACGCTTTTCAGATAGCATTTGATCACCCTTTGTTTTACTTTAAATTTTCATCTCTCATATCCTTCATCACCAAAAAGATGTGATTGTTGACATTTTACATACAATTTCCTAGTGAAATGACATCAGTTTAAATAAAAACCTAAGGCTTTGGCAGATTAGGTAGACAGGCAGACAGGTAAATAGATGATAGATGATGGATAGATAGATATGCAATGACAAGGATATATCTCCAAGTAATATTATTCAGTGAAAAAACAAACTATACTACTAATTGTATTTGTAAAAAATAAAATAAAAAAACAGCTTTGTATCGCTTGCATATGCATTAAAAATCCCTAGAAAAATAAGCAAGAAATTGAAAGCAGTGGTTACCTGTCAGCGGGATTGCAACAGAGCAAATGGGTGAACGGCATTATGTAGTCAAAGAGAAATGCATGCGGTATAAAAAGTAAACAAAAAGAGTGAGGGGCACTGAGAACATCACTGTGACCATCATGGACCCCCCAGGATGACCTAAGCCTTCTGAGGGACACGGGCACTTTTTTGGTGGTTCTGCATGAGATCTTAACAGGAAAGGCTGGCACCACGCCTGCTGTGCGAAGGTGGCAGAAGGCTGATTGGCAACGGAAAGTAGAAGTGCTCCCTGTCATAACTCTTCTGCTTTTTACATACAGAACCTGGAGGCTCTGATGGTGCCTGGGGCCTGTGAGCTTCTCCCATTTCCAAAACCAGGCATGGCCACCGGTGCATCAAGCAGAGCTGACGCGTTCCACAGGGCAGGTGCTGACTTGCTCTCCCTAGCCCGGGGCTCTCTGGGTTCATTGACTTATGTGAAGGCTGGCCTCGGTTGCTTTATTTTATTTATTTTATTTTTTATTTTTGATGTTTGATTTAATGACCTGGGAGTTACTGAACTTGGCATGGCCACATTCTGGTGGGCCGGTTGTCCCCTTCATGCTTGTGGTACCTGCGAAGCCCAGGTGTGCGCTGTGTGTATGTTCACATTCTCCTCTGTTCTCAAAGCTCACGCAGGAACCAGCTTCACCAGACCAGCTGATCAGCCCTCAACGCCTCTGCTGAGCCTGGCCCCTCCTTCCCAGAAGCCACCTGTGGGGCAGGGGTGGGTTTCACTCATTCTTTCTTTCCTTTTTTAATCCTCACCTAAGGATATTGATTTTAGAGAGGGGGGAGGGCGAGAGAGAGAGAGAGAGAGAGAGAGAGAGAGAGAGAGAGAGAGAGAGAAGGAAACATCGATGTGAGAGAGAGGCATTGATTGGTTGCCTCTCACACACGCCTCGACCAGAGACTGAACCCACTACCTAGGCATGTACTCTGACCGGAAATCGAACCTGCACCTTTTGGTGTATGGGATGACACTCCAACCAACTGAGCCACCAGGCCAGAATGTGGGTTTTACTCTTAGGGTATCAAGCTGTCTCCTCTGGTCCCAGAAGGATGATCTTCAAATGGAGTACTAAAAACTTTTCCAAGAAAAAGTTAGAACCTACGAAAAGAGAACTGCACTTAGCCACTCGAAACATCTTCAGGTCCTCAGGCCCAAGTCCATTCTATCGCAGCGTAATGCAAACACTTGCAGGCATGGTTGTGAAGGATACAGTACAAACAGGAAAGATTCTGGAAGATCATTTTTCAGTTTTCCAAATGGTGGGAAATAAGACTCTATTAAACAGGCATGACATTGACTCAGAGTAAAACTCATGAATGGATTATTACACGCTTTGTGAGAACTTAATAAAGACAGGCATAACTAGAAGCCAGGGTGATTCATTCACAAAAACATGCCCAATTAGTGTGAAATCTTTGTCAACATGTTTTAGTTAATCATTACCAACCTGGAGGGAGATCCAATGTCAACACCTTTAAACTGTTCTATTCAAACTTTGGTCAGTAACTGAGGTATACGGATGTGGTAGAAGTCTTTGTTATCCCATGATAACTTCTTTTATATACTCTATTTTTAAATGTCATAATTAATTAAAAACTTCTGCTTCATTAAAGGCACTGTGAAGAGAATGAAAAGATAAGCCACAGACTGGGAAAAAATATTTACAAACAGCTGATAAAGAACTAGCATCCGAAATGTAAAAAGAACTATTATAACTCAACAATAGGATCACTTCACACCCAGTAGGATGACTACTATCAACAACAGCAATAAAACTAAAAATAACAAGTATTGATGAGGATGTAAAGAAATCAGAACTCTTGTGCACTGTTGGTGGAAATGTAAAATGGTGCAGCCACTGTGGAAAAGAGTACAGAGGTTCCTTAAAAATAGATTTTCCATTTGATCCAGCAATTCCACTTATGGATATATACCCAAAGGAACTGAAGGCAGGGTCACAAAGAGATATCCGTGCACCCATGTTCAGAGCAGCATTATTCACAGTAGTCAAGGTGTGGAAGCAACCCAAGTGCCCATCGGTGGCTAATTGGGTAAGCAAAAAAGGGCCTATCCAGATAATGGAATGGTATTCAGCCTAAAAGGAAGGAAATTCTGACACAATCTACAACGTAAATGAACCTTCACAACATTATACTGAGTGAAATAAGCCCATCACAAAAAGAAACATACTGCATGACTCCACGGTTATGAGGCACCTGGAAGAATCAAAAACATAGAAACCAAGTGTAGATGGCGGTTACCAGAGGCTGGGGGAAGTGAGAAATGAGGAATTATTACTTAATGGGTACAGAGATTAAGTTTTACAAGATAAAAGAGCTAGAGATGAAGGTAGTGATGGTTGCACAACATTATGAATATATTTAATACCATTGGATTGTACACTTAACAATGGTTAAGATTGTAAATTTAATTTATATTTTACTATAATGAAAAGCAAATTGAAAAAGAAAATTAGAAAATAAAATTTTTATCTTATTTTTTAATAGGCTTTATTGATTATGCTGTTACAGTTGTCCCAATTCCTTTTCCCTTTGTTTTCCTCCGCCCAGTGACCCCCCTCCCTCCAGTTGTTCCCCCCTTAGTCCATGCCCATTGGTTGTGCATATAGTTCTTCTCAGCCTCTTCCTGTCTACTCCACTCCCTCCTACTATGCTTCTTAATTCCTGCACCATCTCCCTCCCTTTCCCCCTTCCCCCTCCCCGCTGACCTCCCCCCAATATGCCCCCCATACCTATAGTTCTTTTCCCACTCTCGTTGCCTACTTAGTTTGCCTTTGTTTTGGTTCCCTAGCTTCTGTTGTTGGTTGTTGTGATACAGTTTTCATTTTAATGTTCATAGTTTTGATCCTCATTCTCCTAAACAAGTCCCTTTAACATCTCATATAATAGTGGGTTGGATCTGATGAACTCCTTCAGTTTTACTTTGTCCTGGAAGCACTTTCTCTGCCCTTCTATTCTGAATGACAGCTTCACTGGATAGAGTAATTGTGGTTGTAGGTTTTTGATTATCATTACTTTGAGTAGTTATTGCCAGTCCCTTCTTGCCAGCAGAGTCGTCGTCGTCGTCGGCAGCCGTCCGTCTTGAGAGACGATGGCGTAGCTTCCTGAGAGTCTATCTGCACCACCGAGAATGGCTGTGCAGTCCGACTCGGGAGTGACAATCCCTGCCGCACTTGTTACAGGTGAAGGCAGATGGCCGTTGTTGCTGCTGTTGACGCTGCTTCCGCCTCGATCTTTTCTGGGCCGCCTCCTCGTTGCGCGCAGCCTCCGCGCGTGACGTACCTTGCCTGACCGCGAGCCTCCAGGCTAGGCGGTCGTCTGCTTGAACTTCCCATGTGTTGAGATTGATGGAGCATTGTGTCATGTCCTTTTTGCAGATGTCTTTGAACCGCAGTTTTGGGCGCCCTGTCATCCTCTTGCCTTCTGCTAGCTCGCCGTAGAGGAGGTCTTTGGGGATACGGCCTGCATCCATTCTTTTGACATGGCCGAGCCACCTGAGGCGTCTCTCGCTAAGAACTGCATGCAAACTGCTCATATTGGCTCGCTTCAGCACCTCGGTGTTGGGGACCTTATCCTGCCAGGCGACATGCAGGACGCGTCGCAGGCACCTCATGTGGAAGCTGTTGAGTTTCCTTTCGTGCCTTGCGTAGGTGGTCCACGTCTCGCTGCCATAGAGGAGAGTGCTGAGTACGCAGGCTTGGTAGATGCGCAGTCTGGTTTTCTCAGTGAGGCTGGAATTGTTCCACGCTCGCCGGTTCAGTCTGGCCATAACTGTGGCTGCCCTGGCGATTCTCCGGTTGACCTCCAAGTCGACTGACAGAGAGCTCGAGATGGTGGACCCGAGGTAAGTGAAGTCGTTGACAACCTCCAGGGTGTATCCGTCGATGGTGATGCATGGGGGAGTCCCCGTGCCTTGAGCCATAACGTTCGTCTTCGTCAGGCTGATGGCTAGTCCGAACTCCTTGCATGCGTGGGAAAGGCAAGTGACTAGCTGCTGGAGTCCCTCTTCGGAGTGTGATGTCAAAGCTGCGTCGTCGGCGAAGAGCATCTCACGGATGAGCACCTCTTTGACTTTGGTCTTGGCCAGCAGAGTCTACTTTGAAAAATCAGCTGATAGTCTTATTGGGACCCCGTTGTATATAGTTCTCTTCTCTCTCACTGCTTTTAAGATTCTCTCTTTATCCTTAATTTTTGACATTTAGATTATAATGTGTCTTGGTGTGGTTCTTCCTGGGTCTAGTTTTTTTTGGAACTCTCTGTGCTTCCTTGACCTGTAAGTCTATTTCCTTCCCCAAGTTCGGGAAGTTCTGCTTCATTATTTTTTCACATAATTTTTCAATTTCTAGTTCTTCTTCTTCACCTTCTGGCAACCCTATGATTTGGATGTTGGCCCACTTATAGCTGTCCGATGTTTCTGAGCCTCTCCTCATTTTCCTCACTTTTCGTTCCCTCTTTCTGCACTGGTTGACTGTTTGTTCCTTCCCTATGTTCCGACTTGTTGATCCGGTCCCTGGTTTTCTTTCCCTCACCACTAGTTTCATATGTGTTTTTGTTCATTTCAGCAGGACTAGCCTTCATTCCTTCCCCATCTTGTTTAAGATCTTTTGTTAGATCTGTATGCTGACTTATAACTATAGCTCTGAACTGAGCCTCAGAAAGATCATCTACCTGCTGGTCCGATAGATCATGTATTTGCTGTCTGGTCAGCTGCGTGATTGGGACCTCTATCATGATCTGTGCCATCCTGACCATTTTGTGTTTACCTTTGCTTCCTGGGCGGGGCTGTCACACCTCCTACGCTATAGGGGGTGGAGCTCTGTGCACTTGTCACTATTGGGCAACCCTTCTCACCACGCTGTGGCACTTTGTGTGAGGGTGGGGGTCCAAGATAGATTCCTGCCATTCACTCTCTGCTGAGAGACAGGGAGCCTCTTCCTCCATCTACATGCCCTCTGGGCCTCACAGTCCAAGGCAATGGGTTCTGCCTTTCCCAGCGTTGGAATTGCGAGCTGACGGGTCTGGTCTGCAGCCAGGGTTGCTCCCCAGTTGCTTCTCGCCTCCCCTTAAATACAGGTGTCTGTGCTTACCGCTGTCCTACCTCCGTTGCTGCTGCTGCCGCCGCCAGCACAGCTTAATCTCTCCACCCTAGATTCGCCCCTCCTACCCGTCTGGACAAGCACCACTTCTTTATAACTTCATTCTTTGGACTTCCATGTAACTTTATTTTCTGGAACTTCTGGTTATTTCTGGTTTTGCAGTAGTTGTATTCCTTCTTAGTTGTGAAGAAAGATGGAGTGTGTCAGTCTAGGCCTTCATCTTGGCCGGAAGTCTGAAAATAAAATTTTAAAGTAGGCAAAATATGTGAACAGACACCTCATTAAAAAAGATACACAGAGGGCAAATAAGTATATAAAAAGATGCTGTCATCAGGGAATTGCAAAATAAAACAACAACGAGATACCACTACATTCCTGTTAGAATGGCTAAAATCTAGAACCCTGACCATGCCAAATGCTGACAAAGATGTGGAACGATAGGAACTGTCACTCATTGTTGGTGACTGCAAAATGGTGCAGCCACTTTGGAAGACAGGCAGGTCTTACAAATCAAACATACTCTTACCATAGGATCCAGGAATTATACTCTTTGGTATTTATCCATAAGATGAAAATGTATGTCTACACAGTCTTCACAGGGATGTTCAAAGTAGCTTTATTCCTAATTACCAAAACTTGGGAGCAACCAAGGGGTCCTTGGCGGACATGAAGGAACCTTAAATACATACTTCTAAGTCTAAGAACTCCATCTGAGAAGGCTGTGCCCCGTGATTCCAACTATAGACTAACCGGCAAAGGCAAAACCATAGCTACAGTCAAAAGATTAGTGTTGGGGAGATGGGGGAGGGGGTCGCAGTGGGAGTGGTGGAGGGACAGATAATTGTCGCACAGGGAGTTCAGGGCAGTGAAACCTCTCTGCATGATACATGTCACTACGCATTTGTAAAGACAAAAGAAGCCCCAAACTGTACAACGCAAAAAGTGAACCTCTACTTTAAACTTTAGAATTTAATACTAATATATCAGTATTGCCTCATGGATTATAACAACTGAACCACCAATGCAAGGTGTTAATTATGGGAGAGTGTATCTGGAAACTCTCAGTACTTTCTGCTCATTTTTTTCTGTAAACCTAACTAAAACTGCTCTAAAAACTAGTCTATCCATTTTTTAAATGCCAAAATTAAAAGAAAAATATTTGATTGGGAACTTCTGTGAAAATAGAACTAAAATATGAAAATAGTTCTTTTTAAAATTTAGTTTATAAATACAACAGTAAATTCTTAGAGTGAATATAAAGGGAATGAAGACTTTGGGGTGATGGAACGTTCTCTACCTTGGTTGTAGTAGTAGCTTCATGGTTGTGTAATCTTATCAAAACTCGTGGCTTTTTACAGCTTAAAATGCATTCATCACATTGTATGCGAACTATATGTTAAGGAAGTTAACATTTTAAGTGAGGCGAGTGGTTTTTATGCCAAAATTGTATAAAAGCACAATGTATTATTCTTCATTTCACGTTTGACTTGTACTGAATGAACAAAAAGAGAATTATTTTTACAAGAGCCTTATCAGTTTTTCTGAAATCTCCTCTAAATAGTTGAAATTTAGACTATTCTCATTTCAACTTCTTTGAGGATATCATCCTTGTTGAATGTCTCTCTCTTCTTTAGTTGCGACATCTTCTCAGTCCTCTGACTCTCATCGATCAGTGACTTCAGTGTGACTTGATCTGGTTTTTCATATCACTGCCCTTGGATTACTGTTTGTTTGTTTGTTTGTTTGGCAAGATTTGCCATTCACTTTGCAACTAATTGCCCTGCGTTTGTTCTCAGCAAAAGATGGGCAGGGATGTTGACTCAAAGGATGGACGTAGATGCTAGCATTCAGTGGCGAAAGATGCTATTAGAGTGGGACATATTTTCATGGCATTAGAGTTGGGTCACTAGGGAATGGTTACATGTCAGCATGAGCTTTGCTTCCCTACAACTGCAGAGACAGCAGTAACAAAGGTGTGAGAGGGCCTTGGCGAAGCAGAATGCATTTTTAAAGTCAAATGTGTCGATGAAACTAAGCTGAAACTAGGCTGAAACAGTGGGTGGCCCTGTCGGGATTCAAACAGATATGGTCCAGATGGAAACAATCAGCCTACACCCGCGAGGGGAGACGTAATGAACACCGCCCAGAACAGTTCCCCGTGTAAATTTCAGATGCTGAGTCAGACGCTCAGTGCAGACGGCACCTGTGCCTCGTGGCACCTGTGCCTTGGCTTCCCTTGGCTTCCAGATCAAGGCAGGCCCACAACACCCGTGGCCCCGTGAGAAGCTCCTGTCAGCCTTGCCTGGGTTCCCGGACGTCCCCCATCCTGGCTGCTGCAGATACAAGTCATGCTGCGTTCTGCCCATAGGAACCATGTGGCATAATGTGCCCTATTCTGAGCTCCAGTCTTAGAAGGGTCCTGATACATTCTGTGTACAGAGGAAGGTGTGTGGGATCATTGAGGGGAGGAGGCTCTAAAAGCCATTTCATAGAAAGAATGGTCGCCAGAACTGAGAATGTTGGACCTGGACAAAGCGAGACTCCAGGAGAGCTGACAGCTGCCTTCAGGCCTTCAGACTCAGAAGGGAGAATTCTAGCATTTTGCTGCGGGCAGATGACCTCTAAGAGTCCGTCCCCCTGGAAGATTCTGGTTCTCACTGTCGTGTTAAATCTCCACTTTAAAGGACCTCATCTCATACATTCTAATTCTTTCTCCTACGCACTGCGTAAGCCTTAACCAAGAGCGTATCACTGCGGTTTCGAAGCAGGCTAATTGCCTCCCACCTCCCGTTCGCTCATCTAAAGCAGTGGTGATAGGAGCGGACGAAATGGGGTGCTTATTTGGCCTGAGCTGAGCTGCCTGCAGCGCGGTTCCCACTCTCTGCAGATGCCTCTGGGGCAGCACAGAAGCCAGCTCATCAGGCTGACTCCCTTGTCCAAGCAGAGCTGGGCTGTTTTTATTGTCTGGTATTTGTTTCTGTTAGTCACACTGCTTGTTCTATCAGTGATCTCTTTGTTCTGATGCTAATCTCCCTATGCAGTGAAATCACACTCCAATGCAGCAAAATCAAGTTCATTTTAACGGAGTGAGCTGCACTATTTTGAGGTATTTCTGAAGCAAAAGTTGCTAAGGAAATGGATAGTGTAGGTAAGTAGGCAGGTGTGCAGAGTTTAACCTCTATGTTACATCTTTTTGAAGCCCATCTACTTATAGGTAGTTGGCCTGTTAACTGAATGTTCTCTGTTCTGTACAAAAGGCTCTTCAGTACAGGTTACGGTGTCTCTTCAGTCCCCACGTTTAGGGCATCAACCCAGGGAGCTGGTTAAAGTGCGGTTTCCAGAGTTCTGTGTCTGGACTTTCGGATAATCTGCCTGGAGACGACCCTGGGCTCTGAATTTATAACCAGCACCCCAAGTGATTCACGCTTTGTGAAAGCTGCTGTATGGACTCAGAAACAAAATCTGACCTATTCTGCTTTAGTAGTTCTCACTCTAAGAAAAAACTCTGCCACCCTGGACAGGTAGCGGAGTTGGTTATTGCCTCGTCCTGATACACCAAGGTTGTGGGTTCAGTCCCCGGTCAGGGTACATACAGGAGTCAACCAATGAATGCATAAACAAGTGGAAAACAAATTGATGTTTCTCTCTCTCTCTTCCTCTCTCTCGCTTTCTAAAATCAGTAAATTAAAAACAAAAAATATTTTTTTAATGAAAAAAAATACCAGTTCAGACCAAAGAAGTGAAGTTTTCCTTTGTAATTCAGATACAGATTCAGTGCTAACTATTTGGAAGTAAGGAAAGGTGCTGGGGGTGGTGTTGAACTCTGTGCTGCGTGAGTTTTGCTCAGGATCCCAGACAGCCCACTGGACCAAGGTTTGGGTCTTTGATTCCAGGGGCCTTCATTTTGGGTGTTGGGTTTTAGGTGGTGAAGACAAACTGGCCTAGGCTGGGGATTACACTGGGGCTTGGGATATGGAACTCGGATATCTGAGTGCTGTGGACAAGTCACCTAGCCTTGGAGAGCCTCGTCTTTGTCACCTGTTGAGATGGGAAAACAAAATCTTAACTGACACGAGGGTTAGGTGAGAGATGGCGTCATTTCGTGAGTGAGCACGTGGCTCCTGGGAGAAGCCCCAACATTAGGCCCTCGTGACGCCCTCACTGCCCCTCCAAGAGCAGGAACAAGACACTGACTGGACGTCTCTGTGCTCCCCACTCAGCTGCAGCCCCCAAATACACACAGCACACGCCCTTACAGGGACGCAGTTACAAATCAGGAGGCCAGTATGGGCACCTTTTTTTTCTTCTACATGAGGCCAAACCAAGAAAAACGGAAAGGTTTATGGAAAAAATCCTTTTTCTCTTAAAAATGAAAATAATGTTATTAAGTACATTTTGGCAAATGCAATGCCACCTGGGCCTTGGGGCTGGGGACCCGCCAAGGTGCCCCCACACCCTTCTCTGGGTGGGAGGAAGGGGTGTGGCGGGCCTGCAGTCCCTTGGTGACCTGCCGGCAGCAGTGAGAGGCTGCCATTAGGGCCCCAGTGCAGCCCCCGGAGGCCACATGTGGGTAAGGGCACTGACGCTAATTAAAGAATTTAGTGCCATGGAGCTGGCAGGTCGGGGACTCCAGTCTGGGTCTGCAGGCAAGAAATCTGTGCCCCTGTGTCTCCCAAGATGGATGTCTCTCCATCCTCTAAGATCTCCCGCCAGGACTATTGCCTGGCTAGGCAAAGATGGGGCTCCTTAACACCAACTGTGCGCCAAACTCTGTGTGAAGTGGGGGCGGGGGGGTGGGGGTAAAGAGATGATTAAGACATAACCTCAACTCTTGGGGCATTCTGCGATGGGCTGGCCCTGGCAGACCTGCGGTGGCCCTGACCAAATGTCTCTCTGGGCCAGGGATTTATTCTTCCGAGCCTTGTTTTTCTTGCCTGAGAGACGGTGTGAATGAGGCTGGCCTACAGGGTGACTAGCTGCGACTGTAAGAAATAATTCTAAAATAAATGCAAAAGTGAAGAATGCCCGTAAAAGCCCTAGCCCAGTGCCTGGCCTGGGGTTGGTCGGTGCTCAGGAATCGCGGTGACGGTTGCTGCAGGGAGGCTGTGGTGGCTGCTTCCGGGCCTGGCTCTTCTCGCAGGAGAAGGAAGGAGCTCCGCTCCCTTCGTGACTGTTACTGCCTCATTATTCCCTTTCTGGTCCTCGGAGGTCCTCTGGCATTTGATTTTGGCAGACTCAAAGGAAGCCTCTCTCATGCCCGTCCCATTGACCCATTTCCTGCAGGTAAGCGGTGATGCAGAGCAGCTTCGGGTGCGGGTTCTAGCAGGAGGTTCTGGTTGTGGCCCCAGGGCAGGAGGAAAGGCCCTGGCAGTGCCCAGGCACCGGCTCTGTCCCCATCCTCTCCTTCACTGCCCCCTCAGCAGGGGTTACTAGAACTCACTGTGCGATAGGGAAACAGGACTGTTTGCACTCTAACATTAGTTAAATAAAGCTGAGCTATTATCAGGTGGGTGGCTTTTGACAAAAGGGTTTGGCCCTGGAACAAAAGCAGGCTGCTTATATGGCCAAATTGTCACAGTTTTGGGTTTCACTGGGTGTTTGGAGCAGGTGTGCCCATGGTCGTAGGGCTTTGCTTTGGTTTCTTTGCCGGTGAGATCAAACACACAAGCACACGCACGATTGCTGGTGAACGGAGAGAGTTGCTATGTACAATAACCCAAATGATCGCTCCTGCTCACTGCCCAGCATGCGCCCTTCAGGGCAAGGCCAGCTGGCTCCGTTGGAAGAGGGGAAGGCGGAAAGAGGCACGGATGGACAATCTAGGGGTGGGCACCGGGAGTTAGGGCGGACATGGGTTCTACTGAGAGACACGAGCATAAGTGCTTAAGAGACAAGAAGAATTTCGAAAGAATAATGTTAAGGAGAGAAATTTAATTCTGATTAAGACGATTATTTAGTACGCAGAGTAAACCTCTGTTCCGTCATCCTTGCGAAACCTTAAGTAGCATTTTTCTTGCTGATTTCTGTGTTATGCGCGGTTTGCCCAGGGCAACCGGCAACAGAGTTCTGAGCCTTGAGTGAAGGTTGAGTGGTTCTCAAAGAGGGTTCTGGGAGCGGCAGCGTCTACTGCTCAGGAACTTGTTAGAAGTGTACCCCCTCTGTGCTACGCTTTTAGACTTGCCTTGAACTCGTTAATTTTCTCTGGAATTTATGGATTCTTTTTTCAGCCAAGTATAAGGAAAAAATCAACCATAACTCAAGCATTGCCATCAATATCGCTTTGGTGTGTTTCCTTACACACATGTCGTCGTTTGCACATGTTAATATAGCTGAGATGATAAGTACATGCAGTCTTGTATCTTGGTGTTTTTCATTGAGCAAATTTTTTTTAGTGATACTTAGTCTTCACAGCCATTATTTTAATGATACCAGGATGTTGGCATATGGTTTCTAAATAATATAATGGTTTGAAAGCCAGCTTTTCTCGCCACGTGCAAAACAGCAATGTATGTGGTTGGGCCAGTCATCACCGGGGGCTTTGCCTGGGAGCGGCGTGATCATGCCTGAGCTCTTTCCATGGAGCGCCCCACTTGAGCTCCACAAGTTATTTTAATGTAGGTTCTTTTTCTTAATTGAATTTATTGGGGTGTCATTGGTTAATAAAATTATATATGAGGGAGGCCCCCAAACATTATTTATTAAAAACTGTGTACTTATTCTTACATTTTTAAACTTCAGCCACCTTCAAAGCACTTTCTATTTAATTCAATACACCTAATCGAGACATTTTTCCACTCGTTGATTTTGATGCCTTTTAGTGCTTCTGCATTTCTTGTTTTGCCTCTTGCACATCGGCAAAACATCTCCCCGTGAGGACTTTCCTCATCTGGGGAAACAAACAAAAAGCCACCCGGGGCAAGGTCAGGTGCAGGGCCCGCTGCCTTTGTGACCGTCGCGGCTTCACCGAAGTGCATACACGTGTGCCCGTTCGCATTTTCTCCCAAGAGAAGTTGAGTTTCCAGGGCTGCGCTGATTTTTAAATCCCCATTAATACGCCCAGTGAATACCTTTGTTCTTCTGTGTGGATTTGTTTTAGTTAGTTTGGTCATGCAAACTTTTTGGCACCTCTCAGCTCATCCCAACGCCAAGAGACTGCCTCCCAGTCGTCGTCTTGGGCCCGTAAGTTGGCAAATCACCTCAGCTTTGGAGACGGTGCAGCCAGCCTAGAGGGGGCGGGTCCGTCCCACACGTTCCATAAAGGAGCTCTCAGGCCCCCTCGACCTCCCAGAGGTAAAAACAAATAAATACATCTATCAAGTTGCTCACAGTTTGAGAGACATCCTTGGGTTTAGGGGTGAGGCATGGTCAGTGATGTAAATAAATAATTTTAGACTGAGCGTTCTCACAGGGGTGACCTGCGGCAGAGTGACGTTTTCTGTTCAGGTGATATCCTCATCACTCGGGCCTCCCAGAGCCCTGGGAGAAGCTGGTGATTGCCCGCCAGTCTCGCTGCGCATCCCGGAGGCCCAGCCTTCTCGGCTGCGTCAGGGCTGCCCAGGAGAGGGGCGCCTGGTAAATTGCGCCAGACGGTACTCATCTTGCTTTAGGGAGCCTCAGTGTTCAGCAATGCCAGTTTCACACAGGACCTGAAGTGGGAAAAGGTGGCCCCTTCCTCAGGAAGAGGGATCGTCTGTCCAGCAACACAACTACAACAGCAGAATAATGTATTGTGAGCTGTAGCCTTGGTGTGCGCTTTCTGGGATCCTGATACTATGCCTGTGGAATTTTATTACAAAATTAAAAATTGGATGAAGTTCAAATCATAGGCTTCCTAAAATAGCTAGTAGGAGACTGGCTGTAAATTTAAAGATGGTAGAAATAAGAGTTAATTTAGTCCACCGAGTGATCCAGTGGTTGCCACGGGGATAGGTTTTCCGTCCAGGTTTAGCTACACAACTGTGAAGAGGTCCTGGGCAGACACAAGGGCTGAGAATAGGGACTGTCATTGTGTACCGCGTACAGAACACCGACAGTGTGATCATTCTTAAAAAAAAAAAAAAAAAATTTTTATTTTTTAAAATTTAAAAAAAAGAAAAACTTAAAAAAATTTTTTTAAAAATTTTTTGTTTATTTATTTTTAGAGAGAGTGGAAAGGAGAAAGAGAGGGAGAGAAACATCACTGTGTGGTTGCCTCTCACTCGCGCCCCCAACTGGGACCCTGACGTGCAACCTAGTCATGTGTCCTGACTGGGAATCGAACCAGCGACACTTGGTTCGCAGGCCGATGCTCAGTCCACTGAGCCACAGCAGCCAGGGCCAGTGTGACTATTCTTTATGCTTCAGGTAGTAAGGAGAAAGTTACTGAATTATCACTGAAATTCTGTGAAGCCTCTCAGTATACAAACGGAAAATATGTACCGTCTGGTCTTATTGATTACTAGGTTCCTTCCTGGGATTAGTAGTAAATGTGTCCTACCTTCTCTGGTTCAGAGCTTCTTCCTTCTGCAAAAGAGAAGTGCTTTCTTCTTCTATCTTTTGTTTTACAAGTATGTGTGAGGTCCTTTGAGACCCATGAGGGAAAATGGAAAAGATGTTATAAAATGTAAAGTGTTATTTATTATGGATACTCTTTAAAATAAAACCTGGCCTAAAGGAAAAATCTCATCATCAGAGATTTCAGTCTCAAGTTCCATCATAGCATTAATAGACCTGGCTTGCAAAGGAAAACTGAAATATTGCTAGTGAATCAAAACAATGAATAATGATAACGCCTTGACCTTCAGTTAGCTCAGTGATTGAGCTCTGCTTAGTAAATGTGGGAGGACTCGAGTGGAGAGTGGTAAAGCCCATGAGTACTTAAGGATCCCTGGCGGACCCCTCGACTGGGACAGTCTAGGACTGGATGCTTGCGGGAGTGTGGGATGGTAAAAGAGCAGTGATTAGTGTCAGCGATGTTTCTGGAAAAAGGTGGGAAAGGGGGCACAGGGGTTTACTCTGTCAGCAGAACAACTGACCTCAATGGCAGGACCAGGAAGGTAAGAAGTAGTCCGTCAAGAACAGCCTCACCACCGCCTCTGGGATGGCTCCCTGCCTGCGGCCCCTTTGTGTGCCCTCCTTCCCTGCATGGGAAGCTGCCCAGAGACAGGTGGGTGGAGGCAGGGTGACACCTGGGGCAAGCACTGGCGTCGGGTGGGCTGTGAATAAAGTCAAGGGTGGAGGCAGGTGGCCTCCATGCTCTTAAGGCGTCTTCCGTCCCTGGGAGTCCGTGTGCTGTGACTTCATCAGAGTAGTTTCCTTGCTCTTCTCAGGATCTTTAGAAAGCAGTGTCAGATCTTCTTAAAATCCCAGTGTCTTCCACCCTTCTCTCCTGTCCACAGTGGTGACCTTTGCTCTCCAGGTGCAGTGTTGCCTGGGGGCAGGTGCTGTCTGGTGAGGCCTGGTTGCCTGCCCTGCTTGTTGTTCCTCTCACCTGGCGGCTGCTGCCAATCCAAATAGCAGGGAAGCTGTTCCTGGTGAGCCACGGGGGTGAGCGCAGTACCACAATTATCAAGTGGCCTTTGAGGTCCTCGCAGGAGGGCCACAGCGCCTGGGACGGATCGCCAACATGGGCTGAGTCTAGATTGCACAACAGGGAGTGACTGTACTTGGCCTTTCTTGCTTCTGCCTCAGCCTCTACCCCCTGTCCCTCTGATACCACCTGCACGCCCAACTTACCAGTATCGGCTCCCTCGGGCTGCCCTGGCCTGCTTTTCTGTGGATGAGTATCCCTCCTTCGGTGCCTGGATCTTCCTTTGCCTCATTATTTCTGAAGCAGACATCTGCCTTCCAGCAGTGTCTCCACCTGTTTTTATTGTCCTTTGCAGAGGCCATTGCCTCTGAGACCTCAGAGTCTGGGCAGCGGGTGCTTTGACTCGCCCTGCGTCAGTGACCTTCAGAAGGGCTGGCAAAGGTCCGAGCGAGTCATGAATTCAGTGAGATAATAAATGGTGAGGATTCCAGGACCGGTCACAGTGAAGACCGGAGTGGCCCAAAGGCTCTCAGGGGGCAGCTGAAACCCACACACAAAGAGGCGAGAGGGTCTGGAGTAAGGTAGGTGTGGGCATGGGAGACACTTGAAGGACACTGGGCTTTGGTAAGTGATGGCAAATTTGTGAAAGGACGTCTGCAGCTCTTGGAGGTGTGGGGGGAATGAACAGCAGTCTGGGCATCCCCTGGCCAAGGGCTCCAGGGATCAGCTCCGGCGGGCATCCAAGGCGAGGAAGAGTTAAGACTGACTAGCAAGCGTGCTGGTGGACGCTCTTACTCATCACGCGCCGTTTACTAGCATTTGTGTACAAAATAGGCCACACTTGAGGATGTAGTATTTTGGCAACCTGTTTCACCAGGATGATGATAATCATAGCTGATATTTATTTAGTATTTAACATATGCCAGGTACCATTCCAAGTGCTGTGTACTTTCTAAACAATGGAAACCTACTATGAGCCCCATGGAGAAGATGCTTTTATTTTCCTCACTTGACCAAGATGACACACCTGTGACTGGCAGCATCAGGAGCTGAGTTTGGGTGACCCAGGCCCAGAGCCCACACTCCTGCCCATTCGTACCTGAGGCGACACTGGGGAGGAGACTGGGAATGGCCATTGATTTGGCATTTTATTACTCTTCTTCACAGTCAATTACATGGAAGGCTTTAGACAAGAGCAATGAGGAGAAATTCTCATTCAAACCGTCTAAGTCTCTTCTTTCAGAAACACTGTATCAGCATGTATTCCAGGTCCTCCGGCATGACGCAGTCATTGACCTGAATGAGCCCTTGGCGCCTGTCCTCTCTCATTGACAGGGGGACTTAGCCTCCAGTGTTGGTGCATGCTCAGAGCAGAGACCGTGGGCTGAAGGAGGCAGCTGAGCAGACGGCAGTGCCGGGAAGGACAGTGCCCTAGTGCCTCCCAGCGTCTCTGTGGCTCTGCTTTACATGAGGCACGTTTCACGGTGTCCCTGGCATTACAGCTTATTGTACTTGCTTTCTAACCAACTCAGCAGAAAGCCCCATGAAGTCGGGGCCATATCCTGTTGGTCTGCATGTATTTGGAGCTAGCCCAGTGCCTGAGGCAGAGGACATCATCGAACACAAACAAGGGGGGGCTGCCTGGAGGAACGGGCGGATGAGCCCCAGCCCCATCGTACCAGCTGTCCTGCCAGCAGGCTCACTCCTGAGGCAGTCACTGCGTGTGCCCCTGGCTCAGTTTTATAAACAGTTACAGGCCTGGAGGAAGCCGGAGGACAAGAAAGTGCTATGCAGATAGAGGCAGGAATTTTATCTGAACCAAATGAAAACTGAGGATGCGCTTTATTAGGATGTGAGTGGAACTCAGCGAGGGCCTTGTTATGAGCAGCATTTGGTGCCCGCACAGGTCAGCATCTGGCCGCTGGCCACCAGCATCATCAGGGCAGGAAGGTGGAGACAGCAGTGGCCAGCGGCAGTTTTGGGGTGACTCTCTCTCGTGCCAGGCTCTGAACACAGGTACCTTAAAATAGCAGTCACCCTGTTGCTCAGGGGAAAGTGGGAAGATCAGAGTTTCTGTTACAGGGACAGTGCTGCCTCCTGTGTGGTCGCTGGGAGGGAGGAGCCTGTCTGAGAAGGGAGGGAGATCTTCATAGAACTTTCCATCACTCACAGTCCAGTGAGGGAGAAGCAAGCCCGGCTCCAGGACACTGTATGGCTGCCAGGGTCAGGGCAGGGGCTCCCTGGGGCCCTCGGAGTGTGTGCCTGAATCTTGAGCACTCCATTGTTATTGCTGGGCCCTCGAGGAGGAGGTAACTTAGCATGAACTTGAAAATGATTCCTCCTCATAAAACACCACACCCAGCACAGTAGAGGACTTCACAGTGTGACTTGTAGCACCCTCGATTCTTGAGTGTGAGCAAAGCTCCCGCTCAGCATGGTCCAGAAGGAAGGACGGACAGACGACCCTGGTCTGTGGTTCTCTCCCCTAGCCTCTTGCTGGATCTCATGTATCCGTCCTTCATTCTCCAGCTGCCTCATCTACAAAATGGGCAGAGATTCTTAACACTTCCTTTGTTTCTTTTCTGCTCAATTGTTTATTCATCAATTAATGTAAGCATTTATTCATGTTTCCTCTTAGTTTTATTGAGGCATAATTAATATTTAACTTATTTGTTCTCTCAACAAATAGTTACTGAGTGTCTAAGATGTACCAAGCATGGTTCCGATCTCTGGTGATAACACAGCAAATGAGATGGGGTTCCTGTCCTCAGGGAACATATGTTCTTGTGAGGATGGCAGACAGTAAACAGACACACGCACACACGTGCACGCACACGCACATGAACAGACAGCAGTGCGCATAAGCACACGCCCATACAGGCGCACATAGGCAACACATGTATGCACGCTGGTGTGCACAAGCACACATGCACACACCTGTGCATAAATGCGCACACGGGACTATAACGTGTCCACATAGGTGCATGTGCATACAATAGGTGCACATGAGTGATGTGCACGCACACTTTACATAGGCATATATATTATACATGCACTCATATGCACATGCATGTATGCACATGTGCACTTACACCATCTACATCCAAATACACACATATACACATGTAGCTCAGCACTCACACACACGTACATCCACATTCACATATACACGCATATACCATCCACATCCAAATATACACATGCATACCTATATGTACTCACATACACATATGCACACACATTATGCATATAATATATGTGCATGCATCCATGCAATTTCGCATGATGCGGCTCCTCTGCAGCACATTGCTGGAAAAGACTCTGGGACAATTAGAAGCTTCAAACATAGAAGGAGACGAGCAGTGCAGTGTGAGGAGCAGAGGACGTGGGGATGACGTGTGGGAAGAGGCTCGGGTTTCATTCCAGCTGCAGTGGGGAGCTGTCCTGACGCTGTAGGAAGAGGACTTACAGAGCTCTGTGTGTGCAGATTTGCCAGACTGTCACAGAATGTTACTCAAGGGAGCGTCGTCCTAATCCAGTTTTCTGGCTTTAATGATAAGGAAATAAAGTCCCGATGGGCTGAGCACTCAGCCCCAGACCCACAGCCAAAGCTGGGCACAGCCACCAAACTCCCACCAGGATTCTTTCAACTCCAGTTTACTCTGTCCCCCCGGGCCACCAGCTCCCCGAGCTCTGCAGCCCACATGCAGCTGCCCAGAGCTGTTCACCCAGTGTGGACCCAATCCGTGACTCGTGGGGGAGGGGACGGTACACTGAGGCGTCCTGGCAGAGACATGCTCCCGAGGCATATCCTAAGTTGCAGGTGGGTTACCCGGCTCTCCTATTCCCGGCTGATGGGTCAGGAACTCCTCCCCAACAGAATCTGGAGGTGCTGTGGCAAAGTCACCAGGCTCCAGAGGTGACAGGGAGCTGGAGCAGTGATGGCAATCCTGCTTTCATCCACAAGCGCCAGGCCCTTCAGACCCACAGGTCCCTGGGGACTCCATCCAAGCCTCCCTTTCTAAGGGAGCACATGGAGGAGCTTGTCTTTTAAAGGATTGAGTGTTTCCGAAAATCTGACCAGCGGTCCACCTATAGCTAAGTCACCAGGGACCTTGCTAAATATCAGAGTCTCAGGTCCCACCAGACCTGCTCAATCATAATTTCTGGGAGTCACTTTTTTGAAATGTTCTCTGACCAACCCATTTCCAAAATTAGACTCCTTGGTTTCAGCTGTTGAATGGTCCAGTCTGGCCGAATCACCATAATTAACCCAGCAAAATGTATTAGATATTGTTACCCAAAAAGTGCTGGATTGTGGACATTTGGGTAAGAATTACAATGCCAGAGCCCCTAGTGGCTGCAGACATGGGTCTTCAGCAGAAGGGGGACCTCAGTTCCTGTGAAGACCGGTGCTGTGTCTCCGTCGCACTCCCTGTACTTGAGTGTTGGTCTCGTGAGGCAGCCAGAGCTCTGTGAGCCGCGGCGGGGCTGGCAGACCTTCTGAAACGGCCCGACGGTGAAAACTTGGTTTCTCTTGCAAGTACCGAGCTCTGCTAATTTGCAAATTGGTCCCATGTACAGTTACAACACCAGAGCTTGGCTTTGCTCTAATTACGTAAATGAGCAATGCGTTTTTATTCCACGGCACATTAGGCAGACTTTCCTGGACTAGGCAGCGCGTCAGACACCATTTCCTGGCCATCCTTGCTCAGTTAACAAGTGACCGTGCTTGACGGTGCTTGTCGTGACTCCTGGCTCGTGGACTGGCTGTGCCTGTCCGTGTAGGGCGAGATCTGCTCCTGCCTGGCTATGGATCCCGACACGAACCAGGCTGAGCCCTGCCTCTGTCCCCCAGGAACCACTTCCCCTCCAGATAGAACATATTCACATTTTAATGGCCAAGTGTCCTTGTTAGCTTCCGGCCAGGCGACCATGAAAGGTCCCTGCCCTGCTTTCAGCTCATGGCTTCACCCAAAAGGAGGATGCTCCGTCAGTCGTTTGGGTAACAACCTTTTCCTGGTCCTTGCTCACCACCGACATTCCGGGGCCTAAACACCTTTGCAGAACAGAGAGGGGCTATCGTTAGTGTCACTCATGGCTGTGTTATAGCCTTTTTACTGAGGCTCATCATGGAATGAATTTGCCCTGTGACCGAGACAGGCTCAGCCAGTCTTGATTGGAAGCCAGTGGGGAGAAGAACATGAAGGGAACCCCTCCCACCAGGAAGTCCCAGGGCAGTGTTAACTGGACTGTGTGCTTTCTGTAGAGGGGCATGAGAAAACGGTTGGGCAGCACAGAATTAAAGACAGACTGGAAGCAGGGTGGCTCTCCCAAGCCAGGGAAGTCCCTTTACTTTGTAGGACGTTATGAAGAGCGCTGTTCTCAGCCCTCACCAGGTGCCCGCACGGTGCTCAGCACAGGTACGTCCTTGATCTCATTTGCACCGGCAGTCACCTGGGAGGGAAGTAGTATCGCCATCTCCTTTTTAAAGATGGAGAAACGGAGGCTCAGAGAGGCAGAATAACTTGTCGGTTATCACAAATGGGATGTGAACTCGTGTGGCTCCAGCCGCTGCCTTGCTCACCCTCTGCACCGTCCTCACGCAGAGCTGGACTCTGCCAGCGCGGCTGGGCCGCTGGGCCGCCTGCCTGAAGTGCCTGCTGTTCCATATGGCAGCTGTGCCCAGTGCCAAACATCCTAAAGGCAGAGCCAGCAGAGGCCATGACGGAGGAGGCAGAGTGCCTTGCCGGGCTAGTGTGTCCTTCCACGGGTGTTAGAGGCTGAGTGGTGTGCTCCCAAAACTCCCCTGTTGAGGGTATAACCCCAGGACCTCGGAATGTGACTATATGCAGAGAAAGGTCCTTTAAAGAGGCAATTAAGTTAAAATGACGGCACATGGATAGACCCGAATGCCATCTGACCGGGATCCACACCAGAAGAAGAGATTGGGACAGAGACACACGCAGAGAGAGGACTGCGAGGACACAAGAGAAGACGCCGCCTACAAGCCCAGGAGAGAGGCTCAGGAGGCACCGACCCTGCCAGCACCTGGATCAGGGACTGGCGGCCTCTGAACTCGGAGGAAATAAATGTCTGTTGTCTGAGCCGCCTGTCCGGGCGTCTGCTGTGCAGCCCAAGCGGGCTTATCCATGCAGTCTGAGGCTTATGCTTCCCCTCTGTCCCCGGTCAGCAGAGGAGAGACTGGGCATGAAATCAATCTGCATCAACTGTGATATTCCACTGGAAAAACAGACCTAATGAAGTGCTAAAACAGATTGTTTAAAAGTCTCAGAACAAAAAATAAATAGCTGTAGTTTAAAATAGACTCTTGAGACACACATCATGGAATACGTGTGTGCAAACAAAGCAGGCAGCTCAGTTTTTCTTTCTTTCTTAAACTGGAAAGGGGCCCGTGAGAAGTGGTAAAGTAATCACACCCCCAAGGTGACCTTCACAATGGCTCAGTCTTTCACTGGGAAATAGACGCCCTACACTGTCAGATCCTGTGCATCAGTCCCGTGGAGCTTGCGTGCCGACGCGTGTGTACTTTGTCTTGGGATTACCATGCATTGTGGAGGCCCAGCCAGGCACTTGCTCATCTGTTGATCATCATGTCAGATTACTGTCAGAGCAAGGGGCGCACTTGGCTATGAGGACGAGGCTGAGCTGAGCTCAGCCCTTTCTGGATGCATCTGTTTCCCTGTCCCCCGTGTCGAGGAGCATCCTGGCCTGACAGTTCTAGGGAGCGAGTGGCCAGGTGAGTAAAGGCCCCTCCCAACACCTTTGAGCATTGTTGTGCACAGGTGCACACAGGCCCTGGTTTGTCACTCTCTCCAGGATGGAAGAGCCCACCTCCTTCACCAGTTACCACTGTGCTCTGTGCCAGAAAGTTAGCCAAGTGTGCAGAGGACTCACCGAACTGATCCGCAGTCCCAGGGCTGGAGCCCCACGTGCTCCATGTGGCCCAGAGGCCGGACAGTGGGCCTGCACGAGGCTGCTGGCCCCTCCCAGGCCTCTAGCTCACAACCCACATGGGGTTTACCAGTTGGTCTTCTCCCACCCCTGCTCTCAACCTGGGTCTGACCTCAGAGGAGAGTTCTTCTCCATGTCTAAGGACAGAGCCTTCCCAGGGACATGATGGGCACGTCCTGATGGAAAACTAAATCCACCCACCTCGTACCAGACTGGTCAGGCCCAAGTGCATGTGACCATAAGCCGAGCCTGATTTTTCAGGAGCTACTTTGAGCAAACCTCACCTCCTATTATTTACCCATCACATATTCTTAAAACAGGACAGACAGGTGTTTTATGCTAATTACTGCGATTTTTCTCCACAAATAACTCAGAATAAACAATTTGTGCATCTCACTGCTATTTAGTAGCCATGAGTTTAGATCCACTTGACACTGTTGAAGGTCTTGAGGAAAAGAAAATAGCACTGCAGACCAACAGAAGACTGGAATGGTCCAGTTATTCCTAAGGCAGAGCCTAATAACAGTGAGTGGAGTGACTTCCTTAGTGGGGGCTGCCGCTGGGAGGCAGCTGAGTTCCGGAATGTTTGAAAGGGCAGACACCTTTGAAGGCAGAGGAATCCAGCCTCTCAGACTGTGGGGCCCTGCAGGATGGAGCCTCACAGCCCCACCCCCACCCCGCAGCAGCGATGCGCAGGCCCTCTGCAGCGGAAATGGCGATTGCTGATGAAAAGCGTGGAGCCAGGCCTTGTAGAGGGAGGGACAGTTGTCCTCGTGTGTCCTGGAATGTGTAAGGGCACACTAATCATTATGCTGATGATTCGATCAAGAGCACCTGAAGCAGATAGCGCGTTTGAAGCCCTTACTACGAGTTAGGAACCTTTAGACATACTACCTAATGAGATGCTGATCAGGACTTTCAGAGATGGGTATGAGGATCCCCGTTATGTAATGACAAGTTGGAGGCTCAGGGAGGATAATTCCCTTTCCTTGGATCCCACAGCTACAGGGAGTGATGAGGGCAGAATTCAGAGCCAGGGGTGTCTGACCTCTAAGTCTGCTGTCCGGCGCACAACCATGCCCCCCTTCGCTCCTGTTCACATGCCATGTAAATGTTTACCTCGGGCTCTGCCTCCCTGTGTCAGTGGGCACTGGCACTGCTGATTTGATTTCAAACAGGGTCCATACCCCAGCAAATACAAGTCCAGCTCTTCTGTGCACCTGGCTCTGTCCTCAGGGACCGCAGAGATGGAGAAGAGAAGGCAGGAAGTCTTCTGTGGTGACTCTGCCTCCTGTGTAAAAGAATTCAGGAGAATGGGGGAGGAAATTGGAGGCATGGAGGGGCCCAGAGTGAGGCAGAGGTGTGGGAGAGCACCTGGCTTCTCACAGTGCTGGTGCCTGGGTCCCTTGGAACAATGGTGACATTCCACGGTATCCACGGAACCAGCAGGTGAGGTCACTGGCTCATATAAAGGGATCCTGGAGGAGCTCTTGGGAGAGGAGGGCAGAGGAAAAAGGATGGGCAAGGGAAGAAGAGAGACAGATTCCCACTCACACGTGAGACTTGATCCCAAGCTACATGCGAGGCTGCATTACGACAGGATGGTGTGTGACCCTTTAAATGGACACCATGCTGATTGCTAGGAGGAGGCCCACTTTCTCCAAGATCTGCCACCAACTCCTTTTTTGGTGAGCATTCCTGAGTGATTGGTCGAGAGTATGGTAGAGACTGCAGAGCTGAACTTCAGCAAAGTGTCCGACTCCTTCAAGAAGCTTGGGTGGAGAAACAAGGATTAAAAACAAGACACGTGGGGGCTACACTCGCTGCCCCCAGAGATGCTGGTGGATCACCTACATCAATCCCATGGAGAACTTCTCAGGACTGCTAACGGGGCTGCCCATTGTCTCGTCTCGTTCAATATTTTCATCAGTGACTTTGGTAGAAGTTACATTCATCATGGTTTCAAATGATGCACAATCTAGGAGTGATAATGATGTCTTATATGATAACATCAGGATCCCAAAAGATCGGGCTGGCTACAAAGCAGGGCCAGATAGAACAAGAAATGTAATGTGTGCACATGGAGCCATAAACTAGAGGCTCAGGGCTGGCTGGTGGGGGCAGCCCAACAGACACACCCGTGAAAAGGAGTTCAGTTGATTGTAACCTTAATGTGAACTATTTGCATGACAAAGCCTTCAAGGATTGTGGTTTAATCCAGGTTACAGAACAAGGTACAATATTTTGAATTAAGGAATGGACATTTTATCCTCTTCTGCAATGATCAGATTATACTAGTAACATCTGGGGCCAACGTTTCGCAGTGATAGTGGCGAGAAGACCCAAAACCAAGTACCACAAGATGTGATGGGAACCAGGGGAATTAGTCTGGAGAAAAGAAACTCCAAAGATGTGATCATCCAGCTAAGTTGAAAGATGTGAAGTTGGTTGTAAGAAGGACAAGTAGGAGCCATATGTAGCAGTCACACGAAGCCAGACCACAGGTCAGGATGAAAGGGGAGCAGTCCCCTCAGAGCTCTCTCTCCATAGCACCCCCCAACTTCCTGGCAATAGTGAATTTTGCATTAGTTGAAAAAGTAACTCATGTTTGTGAAGTACAATCCAGACACTACATTTTCCCACGTACTCTCTTATTTTACCTTCACACGAATCCTGCATGCTACGTCTTACACTCATATTGGATATAAGTAGACAGAGTCCTAGAGGTTAAATGACACAGATCACATAGCTAATAAGTGGAGGAGTGACGTTTCAGCTCCAGGTCTGCCCCATAACCTGATCCAACCTCTGCTGGAACATCTTGCCTAGTGAGCTTTCTTAAGGAAGGCTTTATGTACCCCCCAAAAATCTATAATAATAACAATAGGTGATAATAACAGTAACATTTATTGAATGCCTATTATGTACCAGGCACTCATTTAAGCACCTTATACAAAGCAATTCATGTAACAACTATATGAGGTGGATACTATTGTAATTCCCATTCTACAGATGATGAAGTTGAGACACAGAGAGGGGAGGTAACTGGCCCAAGTCACTGTCCTGCCCAGGATGGGCACCCAGGCAGGTGACTCTGGAGCCTGTGCCTCTAGCCACATCTCTGCATTGTCAGCGTCAGAGAAGAGCTGCGGTGGACAGAAAGCCCTGCTCATGGAGGCGACACTTCTGTATCGGAATGGGAGCATTCATGTTGACTCTAAGCTTCAATTCCAGTTCCTTCATTTGCATTGGCTTTGGGTTGGAAGACAAGTGGCCTTTGTTCTGAGGTTGGTGTAGGCCACATCTTGATGTCACCAAATGTTCAAGTGCAGGATCTGTACCAGAGGGTGGACTCCCCTGCCCCCAAGCCAGAGCACCGCACCTGTGACAACAAAGATTAGGACATGGGGGTGGTTGAACACAATCTAGAATTTTGTAGAACTCTAAATGCTCAAGCTATAAATCATTATACAGTTAGTACTTTTCAAAAAAACCCTTATAACTCTTGCTGGCGCTTTAGCGACAATTAATAAAAGTCAGACTAATGAAAGGCAGTCAGACTAACCACTGTGTCTGCTGTGATTTGGTACAAAGAGCTAAGTGCATTCTTAGTCTGTGTCTGTTGGCAGCGTGAGAGCTTAGGCTCAAGCCTGAAAGAATTCTCCTGAAACTGAAGCCTGTCCTCTCTGAAGGGAGAGGGCAGGAGGGTGGAAGAGGGATAGTATGTGAGTTCCCACCACATCAGCAGCACCTTCAGTGATGGGTTAACACACGTCCTCGACTTTAGCCACCATCACGGTCCTCCAAGGTTGCTGTTAAACCGCTTGTTTTCCTGATGAGGAAATTATGGATCCCAGAGATTCCAGAAGATGCTCGTGGCCCGACTGGGGACAAGTAGTGGAGCAGAGTTTCGTCTTTATCTCTCTGGCTTCAAAAGGTGTTATGTTTTGCCCAGACTGGTTTGGCTCAGTGGGTTAGACATCATCCTGCAAAGCAAAAGGTTGCTTGTTCGATCCTCAGGCAGGTCATGTGCCTGGGTTGCAGGTCTGGTCCCCGGTCAGAGGGCATGCA
Organism: Furipterus horrens; assembly: GCF_987537825.1. Lineage (NCBI taxonomy): Eukaryota > Metazoa > Chordata > Mammalia > Chiroptera > Furipteridae > Furipterus > Furipterus horrens. The sequence goes on from NW_028327185.1 coordinate 20,942,761, forward strand.
AGAGGCAACCGATCGATGTTTCTGTCTCACATTGGTGTTTCTCTCCCTCTCTTTCTCCTGCCCTTCTCTCTTTAAAAATAACTAAATAACACAGACCCAGATGCCTCTGTAGCTGTGGTGCTCCCTGTTTCAAATGAGACTGTTTTCCCTGGAGCTTGTCAGAAGCCCTGGCTTCTCCCGATTTTGTGAGTGGAGAATGACAAGCATCACCGTGCAATAACCCAGAGAAAGAATGAGCCCTGTTCTGTAAGCCTGACATGGTGCCCAGACCCCTGGAAGGCTGATCAGTTGATGTCCAGAGATGTCTTTGTATTAAGTTCCACGAGGGAGGACTGTCCTCCCAGGTATCCTGTGGACCTTTGTCACCAGAGCTTACAGACAATATGCAGACCAAGTTGGTGTAAGAAAGTCTTTTCTCCCCAACCTGCTGCAACAGCCTAGAAATACTGGATAAAACTTCCATAGGAGTTTAAATAAAGTACATCTGTTGTTGAAATCAAGGCAGGGGAAGTGCCAGGTGCCAACAAGGAAAAGTAGCAAAGACTTAAACTGCCCACAGGATCCTCAGGATTAGCGACATGCCCCGGTTGAGCCTAAGGGCCTCCTATATGACTGGGAATGTGACTGTACCCCATAAACAAGACTGGACCTCAGAAGGGCCTTCCATCCGTGACAGGAGACCGGAACAGCTCTGCCTACAAAACCAGTTGTGGCACACAAACAGGTTGCCCACCCTTCATACGTGAAAAGAAAAAGTCACCTCTTAGAAATCGGAACCCCAGATCCATGCTGCGCATAGGTATGGAGTTCAGTCCACTTAAATCAAGCAGATAGTAACTGTAGATAAGAAGTTAACCAAGCCACCCAAGTCTGGGGAAGTCCATTGTAGGCACTATAAAAAACATGGGACAGCTCCAAGATAGTTATATGTGGTACTTTCACACACACAAAAAACTCCCAGTTAAAATGAGCCCAGCATCAAAATTTATAAATCATAAGTTAAAACAAAAACAAAAAAACATGAAGTTAGGAAACCACAGCAAATGGTGGAATTCACACCCGGGGAACTACTGAACAAACCAAAAGGACTTTATTAAATTTGTTTAATGTTCAAAGAAAAAAGAGCAGAGAGCATTGTAAGTGAGGAGAAAATTTAAAGTTAACTATGTAAGTATTCTAGAAATTGATGAGTTGAACAGTAAACCAGATGCAGCTGAAAAGAGAATTAGTGAATCAAAAGATTAGTCTGAGGAAATCATCCAGAATAAAACACAGAAAGATAAAGACATGGAAAATACAAAGAGAGAGCAAGAGAATGAGAAGAAATGATGGAATGTTAAGAAATTTTTAAAAAGCTGTACCATTTCTCTAATAGGCGCTCCAAAAATAGAAAATGGGGAAAAGCAATTTTTAAAAGAATAATGATAATAAAAAATTTCCAAAAATGGTGTAAGATATGAATCTTCGAACTAAAAAGTGCAGCAAACCCTTAGGAAAGGGCTCGTGAAGCATCAGTATATCCAGGCTGAGGGATGTTGTAAGCACACTCTGGCAAACCCAGGCCACGAGCACGGGGCAGACTCCACGTACACTTGCAGGAGAGTCTGAAATGGAAGCGATGCCTTCACTGCCCCGTGTCCTGGAGTCCAGGGTCAAGGGTGGGGACACTCCTCGCCAAGGGACATGCTGAGGACCATGCTCAGCTTCCCTCTTTCACCCTGATTGCATAGCCTCTGACTTTGAGGGTACCTGTCGAGACACTTTACATTAAAAATGAATAAAACAAAATGCATTTAAGCAAAAAGAAAAGGAGGGGTGTTTATTGCAAGAACACTGTTGAGGAACCTGGGGGTCCAGAACCAGCCACTCGCAGTTGCTCCTGTCCCTCTCCCTTCCTGCTCTGGTCTCTGTCGACTCTGCCATTTCACGTACTGGCCCCATTCTCTCTTGCTGCAGATTGGACTGGGGCTGTGGGTAGGTCACCAATAGATTCGGCCTTAAGCTTCAGATTGCCACTAAAGAATAGACTCTTCTCCACCAGAAATTTTTAAATGGCTGTTGAGGGTGAGGGACTGGAGTCCATCTTGGCCATGTGCCTGGTCCTGCCCCCACACCTGCAAGAATCACCAGCCAGAAAAGCAACAGGTGGTACCTGCCATTCAGTGAGAGTGGCTAGAGGAGCACTTCTCAAATGCTAATGTGCACCCAGGCCATCAGAGGGACCTGTTAAAATGCAGATTCTGGACTTCCGGCCAAGATGGAGGCCTAGACAGACATCCTGCACCTTCCTCCACGACTAAGAAGGAATACAGCTACCTCAAAACTAGAGACAACCAGAAGTTCCAGAAAATTGAGCTGCATGAAAGTCCAACAAACAAAGATATAAGGAGGAAATACTCATCCAGACAGGTAGGAGTGGCGGAGCCAGGGCAGAGAGGACACAGTATGGTGGCAGCAGCAACTGCAGATACAGCAGGCCAGCGGAGAGCACAGCCATATGTTTTAAAAAGTAGGGAGGGACACCTGGGGAGTGCTCCTGGCACCAACCCAGACAGCACAGCTCACTGTCCCAGCGCCGGGGAAAATCAAGCCTCATTGCTTCTGACTGTGCGAACCAGTGGGGGTTAGGGCAGAGGAAGAAACTGCTGGTCTCTCAGTAGAGTCCGCTTGTTTAAAGGGCCCCCATGGTCCTAGAGTGTCCGCAGACCCACCCACTCTGGGAATGACAGCCAGCGTAACAGCCAGAGAGGTGCCAGTCCCATACAAAAGTGGGAGAAGTACCTGGAAAAGGGGTGAGTGCTGAGCCAGTGGCATTGTTTCCTCTCAGACCCCTCCCCCACATATGGCACCGCAACGTGTTGAAACAGGTCACCCTGGGAAAACTAGGTGAAGGGTATAAAAGATCTTTCTGTATTATTTCTTACAAATGCATGTGAATCTACAAATACTTCAAAATAAAAAGTTTTTAAAAATCCAAAAAAAAAAAAAAAAAAAAAGAAACAGGTCACCCTGTTCTGATGAATACCTAAGGCTCCACCCCTTACAACCTAACAGGTTCGACAGCTCTGCCTAAGACACAGAGGCAGACAAACACAGGACCCTTTCAAATTGAGGAGACAGAAAAGTATGGCCCAAAGAGGGGAACAGATCAGGGCTCCAGTGAGAGAACTAAGTGACGAGGAGATAGCCAACCTAACAGATGCAGACTTCAAAATACTGGTGATAAAGATGCTCACAGACTTGACAGATATCCTTAAGTATGGCAAACGCATAAAGGAAGAAGTGAAAGCTATGCTAAATGAAACAAAGGAAAATCCACACAAAACTAGTGGTAAAGGGAAGGAAACTGGGGTTCAAATCAATGATTTGGAACATAAGGCAGAAAAAAATCAGTCAACCAGTACAGAATGAGGAAACAAGAATTGAAAAAAATGAGGAGAGGCTTAGCAACCTCTGGGACAACTTTAAATGTGCAAACATCTGAACCATAAGAGGTGCCAGAAGGAGAAGAGGAAGAGCAAGAAATTGAAAACTTATGTGAGAAAATAATGAAGGAAAACTCCCCAAATATGGTGAAGGAAATAGACATACAAGTGCAGGAAGCACAGAGAGTTCCAAACAAGCTAGACCCAAGACACATCATAATTAAAATGCGAAAAGTTAAAGATAAAGAGAATCTTAAAAGCAGCAAGAGAAAAGCAGAGAGTTATCAACAAAGGGATGCCTATAAGACTATCAGCTGATTTCTCAAAAGAAACTTTCCAGGCAAGAAGGGACTGGCAAGAGGTATTCAAGATGATGAAAAGCAAGGACTTACAACCAAGATTACTCTATCCAGCAAAGCTGTCATTTAGAATTGAAGGGCAGATGACATGCTTCCCAGACAAGGTGAAGCTAAAGGAGCTCATCATCACCAAGCCATTATTACATGAAATGTCAAAGGGACTTACTTAAGAAAAAGATCAAAACTATGAACACTAAAATGACAACAAACTTGCAACTATCAACAACTGAATCTAAAAAATAAAAACAAAATCCAACTAAGCAAACCAGAATAGGAACAGAACCATAGGTATGGGGATCATTTGGAGGGTTATCAGCTGGGAGGGGGGAGGGGGAGAAATGGGGAAATGGTGCAGGGATTAAGAAGCGTAATCGGTTGGTATGAAATAGACAGGGGGAAGTTAAGAATAATATAGGAAAGGGTGAAGCCAAAGAACTTATATGCACGATCCATGGACATGAACTAAGGGGGGTGGGATTACTGGAGGGAAGAGGTGTACTGGGCAGAGAGGGGTAAAGGGGAAAAAATTGCAATACTGTAACAACATAATCAATAAAATATACTTAAAAAAAATGCAGATTCTGAGGGGCAGGATGGCAGTGCTGCTTCGACCGCCGGGCCTTGGACCACGCCATGTGGACCTCGGTTAGAGCTTGAGGGGTGGGGTGCATTGGGGTACATTAGGAGTAGGAGCAGTTCCCCAAAATAACGGAGTGGGGAGTAGGCCCCAGCTGGCCAGCAGGGATCTTTGTGACTGATGAGAAGCCACCATGGTTTGTGTTCACCACAGTCACGGTCTCTTTGCATCCGAGAAGCAAAAGCAACTGCGTCTGGCCCCAGTACGTTCCAATGCGCTTTAAGGCAAAAGCCGGAAAGCATCAGGAGCAGATGGAGGACAAGGCAGGAGCACCAGGCTCAAGGTGGGGAGAGAGTGACCGAACGTGGGGGGAGGGTAGTAAGGATGGGGTTGGCTGAAGGTCTGGTGGCTTGTGCGCGTGTGTCTTGGGATGAAGTGGGCGGAGATCCGTACGGCCTCAATGCCTCCATCCCTGCCAGTGTGGCTCCATGCCTGCCTGCTGTCCTTGGGGCTGTGTGGCAGCCACTCGTCACATTTAGAACCAGGACGAGCATGGCCGTGGTTGAGGCTGCTAGTTCCAGTCTGGCTGAGGGCAACAGGGAAGCCGTCTGGCTTCTGAGCTGTGGCACGCTGCCAACCAGGAGCGGTCTCGATTCTGGGCATAGAGGACATGGTCCAGGAAGGTTTGGGCCCCCGAAAGCATCTGCTTCCTGAACTGCTACCAAGAAATGATGAAGACAGTTGTGACACTTGGTGGAACTTTCTGAGAGGCTGGAATGGACCTTGGTCTCTGTGCAAGAGTGTGTGGTGTTCCCAAATGCCCTGCCCCCAATGGGAAAGGACCGACACATTGGCCCTGTGGGGCCCACGCGGGGCTGGTGTTAATAGGCTCCGGGTGAAGGGACAGTGCTGCTCGGGAGGCCCTGTAAAAGGGTCATGCAGGCTTGCCTCATCCCCTGCTGCCTCCCCCGGGCCCGGCCTCTGCTTGAAATGTTTAAACGACTAGGATATGAATCACATACTCAGAGATGGAGTATTGATTTTGTAAAAGAAACTTAGAGGTTATTTGAACTGGTCCTGCATTCACAGATGAAAAACTGAGGCCTAGAGACATACAGCTCTTGAATTTTTAGATTTAAGACTCCCAAGACCTGTTATCAGGTTCCCAAAAGGGCACTCAAGCAAAATCCTGCCTCGAGACACCTCCGCCACGTCAAACACCTCCACTTTCATGGAAAACGGAGGCCAGCGTGCGCAACCAGAGCTGGTGGAAACGGAGTGTTTTCGACTCTGGGCGACCAGAAAGGAACACAGATGAAGCGCAGTGAGGTGGGAAATAGGCCCGTTGGAAGCCCCAGGGTGAAGAGGACTCCCGCGGGCGCAGGTCTGAGTCCAGGGTGGGAGGAAGCGAGAGCAGGACTCATGGGTGCCCTGGAGTTTTTTCTGAGCTATGGAAACACCCCAAAGAAGGGACAGCTTTCAGCCAGTTTTGAGCCCTTGAATCTCAGGATGTCACCAGTGGCGTCTTCAAGGGTGAACAACACACGTCTCCAGTCAACAGCTCAGGGCCAAGCAGTATGTATTTAGAAAGTCCCTAAGGTCCAGTGTAATTTATTTTTTAAAGGAGGCATAGAAAGGAGCCCTGCAACTCTGAAGAAGTCTGTGTTGTGCGTTTGGACGGAGGCAGGTCTGGGGATGTGAGTGGGGGTGGGAGAGAGAACGAGACAGACGCCCACAGGGCAAACCTGCCTTCAAGGTCAGTGAGGCTGCACCCTCAGCCCAGACTCCTGGCACCAACCTTGAAAAGCTTTACCCCCAATATACATCGGTTAGATCCAGAATGACTCGCGGTGGAATCGGCCCTGTCTGTAAGCATTCCTGTCCTGGAGACACAGCAGACTTCCTTTTCAGCTTCTGACGACGTGTTCTCCTTAGTCACAGCTCTGATTTCTCAGCCGTATCGAGTTAGTGTCGCCTTTGTTTTACTGCAGGTTTGCGACCAGGAAAACACAGCCTGTTCATCTGACGCTGACTTTACAAATCTTTACATCTCTTTGGTTTGAAGGAAGCCTGTTTTGAAAAGCAGAAATCTGTTGATAAATTTATGCCTGTGGTTTTAAATAGTTTTGACACAGCTCCTGAAAATAGCCTAGAGCGTTGCCCACCCATCTGCATAATTAGTGGCAGGAAATACACCCTAAACCCGGACGCCCGTTCCTGCAAACGCAGGGAGGCAGAGCCCCTGCTTCGCAGCTGCACACAGGCGGGCCGGCCCCAAGCCCGAGAACCATGGCTCTGGGCTCCAAGTCGTTCCCACTGTGTCCTGGACGCAGAGGTGGCGGCAGCCACTGTCTCCCTGGGGAAGATGTTCCTCTGCACCTGGCATGTCAGCCACTGTTCGGGTTTCACTAAAATAAATGTGGGGAGTGGGGAGGTGAATCGGAGCCCCTGGTTCCCGAGCGAGCCCTGCTACCAGCCAGCTCCGTCCCCCGAGGCAGAGCTCAGGCACATCACCTCTGTGCCTGAGTGACGTCTGATGTAAGGAAGCTGGGTCTCTGATGTCCCTGCCAGCATAGCTGGGCCACAGTCTTACCCACTAACCACTTGCTGAACTTGCGAGCAGTTCAAACACGCCGATGTTGGCAAAACAGGCCCAAGTATCAAGAGCTGAGTTTTGCTCATTCGCTTGCCCATTGTCAGTCGGGCGCTGTCCTAGGTCCTAGCAGGTGCAAAGGTGGCTCAGACAGAGGCTCCTTCTTTTTTTTTAATTTTTAACTTTATTTTCTATTGTTGACACTATTACAGATGTCTCATTACCCTCCCCCTTTGCCTGCCTCCACCCACTGGGCAGCACCACGCTGTTGTCTGTGTCTTTGGACTATGCATAGATGCTCTTCAGCTGATCCCTTCGGGAAGCGATCCAAGGCCTATTGGAAGAGACACTGATACAAACAGTACTAATGAAGCTCTGTGGAGGTGCGAGGGATGGCCACAGGCCATCGTGGGCAGGTGTGCAGGATGCTGGGGGGGAGAGGTGGATGGAGGTCAAGGAGGAAGCCCTGGAGGTCGGCACCTGGTGGCTCCATGAGGGGACAGCAGCGCAGGGGTGACTGAACTTCTGAAGCCTGAACAAGCACCGTGCCGGGCAGAGCCAAGTCTAGACCAGCCCAGAGAAGTGCCTCACCTCCTAACCAGACAGAGCGCCATCTCTGCCCTGCATTCGTCTCCGGGACCCTGGCCAGATCCAGCTTTAGCAGACAGCTCATTAGGACAAGCTATCGCTTGTGCCCCTCTGAGAAAGACTAGGGTAGCAGGTGATGTCAACATGAGCGACAGAGACACTAACGTGAGGCTAATAGCCTTTTGGAATTCCCATAACATAATATAACCCCCTTATACTACCCCTGAGTACCCGGGGGCAGACCCGTGAGGCGCCTGGATGAAATCTCTCATTGTGCACTGCATTACTCCCTGCAAAGCCATTCTGGCCACTGACCTGTACCCAGGCGCCACCGCCCTTCCCAGTGACAAGCAGAGCACACTGGTCATCAGCCCAGGCCTCCGTCTCTGGCCTCTGACTTCCCAATGCAGGTGCAGACAGGCTGGGCAGCAGAAGGGGACTGCTCTCCCAACGTCTTCAAGAAATTCGAACAGATTTCGGGAATTTCTGCCAGTGGTCTTGGCACGCTGGTAGAATCCCAGGTTCCTGAAAGGTGGTGTTGGAAGAACAAGAGTGGGCCCAGCGTGGGGACCCGCGGTCCTTCTCTTGTTGAACAATCATTGGAAAGGTCTTCCTCATGGTGAGTTGGCTGTGCTCCTTTCTACGCTGCAAAGCACCATCCGACCCCATGTCTCTCCAGCATCCCTGTGAAGTCTGGGCTGAAGCTGCCTTTCGATGGCCCGGAAAGGTGCATGGGCGTCCCATGCCTTCTCCACTCTGATAAACATGCTGCTGGGCCATGAGTCGTGAGCCTGTGTTCCAGTTCCCCAGGTGCCAGTCGGTGGAACTCAGCACGAGCCATCGCTGACATGGAATCGGTGAAAAGGCACGACGTCGAAGCGGAGCCCCGGGGCTGTCCTCTTCAGGACTCGGCGAACAGTGCTCGGCGCTGGGCCCTCTGCTCCGCAAGGGTGAGCTTCACTGAAGTCTGGCACTTCCGGAGCCACTGGCCCCACGTCTGCACTGAAGACTCTCACTGGAGCTTGTTTCTCCCTCTGCACAGGAGAGAAATCTCGTCCTGCCACAGAAGGGCCTGTGGGGTCTCCGCTACAGAAGGCCTCGTGGCCAGGCTGACTGGGTGAAGTGCACTCTCAACAGACGTCCACAGAGCAGCTTTATCCCATGTGGCAGATTCTGCACAAACTCTCTAGAACAGGCAGAATGGCTTCTGTACAGGGAGGCTGTTGCGGATGCAGCGGAAATGCACAGCAATTCTGAAGGCCCACCCTTCCGAGGTGGCCAGACTGCGTCAGTTGGCTCTTCAGTCCCCACGCATAAACGGAAGCTGTTGGCCACCCTGTATTGCTGCTTCAGTAACCCCCCACCGCCCCCGCCTCCCGCCCGGGGCGTGAAACAGAGCATTGCTCCACTGTAACCAGCAGGTTGGCCAGGACCCTACTTGGGGCGTGGGCGCTCTCCGCACCTCCCAGCCGTGTCTCTGTGCAGGCGTGCACACAGAGCAGCCAGCTGAGCCCCAGACAAAGAACAGGTTCCCGCGCAGGAGGCTGGGAAATCCCTAGTTAGTGGGACATGTATACAATCTGCTTCTTAAGTGCTCCCTCACCAAGACATGATGAAGGCTGAATCATTCTCGGGAAAATCTCAGGGAATCAGATTCTCTGCACGCTGTGAATGCCTCCATTCCTCTTGGGTCCCTTTCTGAAAAGGACATCACCACAAACATCAGGGCAGAATTATCTTTTCTGCCTCTAAATGTCTCAGGCGTGTGTTTTCAGAACTGGCCAATAGGTAAGATAGATCATAGACGGATGCAATTCCAGTCAGACACAGACAATTGCTGGACTTACTGATAACAAAAACTACTAGTTGCTTAGAAAACCTACAATGTAGGAATCAAGCTAATAAAACGACTCATCTTTTCTAGCGGTGCTGTAAAACTTCATCTCCGTTATTTTATTTTGAGGCAGGTCTTTACCGTTCAATTCTAGAACACAGGGACACGTGGGCCCCGCCTGTGCCCGCTGTGGAGGGAAGGTGTGTGACCTTGAACACCCCATGAGATCGCAGGTTCCCTTTCTTACGAGCAGCAGTGACTCCCATGCAAAAACCATTTCACCGGAAACTTCCTACAAGATGTCTGAATGTTTTCAAAATAAAAGCCTAATTCATAACTTTGGCAACCGGGCTCTCGGCAGCCGTCCGTCCGTCTCGAGAGACGATGGTGTAGCTTCTTAAGAGTCTATCTGCACCGCCGAGAATGGCTGTGCAGTCCGACTCGGGAGTGACACGGTATCTGTCTCCTCCCGTGTTGAATCGACATCTTGCGATGACGCTGGAGTGTCCTCTCCAGTGAAGCTGAAGCTACAGAGCCTGGGCAGGGTGATATGGAGGGTCTGCTGTTGCCCATGCAGCAGACCCCCCCTCTCTTCGCAGCTGAAGGGTCCAAGGGAAAGACGGAGTCAATACAGCTTGGCTTCAGGTGCGCCGCAGGAGTTGCCGGTGTTGACTACAACGTCAAACCGCCTTAGGGACTCCGGCTCCGGATTTTCTGGAGCTCTGCTGCTTACTTATGTCAGCTCAAAGCTCTAAATAAATGCAAATGCAAAAAACAGAAAAAAAGATACAAACATTTAGCTAATAGATTACTACCTGTCGCTGGAGGCCACCGTAAATTTGGCCTGTCAGAAAGGTTTTATTTCCTACTCTCAGCATCTCAAATTTGAAAAACATTCAAGTTCCCAGAGTCCGACCTTCCTGCTAACGCTGGAGGCAGTATCTTTCCAGCCACCTCGCCGTCTGCTCATTGGTGCTCTGCGTGAGACTCTCAGGTGACACTGGCTACGTGAGTCTGCCGTGCTTGCAGGCCACCCTGCCACCCAACTTCCAGTAAAACCCTGCACTGTGTGTGAAGTTGGGGGTCTACCCCTTGCATGCAGAACGAGCACCCAGGTGCCCCGCAGGGGCTGGACCTGTGTTCTTTATGGTACAGCCAACTGTACAGAGGTGCTCTGATGTTCTGAGTCACAGTGGGCTCTGTAAGCTCCACGCGGGTAGTCTGTACCCCCTCACACACACACTCTGCTGTGAATGCAGTTCTTTAGGGAAAATCTGATTTTGTAAAACTATAGGCGTGAATATATTTGTCATCTTTTTATTAGAAAAGGAAAAATTGAGAGTAATGTAGCACCCAGTTATGCCTGATTTGGGGGTAAGAGGTAGGAGGGTACCGACGGGAGTGTGCAGGGCTGGGGACCCAGAGGGCGTTCCAAGGAGAGACAGTCAGCACTGCCCGAGGCTCCAGGAGTAGGGTGAACACCCGGGAGTGCCTGTTGGGTTTAGCAACTCAAGGTCATGAGTAATCATTCTAGGGGTTTGGGTGAGTGGCGGGGGCAGACCCTGAATTAGAGCTGAATGGAGAGGCGGTCCCAGGAGACAAGAGTGCAACTGCCTATTCTCACACAGCCTGGCTCTGGAAGAGAGGAATGGAGGGGAAAGGGGCTGAGGAGATGCTCGCTTTTGCTTTAGGGGATGTTTTAAGGTTAGCAAGCTTGGACAGGTAACTGGAGTGTTCACCGAGTAGGGAGCGCAGGCTGCAAGTCTGGCTCTGCTGCTGTCTGAACTTGAGAGCGCCATGTAACCTCTCTGGGCTACAGCATCCTTGCCTGTGACTTGCAGGGCTTCACTGTCTGGTTTTCAAACTGGGCTCTCAGAGCTGTCTCAGAACACACAGGTTCTGCTTCAGCCACAGAGACTGGACTGCTCCCTTATGTGGTTTTAAATAATTTTTATTTTTAGCAGTTTAATACATGTCCATACTTTGTAAAAGCAAAATAATAGTAAAAATTATTATTAAACAACAACTCCTGCTCCACGCCTGCTCACTCTTGGCCACTCCCAATTCTTGTGGATAGTTCACCCGGTATTTATACCAATGTACCTGAATTAAATTCTTACCTCCATGTTCCTTAAATGTGGATACCCCGTAATTTGTGTCCCACGGCATCCCCCTTGCCTGATTCTTTTCCCTTCAACATAATTCCATCCCAATTCTTGGGTAATAGTGTTTTCATTATTATATGGCTGCAGATGGTGCTCCCTGACTCTGTCTCCCTTTGTGAACAACCTGGTATTTGTCTTGCAGCAAAATTTGCCTCTCATGTCTCATTTACCTTATTTTCATTAATGATGGCTGTTGCCTTCTAAATGCCCCACCACCGCAAAAACCGATCAGTGTTTCCCCTGGACTTCCTAACCCCGACTTCCCAGCGGACGCCCCTCCCCGGATGTCCTCTTGGGCCTGGTCTCTCACCACGGCTTCCTCTCCTTGCCTTACACCCTTGTTTGGTACAACCGGTCTTCCAATGGCTGAGGAAACAGTGTTGATGGCATGACTGAAAATATCTATCTTCTGCCCTCACATTGGATTGATGGCGGCTGGTTATAGAATTCTGGCTTGAAAATATCAAGGCTGTTATTGTCTAGCTTCCATTTTTATTGTTGAGATGTCTGATGCTATTATGGTTTCCTATTTGTTGACCTTTTTTTTTTTATTTCCCTTGGGGGCCTTTGAGTCTCTTTTCATGCCTTTATGTCATAAGTGTGTGCCCAGTTGTGGTTCTTCATTCATTTTACTCAGTACTGGGTAGTCACATCATTAAGCAGACTCATGTCCCATAGTTCTGAGGAACTTTCTGGAATTACTTCTTTTGTAATTTCATCCACTTCATTTTTCCCCTTTTCTCTTTCTGGATTTGAACCTTCCTGCTTGACATTCCAATTTCTTCTCCTTCCTCTTCCTCTCATTCTTCTCCTCCCTCCCTCTCTCTCTCAATTATCTTGATTTATATTCCAGCTCTTCTATTTTATATTTAATATCCAAGATTACTTCCCTTTTTATAGCCTTCTGTTCTTGTTTCATGGATAAAATTGCTCCTCTTATCTCCCCAAATTTACTGCATAAATTCTACCTATCCTCAAGGTTCGGCTCAAAATCCATACTTTTATGACACCTCCAATCAATCCAACTCTCTCCACTAGACAGAAGAGTTCTATAGTCTAATATATGCCACACTGTCTAATATGTGATTATATTTAAACTTACATTGCTTCCTATTAAGGAATATGTCTTATCTCTCTAATTGTACCATAATCTTCTCAACAGCAGGAACTGTTTACTGATTCTGTACCAGCCCAAGTGCCTTGTCCAGAACTCCAAATACAGCAAGTGATAAACAAGTGCTCGTTGACTTGAATTAAATGATAAGCCATCCTAATGCCACCAAGCCAGGCTATCCCTGTCAGGGTTCTTTAAAGAACAGCAAGAATGTAGGTATTTGTCAAATAATATGAGTGCAAAACTTACATATTTTTATAATTTTTCTTTATAGTGTTTCATTCTTTCTAATTCAATAGCAGTATTTTAGTGACTTGCTCTATTGGTCTTCTCTGAAGCTCTCAACTTAGATTTTATAGGAAAAACAAAACTTTCTTTTCTCACTCATATTTCACTCATAGTGGTTTAGGAAACATGTCATTGAATTATGCAATAGAAATAACCAAGAACAGTTGGCACCAGCAGAACTGGAAACAAACACATCCAAATCTTGGCCAAAACATGACTCAGGTGGTAGGAACTGAAAGGCTTTGACATCCTGAAGATTCACCTGCCTGCCGTGCTGGGGCCTCTAGTCGGCCAAGGAACGAAGGGCATTATTAGACTGTCAGATCAGTTAAATGGAAATCAGTCAAGAGAGCATCTACTGTACTCTCTTCTTTGTGTACCAAGAAGAGGTCTCCAGCAGATGGATTTATGCTTATCCTCTCTCTTGGGTTCCCTTGCAATCAAGGGTGTATGTGGGCAAGCCAGCTGACATGGAGTAGGACACAGTCTTTGGTCTTAAAAGAGCACAAGGCTCACTCGCCGAGGGGCCAATCATCTTGGTCTCATTAGAACTAAAATCCACTCAGTTGAGATGTAATCCCCTGGCCATAGAATTCAAAGGGCCAATAGAGCCCTACGGGGCCCAGGAACCTGGCCTGTTTGTCTGCAGGAAGCATCCCCACTTCTAATCAGTGACTTGGACCATCAATACCCAGCCCTGTCTGTGCCCCACCGCCGTTTCCACCACTGCTACAACCAACACACTTTGGAGGAATCAGATGTAGATACTCGAGGGGATGTAACTTTCCAGCTGACTTTGCATCCAAAGTCACAGCATGGCTCCTATCACAACATGGATCGCTTTTTATAGTAGTAAGTCAGAGGGAACTTGGAAATCCTGCTCGCATTGTGTTCCCTTAAGAAGGGTAACCTCTTAGCTAAAACAGGGTGACATTAACGGCAGGAAAGAACACTATTGTTTCCTGTTGGTCATACTCAGGGGACTGGCAGTCACTCAACAGTCACTGCAGTCACAGACACAAAGGCAGCTGTCGCCGGTCCCTGTCCCGGGGGAGAGAAGGCTGTTCTGTGAACAGGCACTCGAGAAGGCCCCACAGAAAATGCAGCAGAAAGTTATGTGGCAAACAGAAATATCAACCTGTTGTTTAGATGAGAGTTTCATTTATATCAAAGCCAAAATGGGATTAATTGAGTGGAACTGATTTCAAGGTAAATTCAGTGATTCAAATGTTGTACCCGGTGCCGGTTTATTTAGAAGCAACATAGGACTGAGCCCAATGAAAGGTGATGGTGTTTTTGTTTCTTCTATGGATTGATGGTAAGAACAAACAAAATTAAATTAAAAATCACACCAAATCTCTTCTGACTCTTTTTTAAAAAATTTCCTCCTTTTTTGCTGCCCTTTAATATTAAGTGACAGCTCTTCTCCGCCCTGGCTGACTTGGTATTCCAGTTACAATGTCTCTTCTTCCACTGCCTCCTGTCCTCACTGGTATATAGCTGTGTGGTCCCCATCTGTGGGACTGGATGATGATGGCTGGAGGGGGGTGATGGCTGTGGGGGAGTGGTGGTTTGAGCGAGGGTGGCTGGAGGGGCTTGATGGTTGGAAGGGAGTGGTGGCTCGAGGGGTTGGTGGCCAAAGGGGGGTGTGGCTGGAGAGGGTGGTGGCTGAAGGGGGTGGTGACTGGCGGGGATTGGTGGCCAGAGGGGCAGTGGTGGCCGGGAGCGGGGTGGTGATGGCTGGAGGAGCGGTGTGTTCTCCACTGTCCACCTCCTTGCCTGGCTCAGGCCCCGCAGAGCAGTGACCTTCACGCCCTGACAGTGAGGGCCCCGGAGAGCCGTCTGGGGACCAGGAGCCTCTTCGCACTGTCTGCCCGCGGCCTCCTCGCTGTCTTCTTCTGCATGAGAGTTGGTTTTTCAAATACAAGTGCTCATGCCCCTGGAATCTAGAAAGGCACTGAAAACTTGCCTATGCCCCCATTTCCTCATCTCACTCTCCAGGTGCCAAAACTGGGCCCTGCCTTCCCGCCTGTTGGGCTCTTAGCGCGGACACGGGAACATCCATGCGGGGAAATAACAACTCTGAAAGCAGCCTCATGGAGAAAATGTAGAGGTCGTTTACACCATCATAGTGTTATGGCCAAAATGAATGAGGTGCACCCGAGGAAGGCTTGCCCCTGCCTGGTCACAAAGACAATGCCAGTTTGGGGCAAATTTTTATAAAATGTTCCAATGAGTTCTCTTCCAGTATCCACCCTCCCCCTTAAAAAAAAAATGTCTAGTGACTAATGACTTCCTTCTTTTTCTAAGCAAGTGACAGAATCCCTCAGCCAGTCCCCAGGGAACTGGCCCTTCTTCACATCAGACAATCCCAGCATCCCCTTCGGTCCTGAACCATCAATTGCAAACCTAACATGACATTCATGACATCAGATCATTGTGCGACATTTTCTTCAATGGACTAACGCAATCAGTTGAAGAGCTTTAATTGAGAGATATTGATAAATAATAATGATAAATAAAAAGATCCCACTCCCCCTATATTTGTTTTAAAAAAGACTGTATATAGGAAAATATACAAATATAATAACACTGCCTTCTTTCCTGTTTTAGGGAATGCTGTCGATTTTTTGGAGACAATGGCTTGACTTTGAAGGTGTTTTTTACCAAGGCAGCACCCTTTGGTGTTCTTTGGACACTCACAAACTACCTGTACTTGTATGCAATAAAGAAAATAAACACTACGGACGTCTCCGTACTCTTCTGCTGCAACAAGGCTTTTGTGTTCTTGCTCTCATGGATCGTTCTCAGGGACAGGTTCATGGGCGTGAGGGTAAGTTCCTTACTATCTGTCTTCTGCCCTCACTCGTGTCCACCAGACCTGCCCACTGGCTTGCTTCGCTCCATGTGCAGAACCATAAACCTAGGCTGCTGGCCTCGCTCCTTCCAATTTGCAGCAGAAAAGGAGCCTGGCAGAGGGCCCTGTTCTTGGTGAGCCTTGCCAATCTTCTTGCTTACAAACCATACTAGACAAGCATTCATCAAAGCACCTTTCATTTCAAGCATCTCAACAAGCATTCTCTAAAGTGTGTGCCAGTCGGGGACCCAGCCTGGGGTGGGGATGTGCTCCCCCTCTGTGTGCTCAGCCCTCGCTCTCCGCTGACACCATCGCTGTCCACACAGAACAGATCCACAAGTCTCAGCGTCCTCCGCAGGCCACGCGCATGCAGTCTTGGCAGGCCCTTGGTCTGGAGCACGCACAGAGATAGAGTGGACCCAGCACACTTGTGCTAATTCCAAACCATGGAAGGACAGACCAAGGGGAAGTAAAATAACATCCCTTGAGTTACCTTCTGTTGTTACAACCAAGACTTAGTAAATTCCATTGGAGTCTAATCAAATTTAGATTAGTCCAATCTTATCACAGTTGTATGAAATATGGTAAATGCAGATCAAATATCAGCTGAAATATAGGGGGACCCGCCCTGAAAAAAAGGACAAGGTGACATTTAGTCTTGACCGAATCCTGGTGGCTTCTGCCTGTCTCCCTCTAGTGGCCAGGAGCTGCTATTGCCCTGTCACCATCTTGCCGCAAACAAGGACAGAAAGGACTGGGCCACTGCTCGTTAGTTCCCTTGTGGTCAGAGCATCTGTCACTCCTTCCTGCCCCTGAGACCATGCAGGCCGAGCACAGAGCCCTCTGCATGGGCAGTTTCATTAGAGCGAACCATGCTGGCTCTCAGGCCCTATTGTGTCCTTCACTCATTGTCCTGGGAATAATGACATCACCCTAATGGCAGATTCCTGCCCACTTGCTAACTCGAACAGCACTGGGGATGTGAGTCAACTGCTGGGCAGTATTTTTAGCTTGCAGTAGGGGGAGATTTTGTTTTGACGCTTGGTGTTAATTTGGGAATTAAAAACTCACTGTGCTGCCACCCAAAAAAGCTTTCAGCAAATAAATGATCTGATACATCTTCCCAAAGGATGCAGGTAATTCCAGCAGTAATTCAGACAGCCTTCCTGGCTGGCAACTGAAGACATGGGTGGCCTGGGGACTGTTGCCACCAACTCGCATGCTCTGACTTTATTTTGATGCAAAGAGCCAAGGGAATTCATGGGACTTTCTGGTGTGACTCTGAAGTGCAAAGCAAATTCCAAATGAGACCCTGTTCCTGGGAAGATATGATGTAAGATTTATTCTGCATGTGAGCACAAGAAGACAGAGGTGTTTTGTGGTCAAGAGAAGGAGAAGTGAAAATATTTGAAACCTTGCTAGATGCACAGAGAACAACGTGGCCCATCAGATCTTTTCTTTGTTGCTATTTGTGTCTAAGGGGGTTTCCCTTATGTCCCTGCACTGATCCAGTCTAGACATCGTGGCCACTTGGTCAGCTTGGTCTGTGCTGACCACTGAATACTGATCAACATGTTGGATTGAAGCCTTGGCACCAGCCCAGGCTGGAGCAAGGATCTGGGGAGCCAGCCCTGGTGATGAAACTTTGGTCTCTAACAATCATCACTCCTCTTAGAAGGATGTGACCTGTCATCTACGAGCGCCCTGCTCTAAGTCATGGTGGGTTTTCCTCCTCTCACCTTCAAGAATTCAGAGAGCTAGCAAAATCTGTGAGACACCAGCGTGTTTCCCCTTGATAAGCAGGGGGAGGTGTTCGCCTAAGATAGTATCTACCTGTCGCACAGGTTCTCTTAGACTTCTGTCAGATACTGGGCTAGCTAGCACCTTCCACTGGGTCAGCTCCAAGGACTGGATAGAACTGACACTGTCCCTGTCCTGGAAGTCTGCACATACAACCCTGAAGCACCCAGACCTAAAGGAGCCGGAGCCCCAGGTTTGCGGAGCTGACTGCAGAGAGGACTCGGTTATTAAGACAGTTACTCAGCTCACGAGGGCTGCCGTTCCTGGGGAATATGAACAGGTCCAGGTCATGCAGACAGAAGAGAAAGAAGCGAATGTGTCTTCTAATGCTGGGCGAGCCTGGCCACATATGGCCACGAAGGTGACTGTCGAAAGGAGCCCACACTGGCCCAAGCCGTCCTGTGACTCTGAACTTACAGGTTCTTTTCACGTTTCCTGGCTTTTTGGACGCAGGGATTCTGATGCAATGGGCATGCCCCAGTCTAGAGTCAAGTTTGGGTCTTGGTTCCACTCTCACACGCTGTTGGACCTGGAGCAAGTTACTTAACATCTCTGAGCCTTAGTGACCTCATTTCAAAGTAGAATATTAGTACTCATCTTCTACAGCAGCTGTGAGATTAAGATGATGCATGCCTGGCCCATAAAACTCAGTACATGTTATCTTTGTCTCAGTTAGAGGGGTTAGGTGGATCAGACAATTCTTTGGTTGCCCATGACCTTGAAGGAGGCAGTTTTGTGTAGAGAAAGCAGCCATAGAGTGAGAGCAATTGCGAGTCTGGGGCACCCAGCTATGGTCAGCAGCTGGATGAAGAACAAGATGATGGGTGAGCCCAGCCCAACCCACACCTCAGGGTAAAGAGAAGATGGGATTGCCTGGCTGTTCAGAGGCTGTTCCTAACCATCCAGTACAGCGCAGGCTTTCCACCCAGGAGGCTCTGACGAAGGAGCAAGGAGACCAGCGAAGATCATCCACATGGGGACTTTCTCCACGACCACTTCGATCTCAGTCAGATTCCAGTTGATGTTCAGTGTTTCACTGGTGCCCTCCTGGAATGGTGACTCCAGATTGACCCTGACTCCCTTCTGTTGGGACATGGTCTGCTGCCACCTGAGCACAGCACAGGAGGACACAGAGCCTGGGAAAGCCCTGGGGCCACAGCCCGGCCCCTTTCCCGTCTGCAATGTAAGAGGGATGCACTGGAGGATCCCCAAAGTCTCCCCAAATGCTAATTATTATTTGAGGCCGTAAGAATAGTCCAGGAGTCAGGAGGGAAAGTGTTGGAAGAAGTATATTTAAAAATTAGTCTATTCTTTCCCTTTTTCATTCTCCAGAACTATACAGATCGGAAATGCTCGTGTAGCCTGTCACATGTTCAGCAAGAGCAGGGAGTGGTGCTAGTCAGGGAGGTGCCCTGGCCTCACTGAGAGCCGCCCAGCCGCCTCATTCCCTCCCTGGGGCTCAGGTTCAGGCCTGGTTTCCCTTCCCCCACAGCCTGACCTCTGATAGGGGAGCATGGCCATGGGGATCAGTGGGTCAGTGAGTTACTGGGGCGCTGGAGCCCAGCCTGGGGTTGGGCAGGGAATGACAGCGGAGCCCCACCCTCCTGAGGCCATATGTCAGCTTCAGTGTCTCCCATGCATATGTTTCTGTCTCTTCTCCAGCTAACGTTTCCCCAGCTGAAGCGAGATGATGGCTCTCATCCCTCTTGGTCCCCATCAGTTTGGATCCCTGAGTCCTTGTTTGAGGACTGTTCAGTGGGATACAAGGGGGTAGGGCTGGGGGCAACAGGAACGTGTGAGAAAGGAGAAGCTTGGGTATTAGGGAAACTCAGTTATCTTTATTTCATCCTCAGACTCAGGGTCGCCCCACTGTAGAAGGTGAAGGCCACGTGGGACCACAGGACCAGTGTGACTGGCCTTCCTAGAGAGGTCAGCTTAGGGCCAGCACCCCGACATGTTACGGCACAAAATGTACAATGTGTGCTTACTTTTTAAGGATAGACTAGAACCTGCAAAGGAATGTCAAGCTGATGCCCAGAGAGCAGGTGCCCCACAGTCGACCCTGTGACTATGCTGGGACCCTCTGACCCAAGGCACAGATGAGGGGATCACGGTCTCCTAGTGCCACCTGTCAGAATGGACTCCCGGGGACAGGGCTCCCCACATGTTGACCAGAAGGCTGGTAGCCACCACGTTCTGTATTTCTGCCCTTTCCCTTAGCTCTCTGGCAGAGCCTGGCTCAGGTGAAGCTTTCATCTGTTTGTTGTTTAGCAGAGAAGAAGGAGGAGGAGGCTGGGAGTCTGCCTCGTAAGACTTCAGGAAAAAGTTCCCCAAACTTCGGCCTGAAGTTGAAACAACTCAGGTTCCTTCGGAGATGCACCAAGTCTTCTTGACACTTAGCTCCTTTCTTCCCTCTCTCTCTCTCTCCTTCCTTTTTCCAATTCCTTTTGTCTCTGTCAACCATTGATGCCAAGGAGGTTGAATGGCTCCGAGCTGCATCTTTGCACAACCTGGTCTTCTGGAGCAGAACCCTCCCCCCAGCCCCCTGCCCACCCCCCCACCCCCCGCCACTGCCAGGCTGCTTTTTCACTTGCCCTTGTCCTCTTGGGGAAAAATTGCTATTGACTCGCTATCTGTTTCTTCCTCATAATGAGGAGTTGTACACAGTGCATGTGGCATTTGAACATGAAATACATGAAACATGTGAAGCAGAAGAATGCTGCTGGCTAACACTACTAAGCCCAAAAGAACAGCAGACAGACTAGGGTGCGTCTCGAGTGGAGGGTAACCACTCTCTCAGGAGCCTGTGTTATGGGCGTTGAGGTCATTGCATGAGAATATGGCAGGAGGGGCACACTAGAATGAGTATATAACTCAGACACTGTCTGAGGCTCAACTATGTTACCTTCACTAACCCAACAATTTGACATTTCAACCACAAAGGAAACTTCAAATCTCAGAGTACAGTCGGCAGTGGCTTACTTACTATGTGAGTCCTACTTTCCTCTTTATATATACAAACACTGACTTTGCAATCAGAAAGACCTGAAATTTGTCCCCCTGCTCTCTACACACCTGCTCTGTGACTTTGGGCAAGTTCCTTAACCTCTCTGAACCTGTTTTCATGTCATCAAAATGCAATGAAAATACCTATTCTGAGGGTAAAAAAGGAAATGCATAGAAAACACTTATCCCAAGACCACGCAGTAAATGTCAGCTAATTGATGTTGTTAGAGATGGCCGAGGTCAATTATGAATGATCTGTGGAGGGATGTAACACTCCGTAAATCCAGAAGTTGAAACTTGCATGCACACGTCTGTTCTGCCCTCGGTCCCCACTCCTCCAAGCGACACTGATGGAGCTCTGTGACACCCCCCCCCCCCCATTAGAACTTGGCTTCCGTTCCGAGCTACTGCATCTTTCCTCGGGGAAACTATCCCAGGGGCTTATCCCGTGTGCATTTCGACGACTTGACTTTGCACATGGGAACGTGTGCCTCTCCCTGCGCCCCCATTCAACCTGAGAGGTCTGTATCCAGAAGACCAGGGTTGAGGGAAGCTGTGGGGGAGGCACCTGCTGCTGCTAAGAAAAGAAACACCAACTCTAGGGTTGGGACACCGTCTGTGGCCCTGACAGGCAGGTGTCAGAAGACCCTGCTGCTGGCGTGTGAACTGGGGCCACGCGGTGCGGTCCTCTCTGTGCCCCCACTGTCGAGGTGGGAAACACAGAAAAGCAGGATCATAGGAGGTGATGGCCAGGTGCTGTCCAGGGACTGTCTGCCAGGCCCTGTCATGACCAAGTAACTGTCGCTGGGATTATGGCGGCCTCCTCCTCAAGTTTCCCGGAATCAGGGCGACCGGCCACTGCGGGATGCTGATAACCACGGCGCCCTGCTTGCGGCCAGCTGTTTCGGGTTCTTTGACCGAGCCAGGCTTTGTCCGCATCTGAGAAGGAACAAACATTTCGACGGGGCGGGGGGCAGCCTTTGCTTGCTGCTCCCCAAAGGACGGGAAAGGAGACCCCACTCTCCCCTCAGTCACTGGACTCTCATGAAGACTTCGATTTCCTTGGCACTTAGGCGGCCCGGCCGGTTCCCCGCCACTTCCCTGACCGCCATCTCCTTCCTCCCGTCCAGATTGTGGCCGCCATCCTCGCCATCGCTGGGATCGTGATGATGACCTACGCGGACGGCTTCCACAGCCACTCTGTCATCGGCATAGCGCTGGTGGTGGGCTCCGCGTCCACGTCCGCCCTCTACAAGGTAAGGCACCGCGGCCGCGGAGCTTCAGCAACGGGGTCGCAGGGTGGGCGTGGCCGGCCTTGGTGGGCGCGACCTGCCCGTGGGTGGGCGTGGCCTGTCCGCGAGTGGGCGTGGCCTGTCCGCGGGGTGGGCGTGGCCTGCCCAGGTCGTTGGGCTCCTGTGACGCGCCTGTGCCGAGCTCTTCTCGCAGTGCAGTGAGCAGGCTGAGACTCCGCCGGGGCTCGCAGCCGCCCTGGGCTTGAGCTCTCCAGACCTTTCCATCAGTGGCCGAACATTTGCAGCGTTTGGGGTAAATTGGTGTTGACAGTGGGTCTTCATAGTGAGATTAGTAACGTCGTTGTTCCGTGAGGACTGAGAAGGGTCAGGGACGCCAAATGGCCGGCTCGGTGTTCAGTAAGGTAATTTCCCGCCAGATTGGACATGCAGATTTCAGTATCTGGTGGGTGTTGTGTCCAGAGGGGGCCGGGGGTGGAGGGCTGAACACAGTGTACTCCCTTCCTGTGCTTCCTGCACATAGACCCATAAATACCCAGAGAGACATGAAAAGACTGAAAAAGGAAGAAGCAGGGGAAAAGGAGGGACAAAAATGCAGACTCCGATCAGACCACGAGCTCAGAAAACACAGGGCTAGACCAGGTCTGGCTTCCGGCCACTCCAGTCACCTCTGTCCCTGTCCCTGTCCTTCTTTCATGGACAGCACATGGACAGGTGCCCTCCACTGAAACCCATGCCATGTGTGGGAGGGGGCGGGGCTGCGCCCCAAGCTGTGATCTCTGTCCATCTTGCACTTACAGACAATGTCTGCATGGCCGGAGCCCTGTTTTGGGGGGTCAGCAGTTTTCAAACTGTGCTGCAGTGAGTTGGGAGACAGTTGGGGTGTGCCCTCATGTGTGTGGCTGACAGGGTGTGCCTTCGTGTGTGACCGGGGCTGTGTCCTCATGTGTGTGGTGAGGGGGTGTGTCCTCGTGTGTGTGGCTGAGAGGGGTGTGCCCTGTGTGCAGCTGAGAGGGTGTGTCTTCATGTTTGTGGTGAGAGGGGGTGTCATGTGTGTGGTGAGGGGGTGTGCCCTCATGTGTGTGGCTGCCTCATCTTTAGATGCTCTGAAGCTGGGGTTCGCTGTCGTGAATAGAATGCCAACAAATGAGAGCCCCCTGATTCCTGAAGGTGCCGGAGAGCAGCTCTCCACAGTGATGTCACTGAGGTTTGCTGTGGGCACAGCAAGCATCGGTCAGGTGACCGGCCTGTCTCTGAAGGCCCGGTAGGCAGGTTTACTCGTCAGGGGCTGTCCCCGCCATGGTCCAGCCCAGGCACTGCTTCACCTGTGGCCAGGTGGCGCCTTCACCCCCCACCTCTGCTTGCTCCGCAGGTTCTGTTCAAGCTCCTCCTGGGCAGTGCGAAGTTCGGGGAGGCCGCCTTATTCTTGTCCGTCCTGGGGGTGTTTAACCTCCTCTTCATCACCTGCATCCCCATCATCCTCTACTTTACCAAGGTGGAGTACTGGAGCCCCTTCGCTGACATTCCCTGGGGACACCTCTGCGGATTCGCAGTCCTCCTGT
Source organism: Furipterus horrens (assembly GCF_987537825.1). Taxonomy (NCBI): domain Eukaryota; kingdom Metazoa; phylum Chordata; class Mammalia; order Chiroptera; family Furipteridae; genus Furipterus; species Furipterus horrens. The sequence continues at coordinate 20,966,179 of NW_028327185.1, forward strand.
TGAGTAAGTGGCGCTCAGCCGCCAGCCCTCCCAGTAGCAGGGACCGTAGGGCAGGATCCAAGCAGCTCCCGGGGCACCTGTGGCTGCATGGCCCTGAGGGAGGAAATCAGTGTCCTCCTGCCCTCACCCCCCCTATGCTGTTCAAGGTCCTCACGTTTCACAGAGTGAAGCCCTGGTGACAATGACCCTGGATTCTAATTCCAGAACCATAGTGGCTGCCGAGCTCCCTGTGGTCCCCGCTGCTCTGGGTGGTGAACTAACAGCCCCATGGGCTGCACCCTGTCTGCCGCTGACAGCGCACTCCTTGTGGGCTGGGACGGAGCCGGTGGGTGGTACCTGCCGAGCTCTAGAGCATCATGATAGAACATCAGTTCCAGGACTGATGCCACAGTCAGCGTTCAATAAATATTATCAGTTAGCATCATTAGCAGTCATCGTCATCGTTACTTGATAAAAGGTTGGTGCTAGGCAGACAAGCAAACAGGAGATTTCCATCTAAAAATGCACCTCCCAGAGCAACTGTTCACACAGCCAGCCCAGAGTCCTGACTAGAGCCTTCTCACTAGTTCCCTTTTCCAACTTCCTCTTCCCTTCTTCAGAGCTCAGGGAGCTGAGTGGTCAGGATGTTTGTCCTTAATCCCCAAGTCCCAGAGCCCTTGCAGGAACCTGAGTTCACTGAGTCGGAACAAAGGGCAGTGGGCAGAGGAGCTGGGGTTGGACAGACCACGGACGAGGGGAAGCCAGGGCCAGTCACAAGTAACACCCGTTTCTTTTTCCTTATTTCAGCATTCAATATCATATTAAATTTTGGAATTGCTGTTACGTATCCCACTCTGATGTCTCTTGGAATTGTCCTCAGTGTCCCTGTGAATGCAGGTAACTCTGCATGGCTTTCTGTATCTGCTTTGAACAGACATACACACACTCACTAGCACAGACATGCCCCCACATGCACACATGCTCACATAGTTTCCTGCTGTGCCTGGTGTGTGTATCTAACCTTCTGTACAGAAAGAAGGCACTTAGGTAAAATGTTGATGTTTATTAAAGATGCAGTATTTTCTTTATAATGGATTGATTTTTCACTTACCACATGAGATACTGAAAGTCTAAAGCCATCTTGATTCTAAATGGTGTGGGGATCAGAGATGACTATCATAAATAATAATAAGTGTAGAAAAAAATTGTGGCAGAATAAATGTCACTGTTTGTAAGTGACTTCCTAGGGGAGAAAGCTCGCTCAGGGTGTGGCAGATGTGACGCCGAGGTGTCTGTGTGAACTGAAGAGCATGAACCTCACTCTCCCCGTCCTGGAGGAGAGGGAGAGACCCCTTCCCGGCAGGTCAGGGCCTCTGTTTCCCATGGGGACTCGTCACGCATCCAGCTGGTAACTCTTCCAAAGACCTGCCATCACCTGCCACTCACCTCCTCCCTTTCCCTGCCTCATGCTGGAATGAATTTAGGATTTTCTTCCTGGAATCCCCCTGCCTCACCTGACCTCCCTGTATAGTGTTGCTCAGCCAGGCAGGAGTTTGAATTGCTTCTACCTGAGTACTCGCCCCAGGGCCCTGGCCCAGGTCCCCCCAAAACCATTTCTGGAATGCCCCCTCGCAACTTGCAGGCCATTAGAGGTTAGCCTCCCAGGGAGTGGCAAACACTTACCTGTTGAATATGCTGGTAAATTCCAGGCAGCTCTCATACAGAAGCTCACTGTGACCACATCCTACAGCCAGATGTTTCAAAGAGAAATCAGAATCACTTATTATTATTTACCTGCAACAGAAGAGGTTACTAAGGTGTGTAGGAAGCAGTTGAGGACAGAAGCAAAGGTGCCTGTTATTATCTGACAGGTCAGGCAGGGCCAGTGAGCGCTCGGCTTTTGGCCACTCCCTGACCTCTGTCACCTCTGCATCTCAGGCGATGTGCTGGTTGACCATCTCCACCTGCTGAATTACAGAATTTTCTCCCAATATCAAAAAGTAAAGTATTTCTCAATTACAGCAGGATAAAAGAGCCACTTTAATCTCACAAAGTTTTTTTCAGGTTTAACTTTTACTCCTCTTAGTCTTTTTTGGCCTACCTTCTAGACAAGGTGAGAGTCAAGGTGGCAGGAAGTAGAGGGACAGGGGGCGGGATGACAACTGGCCTTAAACTGGGCAGCGGTAGACCCCACCCCCCACCCCCAGCTGTGGAGACCAGGTGGACAGCTGTCTGGCCAGTCGGTTTCCAGAACCTGCACAGTGTGAAGAAAGCAAACCCTCTCTCGCCAAGTGATGTAAGAAAAAAGCAGTCTGGTGTTAGAAGGCGGCTCCCAATTTCCTCTCTCTGGTTTAGGAAGGAAGGGAGGGAGGGAGAGAGGAAGGAAGGAAAAAGGAAAAAGGGGAGGGGGGCGGAGGGGAGGGGAGGGGAGAAAGAAACCCTTGGCATTTACATGCGTTGACCCCTTGGCTATGAAGAAAATGATGGTCTGGATTTTTATTAAGTGACATGACATGAACCTGTTTCTCATTTTGTTCCCTCGCCTGATGCGAATCCAGAATGAGCCATGAGCCGCGTCGGCAGTGACACAGGTGGCATTCGGGCCTCACACTCACAGTGTCCTGGGGTGGACTGAATAGTTACACTCATTATCTTCACAAACCCAGTTCAAATTTGGTCTTCAGAACACTTAGAGGAGCATATATGGTGAACTAATGCTCTTAAGTGACAAGAATAAAGTGTGTTGTTGTAGAAAGTATGAAAAGTACCAAAAGTATAGAGACACTGTCATGCCGTGGCTGGTGTGGCTCAGTGGACTGAGCACCAGGCTGCAAACCAACGTGTCTTCTGTTCGATTCCCAGTCGGGGCACCTGCTGGATTGCAGGCCACGTCGCCGGTTGGGGGCGTGGGAGAGGCCACCACACATTGACGTTTCTCTCTCTTTCTCCCTCCTTCCCCTCTCTCTAAAAGTAAATAAATAAAATCTTAAAAATAAATAAGAAACTATCACATTTTCATTATCTGCCACCAGCGGTGGCCATAATCAAGCTCTGGCGCATACAGGGTGGGGCAAAGATAGGCTTACAGCTGTGGTACGTGAAACAGAGTTTATTCCTGTCTTATTATTTACTGTTGTATTACTTTGCGGACGAACAGCGGTAAACCTACTTTTGCCCCACCCCGTGCGTGTCATAGCAAACCAATGTCTGCTCTCAGGTCAGTGGGGACCCGAGCGCAAGTATGAGGCCTCCCACCCGAGGGAGTGGAGGGGGAGGTGCAGGAGGCGGCCCCACCTGTCCCGAAAGAGCCGACTTGGCCCGAGGCCCCTCCCACTGGCCGCCGGGTCACCGCCTTCTCCGTCCCTGCAGTGGTGGATCACTACACCAGTACGATCGCCTTCAACGGGGTCCGGGTCATCGCCATCATCATCATCGGCCTGGGCTTCCTTCTGCTGCTGCTGCCGGAGGAGTGGGACGTGTGCTTGATCCAGCTGCTCACCCGCCTCAAGGTGCGGAAGAAGGAGGAGACTGCGGAGGGCGGCGACCCGGGTTCGGGGCCGCAGAGCAAGAGAAGAGGCGGCCCCTCCTTGGCCCGCTGAGGACAGTTTCTAGCCCTCTGGGGACGCTGCCGCTCTCGATGTGGAGGTCTGTTCCTGACGGAACCTCAGTTGGTAAGGTGTACATACCTGTACAGTTTTGGTAACCTCGGTAAGTTACGCGGTATTTATTGGCATGTCCAATTTGCTTGCTCTTGTTCACATCAGACCTTCCACTTAAGGCACCAATTCAACACGAGAGAACACAGGAGAACCTCTGCTCTTTTTCAATGAATGTAAAGCAGGCTGAAGTTGTCCTTGCCCAGGTTGTTTCAGACAACCGGCATTCCTGACGAGGCAGGGCGAACGTTTCGAACCTTAGCCACCGAAAATTACATTGCACACTGTGATTACTTTTCAGCTATGGTAGGTCATATATTATATTTTTTAATACCAGAGCTGTACTCTTAATTTTAAGGGATCTCAATGAACCAAATGATAACTAAGTTCATTTGGGTGGATAGATGGGTGTGAAGAGGGGATGCAGCAAAGGAGAGTGGATATCAGACACCGTCTCTATGACTAGTGGGCGGGCAGTTGCAGGGGGACAGGCCTGAGCCAGGTGACGTCAGGGGGCAGATAATCCGAGCCCCCACCTGCTTGCTCTCACGTGTCTGTGTAAGGTCACGCCAGAGAAATTACAGTGCCTTCTACAGAATTTTCGTCTTTACCTATGTGAAGCAAGGTGACATTATAAGTCACTGGCGCCGTCTTATAATTTAGATGTAGAAATCTTTAAAAACGAGTAAGACTATATATTATGTGTGTGTGTACAAAAGGGACAAAGCAGAGGCCAGTGTAATGGAATGTGGTTCTCGGTGTTCGATGCGCGTACAAGGCAGGCTCCGCAGGAGGTGACTGCTGGGTTGCTTTTACTTCATGACCAAGACCGAAAAATTCTTTATGGAACCTGTACATCTTTTTATGACACTTTGAAGCACCGGGCTGTTTACTTACACAATTTAGCTCTGCCAGAAAATTCTATCTGTGATAGATCTGTAAAGAGGGACAAGGGGGTTAGAGTTTACTATTTTTGAAGTTTACATTGTTACATATGAAATGGAAACCTTATTTTGAGATGTTGTCATAACCCAAAGGTGCACTCTGTAACCATGGAGTCTTTCGTTTCAAAGGGGCAAGGGGCATTCATGACCTGAAGTTTTTAGCAAATTACTATTCTGTTTCCATTACCTGTTTGGCCAAACAGATGAATAAACTATTTAAAAAGAATTATTTAGCACTGTCTTGTTGGCCACGTGGTTACGCTCCTGCTACACTGGTCCTGACTTTCTTGTTTGCCTTACACTTCCTCCCAGCAGTCTCAAGCCACCCATCCACCCCAAGGGAAGAAAAATCTTACTGTAAAGACAGATTTGACTTTCACAAGAGTGAAATGCAGAACAGTCAGCCAGGCATCATAGAAAGTAAGTTTTGAGGCAGCGTTTCCTTCCACTCCCGCCCCTCCACCCCCCACTCCATGTCCTGTCTCCTCCAGGGGCCTGCGCTCAGCTCTGGGCCCTAAACAGGCTCTCTTTTCCTTCACAAACGCTCCGCAGCTCAGCAGGCATTGGTCTCTCATAGCTGCCTGGAGTGGCAGCCTGAGTCCCTAAACTCACAAGGTCCTCCAACTCGGCTTCCACACCCAACTTCCACTCTGGGCATCCTAACCTAATCTAGCCCCACAGAGAATGTGATTTACTGGCTTTGATCATGTCTCCCCTGCTGTTCCGAGCAGCTGGGGCGGGGGCTGTGAGGTCCAATGTCTCTCATTCTACAGCTGCAAAGGGCTGGGTTCGCTAAGAGGGACTGTGAGCAGAGAGATGACAAGTCTCTCTAGGACATGTCCTACCACCCACACCTAGAGCATCTACACGCCACACACCCCTTGCTACATGGGGTCAGAACCAGGAGAGCCAAGCCATCCAGAGCAGGGCACTCCCTGCCCAGTGAGCCCAGTGTGGGTGCTAGGGGGCAGTAGGACACTGGACAAGTCATCTGCAACTCTCTCTGGGCTCCAAACCCGTCCAGTTACCCCACAGAGCCAAGCAAACATATCTTGTGTAAGCCATAACATGAAAAGTTGGGAAACCCTACATTGAAGCAGATTTACCTCACCCACTGGGCTTAAGAATCTATGAAGACCAAAAAGAGTGGAAAGCAGGGACTCAGAGATACTTGCATCCCTACGATCACAGCGCTTTGCTCACAGTAGCCAATAGGTGAAAGCGGCCCGAGGGTCCATCAAGGGATGAATGCATCAACAACGTGGTATATTCACACCATGTCAATATTATGTACAAAAATAAGAAATGGTAAGCCAAGAGTTGAGACTTGGTGGCATGCAAGTTGTCTTCTGTATACATAGGTAACATGTAGTATTTTTATTGGATTGCATGTTAACATATGATTTATTAGAGGAGTTTCTTTTTTCTCGTTTTACTGGGATATAATGAAATATAATGTTGTATCAGTTTAAGGTGTAAACATAATGATTTGTATGTATGTTGCAAAATGATCACAATAAGTTTAGTTAACCTCTGTCACCTCACATAGTTAGTTTTTTGTGTGATGAGAACCTCAATATATATTCTCTTAGCAACTTTCCAATACACAACACAGTTATTGTTAATGATAGTTACCGTGTTGCATATTATATCCTATCGCTTATAATTAGAAGTTTGTGCCTTTTAACGACCTTCACCCATTTCCCACCCCTGACTCCCACTTTCTGTTTATCTATGAATTTGGCTTAGATTCCACCATAACTAAGACCCTATGGTATTTGTCTTTCTCTAACTTAGTTCACTTATAGTGCCCTCAAGGTCCATCCAGGTTGTTGCAAATGGCAAGATTTTATTCTTTTTCATGGCTGAATAATATTCTATTATATATTTACCACATGTTCTGATAAAGAACATTCATCCGTCGATAAACATGTAAGTTGCTTCCATGTCTTAGCTATTATGAACATGGGGGTGCAGGTATCTCTTCAAGATACTGATTTTGTTTCTTTCGGACATGCCCAGAAGTGGAATTACTAAATCATATGGTAGTTCTATTTTTATTTTATTTTATTTATTTAATTTTAGAGAGAGGGGAAAGGAGAAAGAGAGGGAGAGAAACATCACTGTGTGGTTGCCTCTCACACGCCCCCAACTGGGGACCTGACGTGCAACCTAGTCATGTGCCCTGACTGGGAATCGACCTGGCAACCCTTTGGTTCACAGGCTGGCTCAATCAATTGAGCCACATCAGTCAGGGCTATTTTTCATTTTGTAAGGAACCTGTATACTGTTTTCCATAGTGGCTGCACAATTTGCATTCTCTTCATTTACTGCATTTTAAAGGCATTTGAACCAACATTTTTAGATTGGGAGATGTCACATAAAAATATGGATTTCCGATGTTTCTTGAATGATTTCTCTTGAAAGAAGCTTCCAGAAAATTAGGCCTGCATTTCACAAGCAAAAATCAGCTGACCCCCGTTGTGGACATGGCCATCGGCCACCCCGTTCACAGGTATTTGCAGGTGTGTTTGCAGTGGATTTGGGTCATTTTCTTTCCTTACCTGGGCTCTGTAGGCCTTTGAGGTTACTCCTTATGCTGTTTGGAGTTTGGGGCCCAAGTACCTAAGATAGAAAGGCAGACACAGGTGAAGACATATATAGACACATAAACAGTGCATACAGGTGTGCGTCCATCAGTATCTATGGCAGAACATGAGGCTGGAGAGCTAGGCAGAGCCCAAATCATGGATAATTCTTTCCGATGCCCACCTTCCTCTGACTGACACATAAACTGACCATGTTTAAGAGGCATGCATGGCAAACAGCCCACTGAAAGGTGTTCCTCCATCACTCGGCACCATGATGGGGCTCCAGGAGGGCGCAGGCGGCGGACATCTGTCTAAATATTTTATGAAGAGCACACGTCGGGCAGGTGGAGTGGGCTGGCCCTGGGTCCCTATCAGGGATAACCCACAGGCACCGTGCTCAATTAGCTAATGGAATTGAGGGCGGGCTGCTTTCAATACAGAAATGTGACCGGATCAATCCAGCAGGCAGCAACACAGAGAAGAATCCATACAGAGGGCACTTTCGCTCCCAGGCAGACAGGGGTCCCTGTGGATCGCCAGTGAAAAGTCAGCATGAGAAAAGTGAGAACTAAAAACAGAAACTCTTTTAACTTATGGGAACTCGGAAGTGTATGCTATACAGTTGATTTTATTAACATTAGAATGAATAATATATGTTTGCAGGAAACACTACATATTTCCAAACAATTCAACCATTGGGGATCGTCAGACTCTTTTAGGCTGTTTCTTGGTTATTTTACATGTCACTTGTGATGAAAAATCAATTCTAAATTTTCTCCATGTTCAGGAGTCTATATACGTACTTACCCTTTCATCTTCACCAAATAGTCTTTCACTCATATGTTAATCTGGGAATTCTTCTAAATATTTAATACTAAAAACTAAAGTGATTTCTCCATCACCGGTGATGTTTTGGTGTGGGGCGGTACTTTTAAGGCTCTACCACTTAAATTGAATATGCAGTACAGTTTCAGCTCTACAGCACTGAGAAGGCTTAGCAGCCATTGGGATGGGTCAGTGACGTACGGTTCAGTGTATACCAGGTACCCTGAGTGGGGAGTAGGAAAAGGTGTCTTAGATCCACTTTGGGGACAGGTCTACAGCTCTGAGTTTACCACCTGGGTCATTGGACAGCACCGGTGGGGTCGCTCTTCTGAGGCACAGCCCACCGTCTCCAGAAAGGCGTCTCTGGTAGGGGCCATCCACTGAGTCCATTAATTTATTAACCGGAATTCTCTTAACTGACCAGTCCACGAGCCACCTAGAATGCCCCGAGAGAGTGGGACATAGGGCAGCTAGGCTTTCTTCCTAGTCAGCTATGCAAACAACAGTGCTGCATTAAAAATCCACTTCGTGCCTGGCCAGGTGGCTCAGTTGGTTGAAGCGTCATCCCTCCACCGAAGGTTGCAGGTTCAGTCCCCGGTCAGGGCACATACAGGGGGCTCTATTTATCTATCTTTCCCCCTTCCTCTCTCTCTCTTAAGATCAATAGACATATCCTCAGGTGAGAATTAAAATATATATTATCTATAAATAAATATCTATTGATATATATAAAAATCCACCTTACACTCAGTGATTTATAACAAGTAAGTGTGTCTCGAGCCCCCTGCGCTGCAGGGGACGGCACCGCGCTGGCGGAGGCTGGGTCGCTGAGCAGCTCGCCGAAGGGGAGGCTCCTTCGGGGCTCAGCACCAGCCGCCAGCAGAGCTCGCGTCCACAGAGGCTCAGGCCTTCCCACAGAGGTAGCTGCCGGGCTTTTTGTTGTTGTTGTGCTTTGTCTTCTTTCTCTCTGCCTTATGTGGGTTTAACTGAGCATGTTATATGATTCCATTTTCTTTCCTTTCTTAGCATATCAGTTATACTTATTTTTTAACTTTTTTTTTAGAGGTTGCCCTGCAGTTTGCAATATACATTTACAACTAACCCAACCACTTTCAAATAAAACTGTACCATGCGACAGGAAGTGTGCGTGCCTTATAATAAAATAACCCTAATTCTTCCAACTCATCTGGATCGTTGATGTTTCACTTCATTTATCTATAAGCATATATATAAACATAAATAGGTACACAGGCATACATAACTGAATGCATCGTTATGTCGTTTGCCTTTGGTATGCCTTGTAATCATTTTCTTGAAAGCCAAGCTGTACCAGATGCTGTAAACCTGCCTTTAGCGACGTGGTGGTGCGTCTCGGGGATGGGGAGCGTCACCAGTCCAGTGAGTGGGTCTCTGTCCTTCAGTGAGCCCGTGCCCCTGGCCTGTGGGCTTCACTAGTGGGTTTCTCTCCTGCCTCCCATCGGACAGGATGGCTAAGGTGGTTCGAGTGAGGTGTCTCCTTTCCGCGAGTGAGTTAGACTCTGATAACAAACCCACAGGTTAGGCGCTGGTTAACTACTCTCGCCTGGGGGCAGCCTTGCGAGGAGGAACAGAGGACTCTGGGTGGTTCCTTTTCCCACCTGCTGCCGGGAGCCTGAGGGAATTTTCCCCAGATATTTGCTGGCCAAACTCCTGGAAGTCAATCTCACAGTATTTTGGGGCCCCTTGGAGTCTTGAACTCAGCTCGGGGGTCAGTGAGCGTCAGACACTTGTCGACTGCCCTTCCGGTTTCCTACCTGCCCTGGTTCCCGTGGCGGTTTCCACCTGCGGCTCTGTCCGCTCCGGTAAGTCTGCCCAGTGTCTGTCTGCCTGCCTGCCTGCCTGGTGTTGGGGGCGGCTGTTTGCTCAGTGTCCTTACGCCTCTCTTACAGATCCTAGAAAAGTTGATAATTTTAGTCTGGGTGGCTGTTACTTGCTGCTGGTATGGAGTGGAGACTTCCAAGCTCCTCCTTACATGCAGAACTGGAAGCTGGAAGGGCTTTCAGAATACTTTCAGGAAAGTATTTTTACTTCCAGAAAACCTTCAGAATACTTTCCTTAAAGAGTGAAGATGGTCAAAAGGCAGAAACTTCAGTTATAAAATAAGTAAGTCCTGGGATGTAATGCACAGCATGGTAACTGTGGTTAATAATACTCTCTTGCGTATTTAAAAGTTGCTGAGAGTAAATCTTAAAAGTTTTCATCACAGGGAAAAAGATTCTGTAACTGTGATGGTGGATGTTAACTAGACTCATGGGGTCATTTCACAAGATATGATACAAATATCAAATGATTACATTGCATATGCGAAACAGACATATTGTATGTCAATTATATCTCAGTTTTCAAAACTAAATAAAAAATTTTTTAAAGTACTGAGGTGAGGCAAAACAAATGATTAGAGAACATGCCAACTGTGCAGGCATGGGTGTGTCTGCCGACCGACCTCTGAACCCTCCGTGACAGGGCTGCGGTCTACAGCCCCACCCCCATCTTGGCCTCCTGCCCCCGCCGCACAGGGGTGCCCCCTCACATGTGCGCTCCCACTCTGATTCGTGGTTCTAAGCTTGTCCCTCACAGCCACCAGCACTTTCATTTTTCACCGTAAGATGAGCCCTTTCCTCTTGAGCCAGCGCATTCCCTTCGCAGCCGTGGCCGGAGCCATGGATCCAAGCTTCTCAGTCCCTGTGGGTCTAAGAATGCGTGGAGGTTTAACCAGGCTCCCGGTGAGGAACGTGCCGTCGTTGGCCAGGGGGACATGCACCGCCCTCCAGGTGAAGCCCGTTCCGGTAAGTTCAATTATCAGCCCGCACGGAACGGGAAGCCTCGCGGCTGGTAATGGGAGAGTCGTCCTCACCTGGGGAGCGGAGCCTGCGTGCGCGGTCACTTCTAGTACCCTCAGTATTTGTCCTTGTTGTGCTTGGAGTTAACTAGACCTGTAAGGTGTACTCAGGTGTTCGTACCATCCTATTCTCCTTAATTTGGATTTCACACGTATTTGTTTCATAAATATTTTAACAGCGGAGTCTGCGTAATTGAAATAGCTCCTGACTTGGAGAAACTTAGGAATTAATGTGAGGACTCCCAAGGCCACCACCTTGGGAGAGGATGATTCCCGGGGGCAGACTTCATGCTATTTTGGTCTGCGGGGCGGGAACTACTCCATAAAGGAAAGGGCTTTTTGAGTCAGCCCTAACGGAATGAATAGGGATGTTAGAAATGGGTGGATCAGGGCAGTTCGGGGCAACAGGAAAGCAGGAAGAGAAGCAGGTGTCAGAGGCAATATCTGGAACGGCAAACAGCTCAGGTAGAGAGACAGGCTTCGGGAGAGGGGTGTAGGACATGAAATCAAAAATAGGCTAAGTCCCAATGCAGGGTCTTCAGTGCCACACGGAGGCATCAGGGTGTTCACTGGTCAGCATTAGAAAGCCACTGGAAGTGACTGAGATTGCGAGTAGCATGATTATATACCATCTTGTTCATTCCCACCCATCATCCCAGTCTGTTGAGATCCCTTTGATCTTGAGTCCATCATTAAAACTATGAGCTACCTCCTCCATCCCCGTGTCCTCTGCAGGTCTGATACACATCCTCAAATATGCTTCTTAATTCAACTGCAAAATATACAAAAGTCAGCCCCTGTTGCAACCCAAAGTGATCTCCCCTCAGGCTGGTGATGACTCAGATTCTTTGGGCTATGCATCTCTCCCAGCACTTGATACCCATGACTAATGGCATCCAGCGGGCAGTTCTCAACAGTAATAGCTGATATTATTGATTGCTTATATCAATGCACATGGTTTACACGTGTTACTTATATAAACATTTCACCAATCTAAGAGATGAGATGATTGGCATTCTCTGTGTATTCCTTGAAATAGCAGCATCTCTCCTGTCCCATACTTGAATCTCAGCATTTTTATTTGGTTTTCAATCAACCTCCAAAGAAAGTATGAAATTTATCAAAGAGATCCTTCACAAAACCTTCAGACAACTGTAACTCCTTTAATATCAATCTGGTTAATATAACAGCTTATAGAAGTCACAAGATTAATTAGAAACTTCATTTCTATTTGCATCTATTGAGGCTAAATGAAAAGTTTAAATCTGGCTCAGGGGAATAGTGAAATAAAGTTTAGACTTAGCCAAGAAGCATGATTTTTATCTAAGCAAACTGGAATTTTATGAAAAATTTAAAATACAACAATGCCAGCATGAGCCCTAAGTTGCCTAGGTAATAAAGCAGGTTTCCATGGAAACTCATGGGTCTATAGCAAAGAAGCCCTTTGAGTTTTAATGGTATGAAAGAGCATCCTCTGAGAAATGCTAAACAGTTATTGCCAACTTAAAATTTCTTGGTGATGCTTAGACTTTTATGCTCACATCTGTTAATAGCAGTGGTTGTTTTGCCAGGAAAACAACCTTTCAGTATGCAAGTAATATGCAAATAACAGCTAAATACTGTCTCATTTCCTCCTTACTCCACAGTCTCAGTCCCCAGATGTGTTTTGATCTCTATTATAGAGAAAGGAGAGAGTTCTAATTATGTTACACTTTTGCATTAAGTGTGATGAGTTAAGTTAAAAAACTTTTCTTACCAATGAAACTAATCAGTGGGTCCACAGCCAGGCTATCGTCCTATGATCTTTCTTCTGAGTACTAGAGATGAAGAACGTAATGAACGACAAGGGGTCTATTTCAGAAGATGCTCTCTGTTTTGTAGAAGAGTTCTCAGCATAGAGCACTCTGCTGCATATTCGGGGAGTTCAGGGAACACCTGTTAACTGAAAGCTTGTCTAGCATTACATTGATGACTGCTGCTTAAAAGCTAATTCACAAGGAAGTAGAGCGCCAACACTATATTTCCTTGCAAATAGGCTGTGATTCACAGCAAATAAGTACAAAGAAGCGAGTGACTTGCCAAAAGTCATATGGCTAGAAGATGACAGACCCCGGACTTGAACTCTTCAAGCCTGTTGTAGGGAATGGGAGACACTGGCTTGTGTGAGACACAGGAGAGGGGCCATATTGACTTGGTAGGGTTTTTGCTCCCATGTTTGGCCTTCTGTTTGGCTTCTAAATGATCTGTTTTTAAGAGGCAGGCCTTAGGCGAGTGGGGGTGTAGAGTGAATGGCATTATGCGAAGATGGTGGGGAGAGCTCAGTAAGGCTCATTGGGCTCCTTCTAACAGACAGGATGCTTTGGGGACCTTTATCATAGCCGTCTGTGCGCAAAGCTTTTTATTAAACCCAAGAGATCTAAAAGGATTCTATGGAAGTCTACAGTCCTCTGGTCCACCCCGCAGCCTCGCAGCTTCAACTTTCTTTACCTCCATATTTTGAAATGGCCCGTTCATATGAGCATTTTTATGTTTTTTTTTTTTATCTTATAGGTTTATTTAGTTGTTTTTAGAGCAAAGGGAAGGAAGGGAGAAGAGAAGAGAGACACATCAAGGAATAAGATACATTCCAGTTACCCCCAGCTGGGGGCCTGGCCTGCAACCCAGGCATGTGCCCTGATCGGGAATCGAACTGGTGATCCTTGGGTTCTCAGGCCAGCACTCAATCCACTGAGCCACACCAGTCAGGGTGATATGCGCATTTTTAACTTAGCAAGCTTAGAGAATGCACATTGTTGACTTCCCACCATGTTGACAATAATATGACAACATAATAAGCATTTATTATTTACTTTGTGTCAAGCATGTTGTAGTAGCACATTTTATATATTTACAAAATGTGTTATCCCCCAGACACACACACACACACACACACACACACACACTCATTTTATCCTTATAATCACTGAGACAAGTAACATTATTATCCTCATTTTACAGATGAGGAAACTCTGAGACAAAGAAGTACCTAAGGTCATACAGCTGGTAGAAAGAACTAAAAATGAGCTGGGATTTGAAATAAGACAACTGGGCTTCAAAGCCCCTTTTTAGCCATTATTCTGTTAGCTCTGTATACCCCCTTCCCCAGGGGAGTTTACATTCCCTTCAATCCCCTGACTTAACTTTATTATGATTTTTAGTTAAATTAATAGCCAATATTTACAATATTATGACTATACCAACCTTATTCACTGCTGAGTCAAGCAACAGACTATTCATATATTTTTCTTCTTTTCTCCTTCCTTTTTACTGGGAGTTGAGAATAGCTGTTTTTGAGGACCTGAATTTCTATCTACCTATTGTTAATTTTTTCTGTAATGTTCCAATGCTTCTGTCAAATGTCTTAGCGGTTGTATATGTGAACTTCCTGGAAAGTCCTTCCTCCCGCTGCAGTGTCCGTTGGTTGCTCTTGGCACAGGTTTCACTGTGAACATCTCTTTCCTGGATCCTGTGCTGTGTTTCATCTTTTAATTCTTTGTTTTGGTGGAAGGTATTCTCCAAGGCTTCTTACAGGAGAGTGTATAGGAGTGTATGGGGGGACTATTTGAGTCTTTGCATATCTGAAAGTGTCTTTTTTTAAAGATTTTTTTTTATTTTTAGAGAGAGATGGAGAGAAACATCAATGTGTGGTACCTCTTGTGCGCCCCCAACTGGGGACCTGGCCCACAATCCAGGCCTGTGCCCTGCCTGGGAATCGAACTGATGACCCTTGGGTTCACAGGCCAGCACTCAATCCACTGACCCACACCAGCCACGGCTGGTGGGAGAGAAAGATCACTGTGTGGTTGCCTCTCACTCGTGCCCACAACTGGGGACCTACGTACAACCTAGTTATGTGCCCTGACTAGGAATCGAACCAGCGACACTTGGTTCACTCAATCCACTGAGTCACACCAGCCAGGGTTTTAGAGTAAATACTTTTTAACTCGTTCTGTGAGGTCTCTCTTACCCTAATACCAAAAATCAGGTAAAGACATTATAAGAAAACTTTAGATCAATATCTCTCATGAACATATACATAAAAAATTCTCAACAAAAGCCCTGGCTGGTGTGGCTCAGTGGATTGAGCGTCAGCCTGTGAACCAAGTGTCGCTGATTCGATTCCCAGTCAAGGCACATTACTAGGTTGCACGTCAGGTCCCCAGTTGGGGGCGTGAGTGAGAGGCAACCAGACAGTGATGTTTCTCTCTCTCTCTTTCTCCTTTCCCCTCTCTCTAAAAATAATAAATAAATAATTAATTAAAAAAAATTCTCAACAAAATATTAGCAAATTGTATCCAACAATGTTTAAAATTATACATTACAATCAACAAGAGTTGCTACCAGGCACACAGGCTAGTTCAACATTTGAAAATCAACGTAATCTCTCACATCAAAAATTTTTTAAAATCACACAATCATATCAATAAATGTAAAAGAAGCATTTGACAAAACTCAGCACCTGTTCATGGTAAAAATACTCAGTAAACTGAAAGTAGAGAGGACTTTCTCAACCTGATAAAGACTAACTACAAAAACCATACAGCTCACATCACACTTAACAGTGAGAAACTTAAAACTTGGCCACTGACAGCATGTGCAAGACAAGGATGTGCCCTCCGTTTCAACATTGTATTGCAACAAGACAAAAGTAAATAAAAAATGTGCAGACTGGGAAAGAAGACATAAAATTGTCTTTATTCTCAGATGCATGATCATCTATGTAGAAAACTCAAAATAATTAACAAAAAATCTTCTGGAACTAATAAGAGATTATAGCAAGGTTGTAGGATACAGGCTAATATATACAAAGCAATTGCTTTCCTATATACCAGAAATGGACAAGTAGAATTTGCTATTAAAAACACGAAACCATTTGTATTAGTATCCCCCCACAAAAAATTAAATACTTAGATTTAAGTCTAACAAAATGTGGTTAAGATACATATAAGGACACTATAAAACTCAGATGAATAAAAGAACTAAATAAATAAAGGTACAGTCCATTTTCATGGATAGGAAGACTGGATATTGTCAAGATGTCAGTTCTTTCCAACTTTATAGATTAATCTAAGTGCAATCAAAATCCTAGAAAGTTATGTTATGGATGTTGACAAGCTGATTCTAAGTTTGTACGGAGTGGCAAAAACCCCAGAATAGTATATAGTATACAGTACTATTGGAGGACAGACACTACCTGACTTTAAACTCACCATAAAGCTATAGTACTCAAAACAGTGTGGTGTTGGCAAAAGAATAGATGGATAGATCAATGGAATAAAATAGAGAACCCAGAAATAGCTTTATTTTTAGAAACAAACCCAATTAACTGATCTTTGACAAAGAATCAAAGGCAGTACAGTGGCGCAAAGACAGTCTCTTCCATAAATTGTGTAAGAACAATTGGACATCCATATGCAAAATATGATCTAGATACAGGCCTTATATCCTTCACAAAAATTAACTCAAAATGGATCATAGATCTGAATGTAAAACAAAAAATATAAAACTCCTAGAAGATAACATAGGAGAAAACCTAGATGACCTTGGGTATGGTAATGACTTTTTAGATACAATGCCAAAAGCACGATCTATGAGAGAAAGAATTGATCATTGGTACTTCATTAAAATTAAAAACTTCTCTGCAAAAGATCATGTCAAGAGCATTAGAAGAAAAGCCAGACTCAGCAAAAATCTGTACAGAAGATACATCTGATAAAAAGACTGTTACCCAAAACATCCGTTGTACAAAGAACTTTTAAAATGAAATAAACAACCCAATTAAAAAATGAGCCAAAGACCTTCACAAACACCTCAGCAAAGAAGATATACAGATGACAAATAAGCATATGAAAAGATGCTCCGGATTCTGTGTCATCAGGGAAATGCAAATTCAAACAACAATGATGACATACCACTGCACAACCATTAGAATGGTCAAAGTCTGGAACACTGACAACATCAAGTGTTGGCAAAGGGGTGGAGCCATGGGAACTTACATTCTTTGCTGGTGGGAATGCAAAATGGTGCAGCCACTTTGGAACATAGTTTCGCAATTTATTACAAAGCTAAACATAGTTTATCATATGATCCAGCAATTGTTCTCCTTAGCATTTACTCAAAGAAGTTGAAAACTTATGCTCCCACAAATACCTGCACATAGATGTTTATAGCAGTTTTATTCATAATTGCCAAAACTTGGAGCCACCAAGATACGCTTCAGTAGGTGAATGAATAAATAAACTTAGGCTCACCCAGACAATGGAATATTACTCAGCACTAAAAAGAAATGAGCTATCAATCCATGAAAAGATATAGAGGAGCTTTAAATGCTAATTACTAAGTGAAAGAAGCCAGTCTGAAAAGGCTGCATACTGTGTGTTTCCAACAATATGACATTCTGGAAAAGGCAAAACTATGCAGACGTAAAAAGATCAATGGTTGCCAGGGGATGGGGGAGGGAGGGATGAACAAGTGGACCACAGAGGATTTTTAGGGCAGTGAGAACACTCTATGATACTGTAACGGTGGACACATGTCATTATACATTTGTCCAAAGCCGCTGACTGTACAACACCAAGGGTGAGCCCTGACGAACCCTGATGTAAGCTGTGGACACTGAATGAGTGTGATGTGTCACTGTAGGTTCATCAGCTGTGACTAGGGGACCCCTCTGGTGAGTGATGCTGATCAGGCAGAGGCCGTGTGTGGGGGGAGGCTGGCGGGAGGGGGCATAGGGAAAGTTTCTGTATGTTCTTCTCAATTGTGCTGTGAATCTAAAACTGCTCTTAAAGATAATTCTTTAATGGAGCAAAGAAAAAGTGAGGACAGAGCCTAGACTGAGAGGGCTGGAGAAATATTTTAATAGCTACTTCCTGAGAACGGAGGGTCAGGAATGTCGAGCAATTCTTGAGAAGAGAAAGGAGATGAGATTTCCCTTATAGAAAGAAAACTAATAAAACTGAAGTTTTCCTTTCCCCCCCTTCCCTCTCCCCACTGACCTCCCCCCAAAATGTTCCCCATACCTATAATTCTTTTCCCACTCTTGTTGCCTACTTAGTCTGCCTTTGTTTCAACTCTCTAGCTTCTGTTGTTGGTTGTTGTGATAGTTTTCATTTTAATGTTCATAGTTTTGATCCTCTTTATCCTAAACAAGTCCCCTTAACATCTCATATAACAGCGGTTTGGATCTAATGAACTCCTTCAGTTTTACTTTGTCCTGGAAGCACTTTCTCTGCCCTTCTATTCTGAATGACAGCTTCACTGGATAGAGTAATTGTGGTTGTAGGTTTTTGCTTTTCATTACTTTGAATATTTCTTGCCAGTCCCCTCTTGCCTACAGAGTTTTTTTTAGAAATCAGTTGACAGTCTTATTGGGACTCCTTTGTATGTAATTCTCTTCTTTTCTCTTGCTGCTTTTAAGATTCTCTCTTTATCCTTAATTTTTGACATTTAGATTATAATGTGTCTTGGTGTGGTTCTCCCTGGGTTCAGTTTTTTTGGAATTCTCTGTGCTTCCTGGACCTGTAAGTCTATTTCCTTCCCCAAGTTAGGGAAGTTCTGCTTCATTATTTTTTCACATAAATCTTCAATTTCTAGTTCTTCTTCTTCACCTTCTGGCAGCCCTATGATTTGGATGTTGGCCCACTTATAGCTGTCCGATAAGTTTCTGAGCCTCTCCTCATTTTGCTCACTTCTCGTTTCCCCTTTCTGCACTGGTTGACTGTTTGTTCCTTCCCTAGGTTCCAATTTGTTGATTTGATCCGTGGTTTTCTTTCCCTCACCACTAGTTTCATATGTGTTTTTGTTCATTTCATCAGGACTAGCCTTCATTCCTTCTCCATCTTGTTTAAGATCTGCTGTTAGGTCTGTAAACATTTTTATAACCAAAGCTCTGAACTGAGCCTCAGAAAGATTTCCTATCTGCTGCTTCATTAGGTTAGATATGTGCTGTCTGGTTAGCTGCTTCACCGAGATTCTATCATGATCTGTGCCATCCTGACCATTTTGTGTTTACCTTTGCTTCCTGGGCATGGCTGTCACACCTCCTACACTATAGGGGGCGGAGCCCCGTGCACTCATCACATCTGGGCAATCCGTCTCACCACGCTGTGGCATTTTCTGCGGGTGGTGGGGGTCCAAGATGGATTCTTGCTGCTCACTCTCTGCTGAGAGGTCAGGAGCCTCCTCCTCCATCCCCACCCCATCCAGGCCTCACAGTCTAAAGCAATGGAGGTCTGCCTTCCCTGGCTTTGGAATCAGAAGATGACGGGTCTGGTCTGCAGCCAGGGTGCTCCCCAGGCGCTTCTTGCCTCCCCTTAAATACGGGTGTCTGTGCTTACCGCTGTCCTGCCTCCATCGCTGCTGCTGCTGCCGCGGACAGCACAGCTTGAACTCTCCTTCCCAGCTTAGCCCCTCCTACCTGTCCGGATGAACACCACTTCTTTATAACTTCATTCGTTGGACTTCCATTCATTATCTGGAACTTCTGGTTATTTCTTGTTTTGTGGTAGTTGTATTCCTTCTTAGTTGTGGAGGGAGACGGAGTGTGTCAGTCTAGGCCTCCATCTTGGCTGGAAGTTCCTGTTTTTGTTTACTTCCGTGTCCCAGGGAGAGCTGTTGCTCCTATTACATTGTAAGGAGTAGAGCCTTAGGTGTTCGTCAGTAACTGGCAACATGTTTCACCACATTGTGGTGCTGTATGCAGGGGAGGGTCTGAGAAGGAACAATGCCGCTTTCCCAGCACTAGCCCCTTTTCCAGGCACCTCTCCCACTTTTGCGCTGGACTTCCGAACTTCTAGATGCTGCCCTAGCCATCGTTCACAGAGTGGGTGGGTCTGTGGAGGTTCTAGGTCTGCTGAGGGACCAGAGACCACAGTTTCTGCCTCCATCCCAACCCCCACTGGTTTGCACAGTCAAAAGCAATGAGGCTTGATTTTCCCTGGTGCTGGGACAGTGAGCTGCGCGGTCTGGTGAGGAGCTTGGAGCACTCCCCAGGTGTCCCTCCTGACTTTTTGAAATGTGTGACTGTGTTTTCTGCTGGGCTGCTGCCACCACCACACCGTGTCCTCTCTGCCCCGACTTCGCCCCTCCTACCTGTCTGGATGAGTATTTCTTCTTTATATCTTTGTTTGTTGGACTTCCATGCACTTTGGTTTTCTGGAACTTTTGGTTGTTTCTAGTTTTGAGGTAGTTGTATTCCTTCTTAGTTGTGGAGGGAGATGCAGCGTGTCTGTCTAGGCCTCCATCTTGGCCAGAAGTCTCCATAGTAGTATTCTTTTTAAAACTTCCTAATTTATGTCCAAGATCAAGTGACCTCTAAAATATAGCAATACTAGTAACTTTTATCTTTTTCTTTTTCCTATAATACTTAGAGAATTTACTTTTTATTTTTAGTGCTAGAATGTACATTCCCATAACGGCAGGAATTTTCATCTATTTTGTTCTCCAACATCTCCCAGCCCCTAAAACAGTGCTGGGTACATAGTAAGTCCTCAATATTTACCGAACGGATGAATGAATAAATGAATGAAATCTTTGTGTGTGCTAGGCACTGTGCTAAGTGCTTGCATGCATGATTTCATTTAACTGTCACAGGAAGCCTAAGGTAGATATTACTGTTATTCATATTTTCAGCTGAGGAAACCAATGTAGATAAAGGTTCAGTAACTGCCCAGGGTCACACAGCTTGACACAGGGAGGTAGGATTCAAGCCTAGTCTGGCTCCAAACCTACACTCATCCACTGCACTTTGCTGCCTCTAATACTGCTTGTGTTCTGCTTCTTCGTTTCTCTGGGCTCCATTGCTTTTATTACTTATTATTAGAGGATAGAATGGCCTAGGTCCCTACTAGTCCAAGCTTCTCAAGGGCGGACACCTTATCTGTGTTTATATCCCCAAGACTAGCACAGCACCTGGCACCATGCAGGTGCTTTTTGTCCATGAAATAAATTGCCTATTGCAAGTGTAGGGCAGGCAGCATCAAAAAATTCAAAGGTTCCTAACTGGCAGACCAAGGACTTGTGGATCAGATAAAAAAGGAACAGCTCAGAATGAGAAGCTGCTCTGGAGAGGAAATCCTGAGGCCAGTTTTTAACATGTTGGAGTGTGATGGGAAGACAAACTAGGGGAGTAGCCTCCTGGGGACTTGGAAAAAGAAAACTGGCACAAAGCTTCTTTTAGGATTAAAATGTACACTTGCAGGTCTTTCTGCTGGAAGTGATAACCAAAGCTGAGACTGAATCCACTCACCCAGAAAAACAGTGCAGAGGAGAAAAGGACATGATGGAGCACACTCGTAGGTAATGAGAGAGAAAGACAGAGCACAGAGCTCTAAGGAAATTTGGGAGGCTCTTGGCAGCAACACCAACGTCAAAGACATCTTTCTCCTGGTTGTGTCCCTGAGTAGGTGTCTCTGATAGCTGCTTTGTAAAGCAGTCAGATTATAAATAAAAGTCTGTGGGCAGCAAGAAAAAAACAACCCACACATTTTCAGTGCTCCTGGGTCTGTCTGGCCCTGTGCACCAGCGCCTTGGGATCTGCTTAGTTCGGACTAGAGCACAGGCACCTGGAACCTCCTCTGGATGACAACAGTCCGCATAGCCTGGCTCCCTCCTCTTCACACTGACTTCTCTTCACCTCCTCTCCCTCCAGATGTGGGTTGGGAGAGTACACACCTCTTCTGTGCCCAAACAGAACATTTGAAGTCATCTGATGGCACCCACAGTCTTCAAGATTTTAGAAGGTGAATTTGGCCTTTTGCATTTCTTATCCTGCATTGTTTTTTTCCCATATCAGCACCTCAACATTTATCTTTCCTAGTTTCTTCTCTCTCGGCTGAATCACTGTTTCTCAATGGGTCAACCCCAGACCCCCTTGGGGGTTAGGGTAGGCACTAGTATTGCAGTTCATTTAACCTCTTTGGTAATACTTTGTGCCTTAGGCCCACCACTGACCAGAGGGACTGCTTAGCTGCACAAGTGGCCATTAGGATGAGAGACTACTGACTTTTTTTAAAAAAATAATTTATTTATTTGTTTATTTTATTTTTAGAGAGACGGGAAAGGAGAAAGAGAGGGAGAGAAACATCACTGTGTGGTTGCCTCTCACTCGCGCCCCCAACTGGGGACCTGACATGCAACCTAGTAATGTGCCCTGACTGGGAATTGAACCAGTGACACTTGGCTCGCAAGCCAATGCTCAATCAATTGAGCCACAGCAGCCAGGGCTTGGGAGACTACTGACTTTTGACCTAGAAGAGCACGTAAGCTGTTAAATCTATTAAAAATTTAGTAATCACATTATACATGCTCTGTATGACCATTATTTTTACCTCTGATTGTGGCATCATTCATATAGAAAAGAAAGACACACGTGTACAGTTTATTTAAAGAATAATTATAAAACAAACACCCAGGTCCAGACATGGAGTGCTGTCAGCACTTCAGAACACCTGTGTACCAGTTCCTGATCACACTCCTTTTCTCATAATAGTTTCACTACTTGTGTATGTTGCCTGATTGATATAGTTGAGCTATCCCAGTTTTTGAACCTGATGTAAGTGCAAACACATGGTATCTGTTCTCTGGTTGCCTTGCTTCTCTCACTCAGTATTGAGATTGGTCGCATTATCATGAATGACCGTAGTTTGTTCCTTTTTACTGCTGCGTCACATTTCACAGTAGGACTACACCCGAATTTGTCCTTTCTCTTGTCGATACAAGTTTGAATTGTATTGTAGGTGCTCAAGGACAAGAGATGCTACAGAATTACTGGATAATGCCACGTTGTTTTCCAAAGCGATTGTATCAGATTATATGGCATCCCCATGAGGACTCTCTCCTTGGTCCTTGTCAAACTAGTCACTTTCAGTCTGTTTGCTCTGGTGGGTGTCTGACAGTGTAGCATTGTCATTTTTACATTCCTTTCTGTGGTTATGTTACAGAGCACACCTGTGTACAGGTTCTGTTTGTCCCATCTGGAGTCGCCAAAACTGTTACAGAACAAAAGGGGGTTCTTTCACGTGGCACCTTAGTGTAAAATCCAACAACTTGTGTTGAGGAAAACAGATCTTTATTTACAGTATTCCAACCTGGGGAGGGCAGGGAGCACTTCAGCTCAGAGCTCTGTCTTCCTATAGGACCCAGCACTTCCCTTGCTCCCCAAAAGGCTAGAAGCCAAAAAACATGTCCAGAAGTTCCCCATCCCTTATCTGTCAGCTGTCTCCTTCAGGATCTGGGGTACGATGTCATCAGTCTCCGTATAACAGTCCAGGAAAACACGTGCCATGTCACACTGGATCATGCATGGTTCTCCCTTTGTCCTTTCAAAGCCGCATGGTGTTTTCCCTTCTCAAAACCGCATGGAGAACCTAGCTAAAATGTTTGCCACCTATTTTTAAACCCCTGACTGCGTCCTCTCACGCAGTGGGCGTGGTAACCAGTTCTGACCATTCACAGCACCTTACGCAGGCTCTGTGGGCTCTTTCCACACCATTCCATGGTCAAAACCCCTCCCATCTTCTTGGGGCCTTGGAAGAACCAAACCATTCGCATAACTGAGACACTAAGCTTCTAGCCATAGTCATGCAAAGGCGGCTTGAAAGCTGTTCCCTTTTCCCCATCCCCCAACTGGCAGGCTCTGGGGATTTTTGGAGACCCCCCACTCTGTAACAGTTACTAATAAGGATATGCATGTTCTTATATAGGTCGTTCGTAGTTCTTTGGTGCTGTGCCTGTGTAAGCCTTCTGCCTATTTTTAAAATTAGGTGCTCTATTTCTTTTTGATTTGTAGATATTCTTTATATTTTCTGGGTACTAATTCTTCATTATGTTTTGCAAACTTCTCCCACAATGCGGTGTTCTTTTCCACTTAATTTTAATGTAGTTGAATTTATTGATATTTTCCTTTATGGCTGAAAAAAAATCTTCTCGACCCCATACTCATAAAAAGACATTTTTCTGTACAGGTACGCATAATTTATCTGAAATCTTTGGAGCCTCCTTAAACTAAGTCACATTTTTCACCAAATCCATTCCAAAGAGACCCCTGGCCGATGTGGCTCCGTGATTCGGAGCCGCGTCCTGTGACGGGAATGCTGCAGCTTCGATACCTGGTCGGGCGCGTGGGAAGCTACCGATTCGCTCTCCCTCAAAGTTTCTCTCGCGCCCCTCCCCTCGCCCTTCCTTGCTCTCTAAAAGGCAATGAAAAAAGTGGCCTCAGGTGAGGATAAAGGAAGAAGTTTCAAAGATCGTGGTCCAGCTCTCCTGCCTCAGGCACACCTTCCCCGAGGAAGCCGCTTCTGGAGCAGCGCCCGCGCCCTAAGCCTCCCCGCGGAGCGGGAGGAGACAACGTCTCCGTTCAGAAAGCGGGCAGTTCGTCACAGTCAAGAAAAGCTGCAGGGCGGGGGAAGGGGAGGGGCGCGACAGGCAAGGCCGCTGGGAGGAGCCAGCGGACCCCACCTCCTCATCCCCTCAGCCACCACCCCACTCTCTGGGCAGGGCGGAAGTTGCTCTACAGGTGCGCGAGCAAAGCCGGAAGTCCTGCCTTCCTGGGCCGTCTACGGTAGCCCGTAAGGGTCCATGCGAGGTCGGCGAGGCGGCCGGCCAATTGCTGGATTGCGGTGGAGAGTTCTGCGCCCCCTGAGCCCCAACCTGCGGCAGAGGCGACCCTCCGGCGGCGCCAGGAGTGGTGGTTCTCCCCACGGTGCTGGGCGGCGCGGCCCCTTCCGGCCGGTACCGAAAAGGACCAGCTTTGCGCTGGAGGGCGGGGAGGTGAGTTCGCTGTCGCCGGCAGGCGGGCGCGCGTGGGGGTGGGGCTGCGAGGTCGCCGACTGTCGACTGTCGGGAGCCGTGGTTCCTCTGCTGCGCGACGGGCAGACGCCTTCCTCTGCTCGGCTCTTTTGCCAGTGCGCTAATATGGAGAGCAGGTTGGTTCAAAGGGCACCGGTACCTGCGTTTTAATGACGGGGAAATGGCTCGAGAGAACAAGGGCGCGACCCTCAGAAACAGCGAGAGCCGTGGTTGCGAGCCCGCTGCCGCGTGGGCGGGACCAGACCCAGCGGGGAGGCTGAGTACCTTCAGCTGCACCCCGAAACCCCAGGCCTGACAGGACTGGCGCTGGCGGGACCGCGGCGTTCTTCCCTGCCGCCGCCTTGCTCACGCAGCTGTTGCTTTGGCCGGCAGCTGGAGCGCCCCGGGATGGCGGCCCCATCCATGAAAGAGAGGCAGGCCTGCTGGGGGGCCCGGGACGAGTACTGGAAGTGCCTGGACGACAACGCGGAGGACGCCTCGCGGTGCACGAAGCTAAGACGCTCGTTTGAATCCAGTTGTCCCCAGCAGTGGGTAAGGCACACTCGGACGTGTTTCTGTTTGCTGTCGGAAAGACACGGAGGGGACCGTGTGAGGGGCAGGCTGTGAAGGGAAGTGCGGCCTTAGATGTGTCATGGCAACAGAGAGGGGAGCAGCAGAGAAAACCTTGCCTGGTCACCCGGCCGCACATTGTCCTTCCATCAGACCGACCTTTGGAAAAAGTCACCTGACGCTTCAAGGGTCATTGAAACACAGCATGAACACAGCCCCCAGAAACCCAGCCCACTCCCCTGGTAGACTGCTCCAGGATCTTCCTAAGGGGTGGTGTTGAATCTGGGGCAAGAGCAGGCAAATTCATTGGCCTAGAGCCACTGTCAGCAAAGTATCCCTAGTTGCCCACCCTAAGTCACATAATCATGTACCTAAAGTACAGTGAACAGTTTAGAAAGTAAAAAAAATGTTTACATGGTGGATCCTGCCACCAGCTGCCCCAAAGGCATTCCTGCTCCGGACGCCCTTAGTGTGGGAGCGACTGGAAAAGAGAACCAGTGTCGCCAAGCTTATCAGTAAGCAGTCCTGTGAGAGTGCACGACACTCCTCCGAGGCCCTTTAACGTGAGAGCGGCTGCTGTCGGCTTCCAGAGGCACCTGGAGAGCTGAGCGCCCGGATGACCTGCCGAGTGCTGGCCCCCAGGTGGCGGAGCTGTGAGTCAGGGCGGGTTGCTGGCTGACGGGGGTTTCGGCCCCGTTTGTCGGATTTCTCCCAGCATCGTGCTCCCCCACAGTATTCCGGGCCATTTGAGAACAGATCGTTTTAGAGGTGAAGTGGTCTTCACCTTCTCACATCTCGTGTTTTTAGAGAGGAGCCTGAGGCTTGCTGGAGACCACGCGAAGGGTGGGGTGGGGGGTGGGTCATACTGTAAGGCTGGGCCGGGAGTGAAGCCAGCGAATAGAAATGGCGGTAGAGGACCTGTCCTCTGTAAAGCCAGCATGGTGCAACCTGTCTGGGATGACGTGGGATGACTGTGAAGGTCAAACGTCTAACTTGACTGGATTAGATAATGAATTAGCGAAAAAAAACATGTTATACATCTCTGGTTTTCCCCTTAGAATAACTTCTGGCTTAAGAAGTAGGTGAAAAATATGGGAGTTTGGGCTGACATCAAACCTGATTCCATTTAGGCCCTGATACTATTACTGCCTCTGTGGCCGCCTTTCACTCTGCTCTCCGGCCCCATGGTCACTGAGGACAGGGAAGGACCTGGGGCCCTGGGGGCGAGGGGGTGAGGGTGACGTAGGTGAAGAGCCAGCCCTTAAGTCACTGCCAGCATGTTGGCTGGGCCCGCCCTTACCCACCCCACACTGTCCCAGGAGATCCTCATCGCTAAAGAGACCTGTCTTTTGACAGCCTGACCATTATTTTCTATTCAGGTTTATGTCAGAATCAGGTGGAGATTTTTTTTTTTTTAATAGCTATGTACCAGCCCTCCCCTCAGATCTACTGAATTTCTGGAAACAGAAGCCAAACTTCTTTTAAAAGGGCTCTGGCCCTGCTGGTGATGCTAGCGGGTGAGCACAGTTGCGAACCTCCGTCTCAGCCGCGTTGGTCCGTCGCGCTGCAGCCCTATTCTTGATCTCCTCTCTTTCCCCCCAGCCTCAACACCCACTGCTTTTTCTCCCCACCCCAGTGGCTAACGGACCCTCCCTCTCCCCCCCTCTCAGGGCAGCTGCGGTTCTCTGCATCGTGAAAGGTTTCCTGCAGCCAGCCGGTTGCTTCCTATCGTACGTCCCTTCCCCTCATGTGCAGGCGGAGAGCCGTGCCCGGGGCCCACCCCCTCCCCAGCCACTGCGCCCGAGTCACAGCTGACACTTCCTGAGTACGTGCTCTGAGAGCTTCAGATGCATCTGTCTCATTTATTCCTCACAGTAACTGGTACTCGGCTGCATAGACAAGGACGCAGTCCCGTGGAAATGAAGCCCCATGGAAGTGCCGAGCCTGGATCTGAGCTCTCAGTCTGAGTCCGGACCCCATGCTGGTCCCTGCCCCAGGCACTTCTTCCTGCGCCTGTCATGCGAGCAAAGGACCCATGAAAAGAGCCCGCACTAGTCCCGTGTTGTTCCAAAAACAGTCATAAGTCTCTTTACGTGCAGAAGCCCTGTCTCCTGGGTCCCTTTACAGCTCACTCCCTAGTGCTCCTCCGTCTCTGGCAGCCGCTGCTCCTTGGCGTGTCTTCCTGTGTGGTAAATGCCAGCGCCCTTTACAGACCCTTCTGTGCCACCCGCTCGTACCCACCAGTCTTGTCGACAGCCTTGGGCTGAAGGTTGATGCCCACATCTGCATCTCCAGCTCGGCCCTTCCTCCTCCTCCTCCTCCTCCACAAGCACCTGCTGGGCTCTGTAGTTGGATGTTCACAAGGACCAGCCTCTGCATAGACAGGGCTCAGCCCTCCCGGCAGGCCTGCCCTCCCGTGCTCCCACCTCGGTGAGACACCAGTGACAGCTCAGTCCCGGAGAGCAGGGTGCTGCCTTTGGCCCGAGAGCCGTAGGAGGCGTGCTCTCAGCAGGGAAGCACGAGAACACATGAGACAGCGCTGCAGTGGGTTAGGGAACAGCAAGGAGACGCACAGAAGTGAGGCCAGAGGTGCTGGGAAGCCCCGGTGGCGGCTCTTGGTCTGAGTGGCACGGGAAGCCACTGGAGAGCTTTGAGTCAGGAGACAAGTGAGGATATGAGAGGGCTGACAGTCGGTGAGAGGCTGGTGGCATCAGGGTCAGGATGGATGCTAGGAACTGGGACTCTGGAAAGGCTGTATTTGCTGTTGAGGTCAAGGTCGAGGCTTTGGCCTGGGAGTCAGGAAGATTGGAGGACAAGACCATTGAAGAGGTCAAGGAACCTCGAGGCCAGGGTATTGGCAGATGAACCCCGTAGCTCCTGAGCTCAGCCGAGCTCTGGCATATTGTTGAACAGGACCGCGACATGCGGACTGACAGAGAGGCCCAGCAAGGAAGGTGGGGGAGCACAGCAGTGTGCTCAGGGGCTTCCACCGCACTGACAGCGACAGCCACTTCCCACTGAGAGCCCTGCAGTGCCGCTCATGCACACCCGCAGCTGGCTCTCCTGCCCAGCCTGTGCCCCTTCACCTGCACTTGCTTCTCAAGTATGACCTTGCTGAGGTCCCACCCAATCGCCATAGAATAAAACCTTATGTTTTTCAGAGCTGAGTGTGAGAAGGTGGGCGGTAGGCTGGAGGGGAAGAAATGGAAGTATCGTTGGAGTGTATTCTCTGTGATACTTTGTTTTCAGGAGCTTTCATCTTCATCTAGCCTTGTGAGGCACTGAGCACCTGCTTTACACACTAGGAGCTAAGGCTTAGAAAGGCGAAATCATTTCTTCTAGATCAAGTAGTAGAGGGGGGATTTGAATGTAGGTCTCTGATCCCACAGTTTGTGTGTTTTTACTCAGCTAAAATCACAGCCAAAGAACAGAGATAAAGGTAACACACCAGACAGAGATTTACAGTGAATATTTCCATCATAAAACACTAAAAATACAAGTGTGTTGCATAATAAGTATGCCACCCAGCTAACAGTCTATTGTCACCAAGATGAGCTCCTCTCCTAGCACTTGCCCATCCCTTTTGTGGCACCCCTCAGCTCACTTATACGTGGTCCTGTTCATAACTTAGGACGGAGCGGGAACCATTCTGTCATTCTAACATCATCCAGCAGAGCCACCCACAAACAGCAACCAGATATCCCAGATATCTGGCCCCACCCTCAATTTCAGGTGTCTTTTTTTCCCTGTACAACTTTTAAGTCTCAAATTCCAAATTTTGACATGCACACGACTACCCCGCGTCTCATTTCATGGTTTGGAGGCCACCTGTGTTATGTGTGCACGTGCTGCTCAGGAAGTGCTTGTTGATTCGTTAGCCTTTTGGAGAAAGTGCTGTGTGTTGGGGGCCATCAACTGTAACTGAATGAGGAGGTGAAGTATGGGGACTGGGCTTTGCAGGTGAAGAGGATGGTACATGCAGAGGCACAGAAGCGAAAGAAATAAGCACATTCAGGAAACGGGTAGCTCTTTGTAGGGGCTGGGGGTGAAGTCACAGGATGGACAGATGGGCAGATTAAGCCATGAATGGCTTTGTGTTACTGAGATGTCTGGATGTTGACCTTGAAGGCCATGGGAACACCTGGAAAGATTTTAAATAAGCAAGTGACAAGGTCAGAGCTAGGTTTCAGAAAGATGACGCTTGGCAGCAGCGTGACAGATGGACAAGGCAGTAGAGAAAGCAGGTGAAGAGCTGTTCGAACTGTCCTGGTGTGAGATGAGGGCCTGAGCTGTGGGGACCGAGAGGGAAGGAGATCTGTGTGTCAGGGCTTGAAGTGCCGTAGCCATTGACGTAGGTCCTCGAGGGGAAACATGAGTGGGGAGGAGCTAGGTTCTGGACAAGCTGGGACTAAAATGTTGGACAGGACAGGAAATGCAGAGATCTCTTGTTTGCCACGGACGTGTTAAGGACGTTGTGCCTTCTCCCGTGCTGTCCCTTATCTCTTAACAGCTGCCCCAGCCTAGGCAGCCTGAGGCCACCAGGAGGAATCTGCAGTCTGACGGTCAATTTGTTAATGCACTGTGACCAGGGGGACCGCACACCAGAGGTACTGTGGGCATCTCACCAAGCAAAGGGAAGGTCACCAGAGGATTGGAGGGAGGTATCAGGGTCCCCCTGGAAAAGTATCGAGACTTGGAGCCCCACGAAGGCCAGGTGAAGGAAACGATGCCTGTAAGACCTGACCGGAAAACCGGAAAAGCTGGGTGCATACGTGCCTCAATGCAATAGCCCCAGTGGGAATTGGGCCATCAGAAAATGCTTTATGTCCTTGGAATCTTGTTCTGTTCTTTTACCTCGCTTGATGCTTTATCATACCAGCAGCAGAGGTTTTAACTTTAACTCAAAACAACTCACCCTCCCTATTTTACAGCCTCTGAAGTCTTTGTGTCCAACACACCCTGACCTGAGGGAGATCTCAACATTCCTTCAGTTGTTATCTCTGAACAATATCTG
This sequence comes from Furipterus horrens, assembly GCF_987537825.1. Taxonomy (NCBI): domain Eukaryota; kingdom Metazoa; phylum Chordata; class Mammalia; order Chiroptera; family Furipteridae; genus Furipterus; species Furipterus horrens. The sequence continues at coordinate 20,996,463 of NW_028327185.1, forward strand.
TTTCCTGTAGTCAGTGCTGTTTAACATTGGTTGTGAGGTTTACTGGCATGCTCTATGCCCTTAAGCTGACTGCACTCAATAGAAGACCTTGGAGGAAGGCAGTCGAGGCATGTGTCTCTCAGACATTTGCCGGCCTTCTGTCCCCTAACACAAGCTGTCTGAGAGGTCTTCACTTCATCCGCGACACCGGGGGATCTCTGCGGGTTGGGGGTCCACAACAGGGAGGGCAGAGCTTAGGTGAAATGGAAACACAGTGGTGCTTGGATAGACTGAGAGCAAAACAGGGTCCTTATCAGCTTCAGATTGAGATGTGGACCTAGGGTCCTGTGTCGCAAAAAGATGAAAGCTATACATGGTGTTCAGAAATCCCTTATCAGAAGCCCTGAGCCCGGACTAGAAATCCAGGCTGTGCTGTGCTGAGTCAGGGCCTTAGTGCCTCCCGTTAGAAGTAGGGGCAGATTGCTGATGGTCTGTGATGTCAGAGAGCAGGGTTTCTTGGTGAATAAGAAAGCCCACGCTATTGTGTGTCCAGGAGGAACGGTCACTGTGCAGCAGCTCTGCCTGTGGCTCATCCCAGCGTGAGACAGGGCTGGGCAGGCTCTTACATTTCAGTCTAAGCTAATTTTCACTTCCTCGGGGACTACTGAGTCAAGATTTTTCCTAATAGCTTCTAACAAAAGACCTAGTGTCTTCTGTCCTGACAACGAACATGTGTGGTGGTCTGCCTTGTCTGCAAAGCAGCGCAGATACAGACCCTGTCAGTTCTGTGGTCGGCCTGGATTTCCTACCCATGGGATGTACTGCTTCAGAGGGTGGGGCTTTAAAATACGTCAAGTACTTTTTTAATTTTTAAATTCATCCATTCCCCCTCCTCCCTTCCCTCTGTCAACCATCAGCTTGTTCTGGTGGTTGGGGTCTGTTTTTATTTTGCTTTATTTATACATCTGTTCTGTTTTTTGAGTTTCCACCTATAAGTGAAACCATAAAGTATTTCTCTGCCTGACTTGTTTCACTTAGCCTAATGCCTTCTGGGTCCATCCATATGGTTGCAAGTGGCAAAATTTCATCTTCTTACTGCTGAGTAATACTCCGTTTATGGACTACATCTTCTTTATCCAAGAATCTACTGATGGACACCTAGGTTGCTTCCATTATTGTAAATAATGCTGTAATGAGCATAGGGTGCACACATTTCTTTGAATTAGTATTTTTTTTTCTCTTTGGATAGCCAGAATTGGAATTGCTGGATCGTATGGCAGTCCTATTTTTAATTTTTTGAGGAAATTCCATACTGCTTTCCACAGTGGCTGCACCAGTCTGCATTCCCACCAACAGTGCACGAAGTTTCCCTTTTCTCCACATCCTCACCAGCACTTGTTAATGGATTTATTGATAACAACCATTCTCACAGGTGTGAGGTGCTATCTTATTGTGGTTTTGACTTGCATTTTCCTGATCATTAGTGACATTGAGCACCTTTTCATATACCTGTTGGCCATCATCTCTATGTCCTCTCTGGAAAAATGACCATTTTTTTAAATCTAGAGAGTTTAAGTTACTTTTTTCCAAAAAATGCTTTGTATTGTTGAATCCTATTTGCTAATATTTTGCTGAGAATTTTTCATCAATGATTTTGGCCTATAATTTTATTTCTTTTGTAATGTCTTTGGTTTTGGTATCAGAGTAATAATGGCTTCACAGAATGAATTTGGAAGTGTTCTCTGATTTTAAAAAATAAAAAGTTTAAGAAGGATGGGTATTCTTCCTTAAATGTTTGGTAGAATTCACCTTTGAAGTCATCTGGTCTTTGATTTTTGTTTGTTGGTGGTTTTTTTATTGCTGTGTCAATTTCATTACTAGTAATATCTGTTCAGATTTTCTATTATTTCTTGGTTCAGTCTTGCAAGGTTATAAGCTTCTAGAAATTTATTCTAAATTGAGTTTGTTAGTATGATTGTTTATAATATTCTTTAATTATTTTTTTATATTTCTGTGGTGTTGACTGGAACTTTTCATTTATGATTTTATTTGGACTGTCTTTTTTCCTGATGAGTTTGGCTAAAGGTGTGTCAATTTTATCTTTTCAAAGAACTAACTCTTAGTTTCATTGATCTTTCTTTTTTTTTAATTTCTATGTTTATTTCTACTCTGGTCTTAATTATTTCCTTTATTTTATTTACTTTGGGTTTTGTTCTTTTTATGGGTTTTGTTCTTTTTATAGTTCCTTTAGTTGTAAACTTAGTTTATTTGGGATTTTTGAGATGGGCCTGTATAGCTATAAACTTCCTTCTTAGAACTGCTGTTGCTGCATCCATAAATTTTGAAGAGTTGTGTTTTCATTTGTCTCAAAGTAGTTATTTATTCCCCGTTTAATTTTGATTACATTTTTGAAGAAGGTTCATGGCTTATCAAGTGTTCAGCAGGATCTGTAACCCAAAAGGGTTATGACTTACTGGTCTGCACCCATTTCCAGGACTTTTATACATCAAATGCACTGATTTGAAATGGTTATAGAATATAAATGACTTATGCTACTTAACGTAATTTATATTGAAGAATGTGTTACATTTAAATCTGTACTTTTGTTTAAGCTGCATAACTAGCTCTATTTCAAACCCTTTTCTCAACAGATAAAATATTTTGATAAAAGAAGAGACTACTTAAAATTTAAAGAAAAATTTGAAGCAGGACAGTTCCAGCCTTCAAAAACAACTACAAAGTCATAGGCTGTTCCTGAACTTTTCAGAAAGGTAGAAGCTCTTCTTTCTGGACATTCAAAAATGCTCCATTGACTGTGGGACGATATTGAATCAGTGCAACTTCTGTATATATAACTTAATTAAAATGCTCAAGCAATAGGAGAGTCCATCTTTCAGACTATGAAGAACTGAAATAAAATGGTATGAAATATGCTTAGTTTAATTTAGTAAGAATCAGTATTTTTTAAGAAAAAAATTAAAGCCTATATTATAAAAAAAATGTACCCATTTTTTTGGTTGGAGGATGGGAGTAGGCAAATATTATAGATACTGAAAAAATTCAGGTTGTCATTGTGTGTGTCCTGGGAGTTAACCGTTTTAATACAGGCACATACAAAAATGAAGATTGGGAGAACTTAAAATATACAAGTAAAATAAGAGAGACCATCACAGAAACTGAGCTAATATCATACTTGATGACACAATGGATTTTTTTCTCCTTCAAAATCAGTAACAAGTTAAGGATGTCCTCTCTCACTTCTCTTCACCACTGTATTGATTTCCTAGCTACTTTACTGAGACAAAAAAGAAATAAAAAGCATGCAAATTGGGTAGGAAGAAATAAAACTGACTCCATTCATAGATGATATTATCTCTAAAGAAAATTCCTCAAAAATCAACAAAAAAACTAATAAATGAATCTTAGAAAAGTGGCAGAAAACAAGGTCAGAGTACAAAAGAAAATCCTATTCTTATGTACTAGCAATGAACAATGGGAATTTCAAAGAAAAAATGTATCATTTATAATACTAAGAAAATTTTTAAGGAGGAATACTTCAGTATAAAGCTTACAATATGTTCACAAACACTTGAAATCAGAGCAGGTCTAATTAACTGGCAATGTATACTGTGTTCATGGACTAGACGACTCAGTATTATGACGATATTGTTAAATTCTTGCCAGTTTGTTCTATGGGTTCAATACAATCCCAGTCAAAGCTAACAAGCTTTTTATGTAGATAGGAGTAGTAACAAACTGATTCTGAAATTTATATGAAAAAGCAAAGGACCTAAAATAGCCAAAACAATTCTGAAAAGAACAAAGTTGGAAGATTCATATTATGTGATCCAGTAATCAAGGTGGTATGGTATTGGCGAAGGGACAGACACAGTTCTGTAGACCAGAACAGTCCAGATACCCGCCCCCCACAGAGAGGCAGTGAGTTTGCATGAAGGTAAAGGCAACTGAATGGAGAAAGAACAGTCTTTTCAACAAATGGTGCTAGAAAAATTGGATGTCCATATACAACGTAATAAACATTGACATATACCTCACACATTTTTTTTTTTTTGATGGATCACAGACTTAAATATAAAACTATAAAACTTCTAGAAGAAAATGTGGAGAAAGTCTGCATGATTTCGTGTTTGAAAATATATTTTGAGATAACATCAAAAGCAAAATCCATAAAAGGGAAAAAAGCTGCATTGGGCTTTATCAAATTTAAAATGTTATGCTCTATCAAAGACTGTATTAAGAGAAAAGAAAAGTACAGATTGGGAGAAGATATTCCAAATCACATAACAAAAAGAACTTGTATCCAGAATAAAGAACTCTTACTACTCTTGAAAAAAACCAGACAAGTTTTAAAAATGAGCACAATGTTGTAATAACCACTATTAGATATTACATAACGATGCTTCATGTTATTAGAGCACTACAAGTTAAAGCCTTGATGACCTATCACTACACACCTTTACAATGAATTAAAAGTTGACAGAACCAAGTGCTGATGGAGATGCACAGCAACAGAAACTCATTCAGCCCGGGTGGGAACACGGAATGGCAGAGCCCCTTTGAAACCAGTTGGGAGTTTTTTATCAAGTTGAACATACGCTTACCTTATGACCCGGCAGTCCCACTCCTAGGTATTTCACCAAACGACCTGAATACAAAACCTGTATGTAAATGTTTCTAGCAGTGTGCTTCCTAACTGCCCAAAAGTGGACACAACCCAGATGCCTGAACAGAGGAATGGCTACCCTGGTACATTTATACACTAGAATACCACTCAGCAATAAGAAACGAAGAACTGAGTCACCCAACAATACAGGTGGACCTTAAATGAAGTTTGCTGCATGAAAGAAGCAGAAAAAGGCTATGTGTTACATGCTCCCATTTGTGATTCTGGAAAAGGCAAAATGAGTATAGAAAATGGGTCTGTGGTTGCCAGTGATTGGGAATGGGGAAAGAGGTTGACAGGTGATGAGCATTTGCAGTGGCACTGGCAGTGGGTCTGTGACAGAGCGCTTGTCAAAGGCCACAGCATCGAGTCTGAGCGTGGGAACACACCAGACAAACCCAAATGATGGGGCACTGACAGACCAGTACTCCTTAAGTGTCAAGGTCATGAAAAACAGTGAAGGACTGGAAGCCTCTCGGGGTGGCAGGGACTGAGGAGACATGACAGCTGGATGCGGTGCGGGGCCCTGGGCTGGCTCCTGGCACTGGGAAAGGCTGTTAGTGGGAAAACAAACCTGAAAAGGGATCAGACCTGTAGTCTAGTGAACCACACCATTATCAGTGTAGTGTCGTGGTTCTGATAAACGTCCCTGGTCCTGTGAGGCCCTATCAGAGGTATCTGGGAACTACATACTGTCTTTGCAACTCTTCTGCAAAACAAAAATTATATCAGTAAAGCTACAGAAGAAGAAAAACATACAGATAATGAACTCAAATTTAAATATTAATAAAAAGGACCCAGACATAATTGAAGTTCGTTGTTAGTTGGTAATAAACAGTTTCCATTAATGATGAAGTAATCCCAATATCAAACAAAAAAAGTCAGAAACATGAGTCAGCCATCATGGGTTCCATGATGTGCAAGAGGAAGTCACCTCCTTTGGGTCCATGTTGGCAGCTGTGAGAATATAGATTATTCCAACCACCACTGAAGTCTGAGCCAAGGTAGCAGACGAACATTTCACTTAAGAGCTTTATATGATTAGGACTTATTCCTGGCTTTAAAAATAAATTAGGACCTGTTACCTGGGCAATACGAACTTCCTAGGGAAGCTGGCTCAGCACCTTGCCAGGCATGTTTCCCCTGAGAATAAGTAGAGACAAAGCTGCAAAAAGGCCAGTCACCCTTCTTCACACAGAGCCCTTCCACCGTAAGGGAACAGCAGTCTCTGGCATCAGCTGCCTAATTCTGCCGTACCCCACAGTACGCTTCTGACAACACCAGTTTCTAGGAAAGATAGGATCTTTTGAAAATACGTTGTTTTATTTCCACAATTCCTTAAAACAGTTTACTAAAGAAGCAATACACTTTAGCTAAAAATGTTTAAAGGGGACACCATATAGTAATATGTTTAAGGCACATGAAAAAGTTTGGCATTAAATTGTAAGAAAAGTACAAATTATTCCAATAAATTCAAAATCTATTTCATTAGTCCAAATAATTCTTTTTTCCCAATGTTTCATTAGCACCAATAACTCATCTCAGAAAAGGCACGGACCTCATGCCTGGGTTCCCCCAGGCCTGCGGAGCTGCTGCCTGGTGTATTCCCAGATCAGCAGTGCCCCACTCACGTGGACGTTAAGTGAGCGGGTGATGCCCTGTTGAGGAATTTCCACACAGACATCCAACTGCTGAATCAGATTTGCTGGGATTCCCTCACGTTCATTTCTGATGAAAAATGGGAAAGGAAAGGTTACTTTTCTTGTAATAAGCAGTATTTTTTCTTAGGTATTCTGAGTGCTGAAGAGACAGATTAACAAAATAAAGTAAATCTAAATTACCAGGAAATAAGAGGATAAAAGGAGATTTATGGATCAATTCTCTGTTCACCTGACCATCCCAAACAGGTAAAATAAAATGAACAGTAGGGGGCTTTCCATAAACATTACAAGTCAAAGGTCAAGTGCAGGTGTACTATTAGGGGTAGTATTGGGAGTCCAGGTAAACTAAAATTTCTGAAATGTTTTCTAGACTAAGACTAGAGGATTCACTGTCATCAGAGAATCACTCACCCTAGCAGAAGCAGGGACTTCTCAGGAAACCGGTACTGGGTCAGGTCTGCGCTCCTCGCGGTCTGCTCCACACCGATGACGGTGTAGCCTTGTGCCTTCTGCTGCTGCAGGTAGCCCAGCAGCTGAGGTGGCCTCACCTTCATCATTTCAAAAGAGCAGAATGTTAAATTTTTTGGCCATAGTGCTGCTTGGAGTAAAATCAGAGTCTTAAAAAAACTTGTATTAAACAAAGCTTATTTAAGTCTTTATAAAGGGAAGGACAGAATTATACATTATAAACAAGAACTCCCCCAACATCACAGAAATTTATAAATTATTCCCACATCAACAGTGAGTTGCAGCAGGACATTTTACTTATTGAAAAGAATACTAATTTCTAAAAATACAACCACATGAAAGATAATAAAGGACCAGGAGAACAGAATTGAGCTATATTTTAAGTATTACTTTTTTAACTATTAAAAGTTAGACTACTGTAAATCACTGCAAATGAATTGCTACAGGAAGATGGAGTACTACAGAGTTAGGCAAGTAAATTTTTAATAACAATCACTTTCCACTCACCTCCACTAAGGGAAGCCACTGCTCCGCCGAGACACTGAGGTGCTGGAACTGTTTGTCGCTGACACACTGAAGGTTGCCGACGACCAACACTGAGGCCCCAAAGACCTCGCAAGTGCGGCACAGTCCTGCACAGAACAAGCTGGAGTCACTGTCCCCAGCACAAGGCCGAGCGCATCATGTCCCGTACATCACTCCGGAGCACGGAAGGAGGGTTACAGGTGGACAGATAGCCAAACATGGCAGTGCACTGACTGACACTTCCAGGATCAAACGATTTTAGGCAAGCCCCAGAAAACGACAATTTTACCTCCTAAATTGGTTGGTTTATCAATGAGTGAGGCCACGACGATCAGTCTACCAATGGACTTCCCAAGCTTGGAAGCACGATCCTGAAATTCTAGCTCCAGGTCTAAATCGGGCACATTTTTTTTCCATGGGATTATCTTCTTCTGAACGTCAGTCCACTCGGACTGGTTGTCTGCTTCCCCTGAGTTACAACCTGGGAAGGAAAACAAGAATCCCAAATATAAACCAATCTCGCTCATACATTGTGGGGGGTGTGTGTGTGTGTGTAGTTTAAACTGATAGGATCAGGTTCAATAACTAAAGAACTTCACTTGGATTCAGACACAACTCCCATTTTCAAAAGTGATTTTTTAAGTTTTCAAATTCAACTCTATTAACCAATATATTAGAACATCTCATAAAAACATCAGATACTCAGACACACTTTTATTTATTTATTTTTACATTTTAGTACCTCCAAAATTTAGAAGCATCTTAGAATCTATTGGGTGACGTAGTTTGCTAGCATTTTTTCTTAGAGGTGCATAAAGTAATGTGTATCTTACAAATAATAGTTCATTAAATTAGAATTTCTGCAGAAATATATCCTCAAAGATACGTAAATAGTCTTTATCTGAAATTACTAGTACTTGGGGGAACATTTCTAAAGTAAAGGATATTCTCTTACCCAAGCCAATGAGTACCCAGAATGTCATTAACCTGTCTGACTATAGTGCTTTCATCTGTAGTACAAAACTCAACCCCTCCCTACTCCAGGCTGTTGACTGAGCAACCAAGGAGCACTTGGCTTACTGGGGATGGAAAACACATGCTAAGAACTGTACCAAAGTACTACAGAGAGGGCATGCGCACCCAGAATGTCTGGAGGGGGAGGGGCAAAGAGGAAGGCCCGGGAAGGTTTAAGGTGAGTAATGGTGTGCGGAGCAGAGAACGGGGCAGCAGCTGCACGTTGGTGCTGCTCATCGGCAGGCACTGGATGGAGGGAGACGGCTCCAGCCAGACCACCAGGAGTCTGTACGTGATGATAAAGAATTAATTCCACAGTAGGAGCCATTAAAGGGTTTCAGGACGGGCAATAACAGAAGAGGTTTTGGGTTTTAGAAAAATCCCTCTTAAAAGCAACATGGAAGATAAGGTCGGGCTGGGAAACCATTAAGGGGCTTTTACACTAGTCCAGGCAAGGACAGAGACAGTCCAAATTAAGTCCTGCAAGAGGGGCTACAAAGAAGCAAGCCAGGTCACCAGGCAATAGATGGATGGGGCAAGAGAGGAAACAGGAAAGGAATGGCTTCCATGTAAGAGTGACACCAGGGTATAGAGGGGACAAGTGACAGTTTGGATGTGTTGAGTTTAAGGAGCTTATGCAGTGTCCAGGAGGCCCAGGAAAGAGGCTGGGCAAACAGAGATCTAGAAGTTAGAGTGATTCACCTGATGGTTTCAAGCTGGGGGAATTAAGTAAGGAAACCAGGGCAATGAAACGTTCATGAGACACCAACACCAAGAGCGAGCTTAAGAACTGAACTGTGATACCTATTCTTTACCAAAAACAAACAAATTGAACAGAAAGACCCCTTTAGCCTCTTCCCCACCCAGCTGGCAGAACTCAGACCAGCTGTCCCTCTCCCCTCCCAGTCTCTGCTCAGCCCACCCGGCTGGCTGTACCCACCACTCTGATAAAAGAGCTCTTGTCAATTTCAGCCCCAGCCTTCACAGTTGCTGTTCTGTCTTGGAGAAGCTCCGCTCCAGGTCTCTGCTGGATTTGCTCTCACTCCACTTCAGTCTCAGGTTTTCTTCATCCTGTCCTAGATCTTTGACCTGCTTTATTTCTTTCATAGCACTTTTTACTGCCTGACACTGTCTTAATGTATTGGTTGGGGGTTGTCTCTCTGGGATGTAAGGTCTGTGAGGGCAGGGCCTTGATCTGTGTCTAGCACATAGGAGGCAATCAAGAAACCTTTGTTGAGTGAATAACTATTAGGTATATGAGGTCTGTCCAGAAAAAGTCCAGCCATTGTGAATAGAACGAGAATGGTTTGCACAACATCAATGTAACCTGGCAGCCAAGGGGACTGGGCTGGAATGCGCATGCTTGAACAATGACGACTTCACTGTACTAGTCAGTAAGGGCAGTAGACATCGTCGAGTGAGCATGTGTACTGTGTAGCCTCACATTCAAAGTGAGTGCATACAGCAGTGAATCTGCATCAAATTTTGCGTTAAGCTTCGACATTCCTCCACCAGAACTATTTTGGTGATTCAGAAAGCCACAGATATGGGCAACTAATGGTTGGCAGCTTCGTCACAACAACACACCTGCTCATGCATCACGACTCGTATAGTTTTTTTTAGCAAAACATCAAATCACCCAAGTGACTTAGCCCCTCTACAGCCCAGATTTGGCCCTGCAACTTCTGGCTTTTCCCAAAACTAAAATCACCTTTGAAAGGGAAGAGATTTCAGACCATCGATGAGATTCAGGGAAATACGACAGAGCAGCTGATGGTGACTGGGAGAACTGTGTGAGGTCCTAAGGTGCCTACTCTGAAGGGGACTGAGGCGTCATTGTCCTGTGTACAATGGTTCTTGTATCTGTATCTTCAATAATGTCTCAATTTTCCATATTACATGGCTGGATACCTTCTGGACAGAACTTGTATGCCTTAAAATGCATTAGTGAACCATCTAGAGTATTTGATAAAAAATGAGCTTGCCCAGAACTCTTCCAGACAGTGAATTAAAAATCTAAGAGTGGAACCCAAGAGTCTGCCCTTGTAATGGATTCTTGATTGACATTTTAGAGAAATACAAATAGAAGGGACAAGTGGGGGTATGAGAAGTCAGGTTGAAGAGGAAAATCAGAAGAATGTGAAACTAGCCAGTCAATGTTACACAAAGGTCCCTTACGATCAGTAAATGGTGAAATGATTTTCTCAGAGTTTCAGCGGGTTACAGGTTAGGGAGTCAGAAAAAGCTGTGACAGTGACGGGACTTGGACCACACCTACACAATCACTTATGTTAAGTTCAGTTGTGACTTTAACAATGTGTGGGGCCTAATCCTTGGGTTTTTCAGGCCCCTGAATGAGGAGGAAGGGAAGGAGTCGTCGTCATGGGGAAGGGCATGTCCTCAGAAGCTGGAGGAAAAGGGGTAACAAACTGGTGAAGGGATGTCCAACCAGACCAGGAGGGACTCAAGTCACTTTCTGCTTCATTCCTAAATGGGACAAGGAATTTCATAATTTGGGCCTTTTTAAAATCTGTCTTTTACAGAAAGAAATTAATATTAACAATATTTCAAAGAAAAGAGGTCACTAGCTTTACATGATGAAGCAGGTCAGGCTCTCTCTGGCTTTTTTATTTTAATGGATTTTTTATTTTATTTTAAATTATTTATTTGTTTATTTTATTTTTAGAGAGAGGGGAAAAGGCGAAAGAGAGGGAGATCGCTGTGTGGTTGCCTCTCACTTGTGCCCCCAACTGGGGACGTGATGTGCAACCTAGTCATGTGCCCTGACTGGGAACTGAACCAGCGACACTTGTCTCTCTGGCTTCTTATGGCAAAGCCAACGGTCACCTAAAAGTGCTAGTCAGTCATACTGCACTTCTTCCCTGCCTTTTCTGTCTTCAGTGGAAGAGTGGTGCCACCAGCACCTGGTCTAAGGAACTTAGATCAGTAAGCCTGAGCACGTCAACAGTGGGAAAACTAAAACAAGGATGCCTTTTACCTATGTCCTGCTGAGCCCAGTCACCTGGCTTCAGTTCACGAAGCTGAGTTGGAGAGAGGTAGCCCTGTGACCCAGCAGCTGCAGGAATGTCTGTGAACCTGGTGAATTTATCTATGGCGATCCACTCGTCTTCCACGAGGCCTGACAGGCGGGGCAGGATGTAAAATATGGTCTGAAAAGACAGTTGTACAATCTAAATTTTTTTCCCTTAAGAATAACAAAGAAATACACGTTTAAAGCACAATTTATTATTACTAATGCCGAGTCCCAGGCCATCATATCTGATCAAATTATATACTTTCTATCTTGTAGCAGCTGTCTATGTAAATGTACCATCTTTTCTAAGAAACCTGGGGCTTAATTTAGGAGACCCTTGAGAGCAGGCAGCTCTTCCCCTCCGCTGGCCCCAGGTGAATGCAGTAAGCCACCATGCTCTCACGAAAGCAAAAGGTGTTTGGAATCAGTACTGACGTTGGACAGCATTTGTGAAAATGCTACTTATTGATCACCACCTTTCCTGTAAACACTCAAGTTCAGGCTGTTTTGATGCCAAATCTTCACTTGAGGTTGAAGCCATTTAGCCTCTCTTGGCTTCGACATCCTCACTTGTCAAGTGTGGATAAAATCAGGTAAAAATAGCCCATGAAAAAGTGTTTGGTAAACTGCACAGTGTGACCCCACAATGAACAGTAACTGTTTAGTCATCACATAAACGATCTTCTTACCTATGAGAACTGAGAACAAGAACATCTCCAAAGGTGAGCAGAGACATAAGAAGCAGAAGCTCAAGTAACAGGCAATTTTAAAATGAAACAAATTTAGAACAACATGCAAGACTTCATAAAATATGGTTTTCTGCATGCAATATTTGTGTAAATTTAAACTAGCATATGATTGCAACTAGATCTTTAACCCTTTGAATGCCATGCGTAATTTGAAATTTGGGTCACCATGAGATACAAAAAAAGAACAAAACATAAAATATGAATTATTCCATTGTTATTTACATTTATAGCCATCGAAAAAAGTCACTGGGAGTGATGCTGGCACTTTTGGGGAAATTTGTCAGCGTCGCTCACAGCAACGTTGGCACTCAAAGGGTTAAGTAGGTACTAATATAGCTACACACGTATAAAGAGAGTTCTTGCGCAGCATGATTATTTACACATGTAGTTGTGATTCACATCATGAATGAAAAGCAAAATAGGTAAAACGTGAGAGTGAGGCCCTGGTGTGGAGAGGAAAGCAAGGGACTTACTCCTGCTGGGAAACTGAACAGAAAGGCTGACTTAACACTAGAGGGTATTACAGACTCCTTCAGAAAGAGGCCGAGCAGTGCATTCTGGGCGCTAAAGGACACAGAACAGAGCACGTTAAAGTATCTGAGAAACCCTAAACAATATTTGAAACGAAGCGACAGAAAGTACACATTAATGTTCTGTGATTAATATCTCACAAATTATAGATCTGTTATTTTTTTAAAGGCCAGTTTAGTAATCCACCAAAATAATTCACTTGTGCACAGTAGCTTAAGATCCTGATACTTCCGAGTTCTTTAAAAAAAAAAAAAAGAACGAGGTCAAATGTTTTAACTCAAAGGGAGAAAGTACTACAATTTCTACAAATTTTAGTATTGTAGATATGAAGTTTACTGACTTAATCATTTTTATGGTTCTTAAAATTACACAAGCACATTCGGTAAGTGGTGTGTCATTTGCTATACAATTTCAGTCACCCAGAACCTAGAAAGGTAATTAACAAAAAGGTAGATTTTTTTTTTCTTTCGTTAACAATGGGCTTCATTACAACAAAATCCCACCTGCGCAAATGTTCTCACTCAATTCCTTTTAATGTCAGAACAGATTTCTGTTCAGAGTTAAATATTCCCCCTTCCAGTGTTTACAAGCCCGACACTGCCTGAGAAATAGAGTGAAAACGCCAGTTTTCAGTGCTTAAGAGTGAAATGCAAGTAAGTCATCTGTATAAAGTGACAAAATTAAACTTACGGCTTGACAGTGTTAAGGTGAAGTTTGCAAACAAGGGGAATGTTAAGTTAATCATAACCCTTTAACCACTATGGCGAAAAGGACGTGTCAGGATTAACAATGCAGGAGAGAATTTACATGTGCTGTTCTCTGCTCACCTCCAGACAATAATCCTCAAGTGGGTGAAATGTTGCAAAAAAGAAATGGTCTTGGATGCGTTGCCAATTCTTCTTGGCGTTCCTAAGGATTGAAGATATGGTATGAGTACAGATGGGGGAAGAGTCAGATATCTTACAAGAGGTACTACAGAATTTAGAACATAGGGAAAATATTGTGAATTTTATCCTAAGATTTGTACACCCATATATCCAAGATCAACATACTTTAAAAACTGACACTCCATCTGATCATTTGAAATGGAATGAAAAAAAAAAGAAATAACTCTCAAAGTCATAGAACAACTAATGATTCAACAAGTATGTAACCCAGGCCCGCACTTCAGGTGTGGGCATCAACCTAGCAGGGTGTGCAGAGGCCTGTGCTCCATCCAATGTGATGGTCAACGCACCACGATGGGAGAACACAGGGCCAGCCAGCGTCAGTGCTGGGGGAGAGGAATTCTAAACGGCACTGTAGGACCTCTGGGTTGGAATCCTTAGGTCTCTGGCAGGTAATACTTTTTCAGGAGATAAAACCATGTAAGTCCCCTTTTCTACTCTGAAAATTCACAACACATAAGCAAACTTACCAACTTTCATAAACCAAACAAATTTAATGTGAGCAGGCCTTGAATTTTTAACCCATTTGTCATGATTTAAAAGGCAAAAGAGGTGAGGATAAAAAAATACAACATGCCTGGCAGGTTTCAGTTTAAATTCACAACATGCCAGAACTATGTGAGCCACCTCAGACCTCTTCCTGCAGGGCCACCTCCACCCTGTGGCCAGGGCATTGTCACTTCCCAGGGTTCCCAGCCCCGCACAGCTGCCAGACAGCAGCGTCCCATCGGCAGAGCAGACGGCCCTGCCTCCCACCTCTCGGTGGGGGGGAAGCACAGAGACCTGCCACCTCTCTTCGCCCTCACGTCTCTGTGAAGGACAGCACCCCTGCTTATGCTCTAGGTCCCGCCTTGGCCTCTGCTCCATGCCCCTCCTCAGGAGGCTCCCTGTCTTGTCTCGCCTCTCCTCCAGCCCACAGGAGGGACTCGGGGCACAGGCACGCACTGGAACAGCTGATGAAGAGAACCTCCGTTTTTGGGAGGAATGGCTTTAGTGGGGAAGAGGAGAGCAGCGGCTGACTGCTCAGTCCCCTAACATCACCTGTTTAGACAGTAAGTTTGTCAGAAATAAAAGCTCCTGACAGCAAAGCCATCACCAACTGCTCTTCTTTCTACACTTGGCAGGAAAGTGGCAGAGAATGATCTGCACAGCTTGGCTGTGTTTTACCTTCCTCTTCGCCTTTTTTTTTTTTTTTTTAACTAAAGACATGCATTATTTCAAATATTTAAAGAAAAAGGACACCAGTGAACCATTTTACTTTGATTCTGCCCACCAATGGCACTACTGAAATGGCTCCAAGTCCCATGGGTGCCTTTAGGCTCCTACTCACCTTCTGTCAAACCTGTGGGCTCCTCTAGCCCCCACTGACCCTGATCTGCTCCTCACACTTAAAAGTTGCAAAAGCAAATGGGGTGATGTCACTCTGGAGCAAGCACTCAGGGAGGGCCTCCCACTTTGCTCCACAGAAGGCCCGCACAGCCTACCCTGTCCCCTCCCGCCAGGGCTCCTGCTGCCCTGCTCCCCCCTGTCAGGCACCCTTTCTGCCACCCTGGGAGCCCAGCCACATGTCCCCGTCTCCAGCAGTCCCCAACCCTCTCTCTTGCCCAGAAATCACTTCCTCCACTCTGCATTTGCCTGCCTCCTGCTCACCCTGTAGATGGTAGCTTACACCAAACCAGAGTCCACAGTCCTATGTTCCCACCGCAGCCTTGACTTCAGTAGAGGGCTCACAATGATTAACACCTTTTATTATTGGTGTGATTGTTTATTTGATGTCTGTCCCCACCTGACTGAATTCCATGAAGATGGAAACGTCACCTGGTGTCTGCTGCTGACCCCACCACCCAACCTGTGCCCATCACAGAGTCGATGCTGGGACCTGGCTGTTCCAAAAGCTGCCTCCCGCCAGGATTACCTGTTCTTATTGGTTATACCTCCTACCTGGTACTAGGGTTTTAAAAAGAACAAGTTATTTCTCAAAAGTGTTTTATTGCTTAATAAAAAGTATGAGCTGAGCTCATTGTTTTTAGAAATCAAAACACAGCTACCAAGAATTCTGAGCAGCATCAACAACCAACTAAAACTTCCACACCAAACAATAAGTCATGATATGGTCCCAGAGGAAACTGCACACTGACACACAAACCTGTCTGCACAGAGAATTCCGTACAGTCCCTCCAGCTCCCTCCCTTAAGGAAAGGCCCGAGTCCTTGGGCCAGCTGTAACCTGTGTCTCCTTACTGGTCTCTCAAACCCAAGTAGTGCATTGTTCAGAGCAAGGAGTGTGTTCTGTTAATATCACTAACTCGTACATGACTAGGAACAACTTTTGCAGTTTTATCTGGCTTACTACATACTACATATGCTATCCTGAAAAATATTAATGTCTAAACCTACTGTGAATGGATTTAGCTAAGCATTCACCAAATATAAATGATCAGTGCGTACACACCCACACACCGAGAAGGAAGGAGACAAGGTCACTTGAAAAAGATCCAGAGTTCCAGTTGCCAGAATGCACCTGGAAAGTTAAGACGTTTCAGGCTGTGCAATGTCGCCCCACCTAACGTTTGTCCTAGTCCCCTCCCCTGTTTTATCACATGCGATTGTATTTTAGGAGCTTTCTCCTGAGCCCCCAAACCTCCCTTCTCCACTAATCACCCTAATACCTCTTTCAAAAAATGTAGCAAAAGGTAAGGTGGGCCCTGACCAGTGTGGCACAGCTGGTTAGGCATCGTCCTGCAAAGCAAAAGGCCAGTTTGACTCCAGGTGAGGGCCTGTGCCTGGGTGGTGGGTTGGGTCACCAGTCGGGGTGCATACAAGAAGCAACTGAACGATGTCAATCCATTGAGGTTTCTCTGCCTTGCTCCCTTCCTTCCCTGCTCTCTAAAAATAAAATCTAAAAACAACAAAAACGGTGAGTAGAGGGTTATAGGAAGTACCTGGGCTGTCGCCCCACTCGAGGCTTGTTCATGACTCACAAAGCGTCCTGTTTGTACCAGGTGCTAACTTGGTGGTCAAGGCAAAGACCAACAACAATATGTTACTCATTTTCCAAACACTATTTTGTATGTCTGACATGCTGCTTCCAACCTCTATCCACTGGTTTACGTAAGTTTTAAGTGCCTTTGAGCAAGCAAAGGAAAACGGTTCAGTGGATTCGTATGGCCCGAGTCTGACGTGTATAAAATCGGGCGTTCCTGGGTGGCACAGTCAGTACTAATGATGAAGCAAAACACCGCCACCTCAGAGGAAGGAAGTCAGTCCGGATACCGGGACGCCTTATGAGATTCTGGGTTACAGGCCCCTCTCGCTCCGTCCCCACAGCAGCCAAGTCTCAGAAGGTCAAGGAGGAGCCGCCAGCCATCAGAACTGGAATTAATAAGCCGCACGTCACCCAGTGGGCCGGTCAGCTCGGCCTCACTGGCCCCGCGCCCTTGCGGGACGTCACAATGAGCTGAGATGGGGCACCCGCCACAAGCCGTCCCGTGCGCTGCCGCCGCGGCGTCCTTACCCTGCTCCGTGCATGCTTTCCACTTGATTGAGGCTGGACTCGATCACAGGCACCAAAGCGTCCAGCTCCTCCACCTGCCACGTCGCACACAGGCCCCAGGCCTTCTTCAGAGCCAGCAGCGCATACAGGCGGACGCTGAAGTTGTGGCTGAAGCCCCACTGCAGCGCAGTGGCCAGGGCTCGCCGCAGAACGGGCTTCTGGAAAGAGAGGGGAGGCTTCTGCACCCGGGCCTTCTGAGCCCTGACTGCGGACCGCAGACAAGGTCACGGCTGACGTCGCTGCGCCTGCGTTAGCGGGACTCCGCGTGCTCCTCCTGAGCCAGGCCGGACGCGCTGGCATCGCGGTCTCCGAGAGAAGCACCGGGGCGCGCTACCGCCGCACCCCACGGCCTGCGACGAGGTGTCTCGGGCTGGCCGCTCTACAGCCACCGTGTTGAAGACCGCGCCCCACCCCTGCCCCCCATCGGAAGCCCGCTTTCTGGGACGTGGGCGGCGCCTCCGCAGCCAGGAGTCCCGTGCGGGGTGGTTTTTCTCCGCGCCCGGGACGCTGCGCTGCTCCGCTTCCCCCGCGGGGGCCTTGCGCCCACAGAGCGCCGAGGGGCGGTAGGGAAATGAAGACGTGAGAGACAGTGACGAGTCTGACCTTCCCTTGGTCCTCTCCGTGAACTCAGCCTGGAGAGGTCGGGCGGTGTCAGGCCCCAATTCTAAAATGACACAGCTCAGCGGACAGTGGGGAGAAGGGACATATTAGTGTGGACTCGGATGGACGCAAACTTTTAACAATCTGTGGGGCACCCCCCTCGATGTTCCCACCTAGCGGGTCACCTGTGAGATGATCCCTGGGCTGCACCCAGGTAACAGCGTACAGTTTCTACTGGGGACAAACTGCAGCTATAAATAATCCTTAACTGCATTCCTTTTGCCGTGTCATCGACATCTGCCATGCCGCGCACTCCGCCCGCCGGGATGGACGACTGGAACAAACGTGGTCCGTGGCTGAGCAGGCGGGCAGAGCGGCCAGCGGGGCTCAGCTCAGCGCGGCAGCAGCGCAGAGAACACCCGGCTACCGGCTGGCAGGGAGGCCGGAGCGCGGCCGCGGCAGCACAGGCGCGGGCGGCGTCCGCGCGAATCTAGGCGGTGGAGGGCGGGCAGGCTGCCCAGTTTGCGTCCTCGGCCGCCAGGACGACGGCAGAGCCCGCGTTTTCTTCCCTGCAGAACCCCGGGGGCCTAGGCTGTCATAGAGTCTCCAGGAAACCGCAGGATAGATGTCAGCGTGAGGGAAGAGGAGGGAGGAAGGCGAAACCAATACTTAAGAAGACGCCAGTGCCCCAGGGCCTTGCGGCCAGCAGCGCTCACTTCCAGACTGGGGTGTGCAGGGCCTCCAGGCTCCCTCAGGCTTCCCCCACAGGTCCCCTGCCCCCTCCCCCGACGGGCCTCGCTGCTCTCCTCCCTCCTCACCCCTCGGGACGCTCTCCACACAAGCCCTCGGGCCTCCTGACCTTTGTTCCCACCTTCCTGTGGCACAAGAACACAGGAGTGGCGGTATCCCGCGCCCCCCCCCAGTCTTCAATGTGACTTCCAGATGGTTCCCTCCTCCACCTTCACATAATAAAACTATGGCCCCCCAATCGGTGCCCAGACCCGTACCCCAGACCGTGTCACACCTCTCACCGCTCTTTTCTCTAACTTGTTAAAGTCGGGCCTCCCGACTTCTGACCCAGAGCGCCCCTCTCCACTCTCGCTCCTGCTGAGCCGCAGGACCCACTGCAGCGGATTCCTCCAGTTGCGACCTCCTGCTGCCCAGCGCCGGGAGGAAGCCCCATCTCCCGGCCAGAACCGTCTAAGACTGTCCTCCCAGCCCCTGCTGTTCCACCGTGACCTACCACTATTGAGGGCGCCCCACCATGAAGTCGCCCCCCCACACACACACACACTCGACTCTGGAAGCAGGTCCGAGTGCAGCCCTCACTGGCGGTGTGTGTGGGGGGGGTGCTCCCCGTCCCAGAGGGCCGGCAGCCTGCATGAATTATTGGGAATTCTGCACAGGAGGTTTGTCATCTCTGACCGACTTGTTCACTTACTTCACCGCTTATTCTTGTCAGTATGGATGGACTCATATATACTTTATACTCTGGCTTATAATCCAACATTACTTATTCTGTTGCTCAAGTTTTCAGTCTTAGCTGCTGGAAGCCTTCCCGCTGGCTCCTGTGGGCCTTTGCACACCCATCCCACTCTTGTGTGTGTGTTTGTGAGTATATCTGTGTCAGTGTGTGTCTGCATGCGTATGTAAAGCATTTCCTGACTTCCTGGTACTACAAGATGCTTGAAATTTATCATGTATATTTTCTGCCCCAGTTCTAGAATTTGTCATTTCTCCAAGGAGCCCCGGTTCCTTCTATTAGAGAATGGTGTGAGGAACCAAGATCAGGGTGCTGGGTATATATTACTTATTAAGTGAAAAAACTCACAGTGATCTTCAGCAGGGAGTACCTGTGACCCGCACTCCACCCCACTGGCACTGCCCGTGCCACTCTGCCCCACCAGGTGACAGCCCTGGCCAGGCTTCAGGTCCTACTATACACAACGGTGCAGCTCCTCTCGTATTTGCTGGCAGGACCACACTGACCAGCTCACGGGCCAATGCACGAACAGGAGGCAGCAGTCCCCCTTTGCTTTAATTTCCAGAGCCACTTAGAACTCTGACCTCCTGTTCAACAAGCTTTGAATCTTAGCTGAGTACTCAGCACAGGTCTCACACACAGGTAACAGAAGACACACTGAAGAAAAAGTCTTAAATGACTGTTTCCAAGTCTAAACAAAAACACACTTATCAAGTAACAAGGGTCTTTACAAATTGGAAATGGAGACTCACAAAATGAAATAGTTTGGTCTTCACTTAGGTATCTCAATTTAGGTTTTTTCCCCAGAAGATGTTAAAATTGAGATTATTCTATTCCATTAATCAGCATTCCTTTCCTGGATGTTTTGAAAATTTAAAGTAAACCTAGAATATCTAATATACAGCAAGTACAAAAAGGGCTTAATTGAAAAATACCACGTTGTTTATACCAGATTTAATTGGACCTCTCCTAAGGGTTCATTGTCAGAATTTGTCTAAACTGATCCTGAGCCCTTAACTGCCCCCTGCCCCCCACTGCCAACAATAATGCAGTGTGTCTATTACCTCTCTCAATAGACTGCAAGCGAAGTTCTTTCTGCACATATTTAAAACAAGAAGATAACAATGTTGTCAGATGCTAGGGCTTTCTTGACCTTCCCAGTTTCTATAACTGGCACCCTGCCCTCTGGCTGATAGACACTGTAAGAGCCATCAATTTAAAAGATTTATCAAGATTTTAGAGGTTAACAGGTGGTGGAGAGAGAAGGGTCTGTCTCAGGACTGATGAAATTGGTTACCAACTAAATTTGATTGTTCCCACTGGTTAAAGACAAGAACACTTTGAGAAATTCTAGGAACTCCCCCCCCCCCATATTTTTATTTCACTTTCAACACTAAACAATACTTTTTTCATATACCAAATTTCTCCTGAAGCTTACAACTTACCAGTTTCTTCTCCACAGATTCAACAATACAGAATCTAGCTGTAAATCTCATTGTAAATTCTTCACAGTCACCTTGGTGATGAACCAGAATTAGCTCAGATCTCTACTTATCCAGTAATCCACTGAAGAAACTGCTCTGAACCTGGGAAAGAACTGGCCTTCACACCCCAAATGATGACGATCATTTACATCAACCTTCAATTACCCAACAGCTTTTAGTACCTCGACCATCAATTTCTTTGCACGAGCATTTGTTAAATAACACCAGTCAAGGAACAGCTAACAGCAATAACAGAAGTCCTATTTAAATAATCACATTTAAATGCTTGTATAAAATAAATAATATTAAAAATTGCCTGTGAATGTGTCTGGTGATGTGGTGTATGCTTCAGTGCAGACGCGTCCAAGTTCTATCACTTTACTGTGCATTTATGTCTAAGTGTGTGTGCACCTCGGGGGGCAGTGCAGGGGAAGAGGAGAAATCACAAGCAGCATAAGAAACCCTCTACATTTACAAAAATGAGGACAAATATGTAAAATTCTATTTTGACAGTCAAGTTGAAACTCTTCTTATAATTTAAACTCACCTTTTCTGGCATATTTTGAGTAATGATGTCCAAATGTGACAAAACTGATAAGTATGTACAAATGCTTGTTTTAAGGTTTTCTTCACCCTGAAAAGAAATCAAACAAACAGAAGTCGTCCAGGCTTGCTGCGGCTGTGCCAGCAACAGAGGCCAGAAGGAAAGCCGTCTGTCTGAGACAGCTGCAGCCCGGGGCGCGGGGGAGACGAAAAGCAAAAAAAGAAAAGTAATTTCCCAGGGCCAAGTGCCAACACCCGTGACAACCAGCACACATTAGGAGGCACTAACTCACTGCTGTGCAGGGCGGGGTGGAGGCGGGTGTGCTCCCTTCAGGAGGGCGAGGGGCAGGATAAGGGGCCTGGCTGGAGGCACAGCTCAGCAGGGAGCGGAGAGCAGGTGGTGAGGGGGCAAGACAAAGACACAGAAGTAAGTGGAAGGCAAAGGCAGTGACAGGACAGGGCTCCAGCGTTAGGTGGACCTTGTGGGTAACCTGAAAAAGCCAGGAGGAAAAGCTCTGGGTTCGGGGGAAACTCAGAAACCTTCTCAATAGTAGTCATTTGGGATGGGACACTGAGGACGGAGAGTGCACGTGGGTGGGGCGGAGGTGGGAACGCCCAGCTGGAAGTCCGACTAGGGAGGTCTGGCTGTGGCCCCGAGGGCAGGTGACAGCAGGAGGGATGGGCTCAGTGTGAGCTCCATGAACAGAGGAAGGGGCCGCGTATGCTCAGCAGCAGGGACCACTGGTGAAGGAGACCGAGTGTGGAAGACAGACTGGGAGCAAACAGAAAAGGAGCCCAAGAGCAAGCAGGGACAGGCCCGCATGGTGACTGCAGGGAGACAGCGTCCAGGAGACGTGCGGGGCTGCTGAGAAGACACAGGTTCCTCGGTGGTGACTTCTTTTGTCTCTAAGAACCAAAAGTTAGGGCCATCTGCTTGAAAGGAAGCAAGGGTATAATGGACATCTGTACTTGTTCCGGATGTTTACCCTGAACCCCCTCCCAACCGCAGGGCCCTCTCCGCCCTGCAGGTCTGTGGGAAGCTGACAAGGGCAGACAGTTGTTTCCCCAGTCCCCAAGCCTCCCTGTAGCCTGGGAGAAGCCGCCTGGCCTGCACCTAGAGGCACCACCCCAAACTGAATCGAGAACCTATGACCTAGAAACGCAGAGCTATGGAGGACCCGCCTCCATGCAGGTGGCTACGGCACGGCTGGGACAGCACCGTCTGTCCACGGGGCTGAAGCCTGTCCCCACTGGAATGGCCTCTGTGGCTGCATATGCCCCCACTTGCTCCCATTTTCCAGCTCGATTTGGCATCTGGGTGGCGTTCCAGGCAGGGTTCTGGGCATCCTGCGAGCTGCCTGACTTCCTTCCACCCCCACTGCTTGTCCTAAGTCCCTCTTTGACTCAGTTGGCCAAACCTGTTTTATTTCCTTACAATGAACCCTGACTAATGTCCATACCAAAAGATTGAAGAGAACTTATGAGGTCTGAACGCTCTATAAAAAGGGGGAGAAGCACGGCTGGATTATTGGGGATATGAGTCGAGAAGGCTTGGGAGCTGAGCCAGCCTGACCACCGGAGAGCAGACAGAACAGATGAGATTAATAGAGCAACAGGTCTGGGAAGCACTCAAGAGAAATTGACGGACTACTGCTCTCCATTACCTGGAGTTTGAGGAGGAAGAGCCAGAAGAGGAAGCGTGGGGTGGGCAAAGGCAGGCAGGAGTGAAATGCAAAAACCCTGCCCTGTCTCACAATTGAGGACTTGAGGAGGAGGCGGCTCCTACAATCTGGGAGAATGAAGGTCAACAGGAGAGACACCAATATAGTTGTACACCACGGATGAAGAGGACAATGTGAGGAGGGGCTGGCGCTGCCGAGCCAGCAGAGACAGGGTTTACAAGCACAGGGAGTGTAGAAAGAGAAGCTCAGGGCTGGACCATGATTTGATGATTCGTAAGATAAAACCAAGAGAGAAAGCAAACATGAAAGGCCCAGAGACGACTGGCGTCCCAGGAGGGGCAGTGGCACATGGTGGTGACAGGCAGACGCCAGCGGGAAGGGCTGCTGGGACGGCGAGGCAGATGAAGCCAGAGGAGAAACGCCGGTGGTCACTGCACAGAAAACCCTCAGTGTGCATGTTCTGAAAATGCCGTGGACCACAGTGGTTTCAGCAGAGCAAGAGAAGAAGGCAAAGATCACTCATTCTCAAAGTTTAAAAGCGAAGACAAGACACCGGGACAGTGGCTGGATAGAGAAAAATTCAGCAGATTAAGGTGAAGAATTCAGAGTCCAGCCGGTAAATGAAATGCAAACACCACTCCTTCCCCTGATTCAGGAAGGAAGAAACAGAAAAGGTTCTTGGAGGAAGGCATCTCTGCTTTTGCACAAAGTAGAAGGCAGCTCACAAAGGGAACGTGAACTTGGGACCAACGGAGCTAGTGTTTAGAAACAATTCGTTATTTGTCAGGAATATCACTAATCTAAGTATCAGCTCCTTCAAAGTGACTTCAAGATACAAGAAATGCTGGGGAGGGATGAGCTGGGTGTGGACAAGGCGCAGATGGAGCGAGAATGGGATGAATTGAGATTTGAGTTGTGGCACAGGGGCTCTCTTCTAGTCCCTCTATTTCAGTTATGTTTGAAATTTCCCTACTAAAAACTTATTTAAAATGTAAGGAATGCACTTACTTCTTTATCATTCTTATCTCTCAGATCAAATAAAGACACTGCTTGGTAAGACTATAGAAAAACACCTATTTCTCTTAATTCCTAATAACAGAAGGCTTTTCCATCTTTATTTTGTTAGAATAGAAGAGCTCTCAAAAAAACGATGATATACTCGATAAGCCAGGGATTCCTGTCTCCTAAATTAATTCAAATCTTGCAAATCACAATTTAGGACGTCCGTGCACTGGGGAAAGGACAACTGATGCTCAAAAACCAACTCACTGGAGCAAAGCAAGTCTCCCAGTACAGCCCATGTCTCTCCTTCAGTAAAAAAGAAAAGTGAAAAATCTCCTTTACTTACATAAGAAAAGCAATCCCAGAACTTTGGAAGAAATTGAGGGAATTTATGAAGAATCAATATAATGATCCATTCTATATAATATTTTATGGATGCCTGATTAGTGATGAAACCAGCCTGGAAAATCTTGTCAATGATTCTGTTCAAGAAGTTCTGAGAAAAATAAAATTCACAAATTAAATTGTGTTATGGTTATTGTTTTAACTTTATTTTTACTGAGATATAATTAACATACAATACTGTATAAATTTAAGGGATAAAAATGTTGATTTGACACATTCACATATCATGATATGATGACCTCCAGGGCATTAGCTAACATCTCTATCACGTCTCTCACATAATTATCATTTCTTTTTTATGGTGGGAACAATTAAGACCTAATCTCTTAGCAACTTTGAAAATGGTTAATTTAATTAAAAAATTAGTCACTGTTAAAAAAAACAGTTTTAAGTTTTATTCTAACTGTTGAATCTACCACTCTGCAAACAACGACCCTAAAAACTGCTGACTGAAATATGATGAGGAGGTACTTTTACTGAATACTTCACATTTTACTTGGACATTGACTCTGTGAGAAAGGTTTTTATCCTTTGTACTTTTACAGGGGAAAGAAGATTCAGAAAAGTTAATGACTGTCTCAAAGCCACATATCTAGTAAGCAGCAGAATTCACTGTTATGATGCGTCTAGATGCTCCTGACCAGTCAGCAGGAGGCAGACAAGCCAGGAGGGGCAGCACTGGGCCTCCTGTGGCTCCTTGGACGGACTCCCACCCCCCAGCCCACACAGCCTCCTGGTTCTGGCCAAGACTCTGACTCCAAGATCATCCTCCCTTGTACCATCTGCTTCAAAACTGCACTTCTATCTGGGTAACTGAACATATCTAAGGAGCAGGTAAAAAGCAGCTCCTTATATAAACACATAAAATATTTATTATGTATATTTATTTCAGAGAAGAAAAATTTTTCTTACAAGAATTTCTAATTGGTAGAAAAGCAGGACAGCTCATTTTAAGCCCCCACGACAGCAATATAAAGTGGAGCGTGAATTTAGGTTAGACTTGGTTGGAAATCCACCTTTACTAGCTGTGTTACCTGTTTCCTGAATGATACCGACAATCCACCCAGTAGCAACCCAAAATAACTTCGCTGTTGAAAATTAGGAGTTACGTTTTTAGATTTTCCAATCAAATGACATATGAACCTTTAAACACTTAAGATATTACATTAAAATATTGAAAGAAAAACACTCAATGGGGCCATGTAAATCAGTTTCTGATTTATTTCTGCAACATCTAATTGTCTCAGTATTCTTTTTGTTGAAAAAAAGTTCTGATTAACTTTAATTTTAAGAACTGAAGTATAAATTTTAAGCAGGTTACTTTCTCCATTTAAAAATGACTGTCCACTAAATAGTTTATTCATATGGAAACATTGTGCTTAAAGGTACAAATATAATAAATATTATACCTGATCAAATATGGGGAAAAGTACAAGCAGAATCTGCCATATTCGGTTTTTCATTCTGTGCTGTTGAGAATTCACATAGTACCGAGTTCTAGACGCAGACAGCAGTTCATCCTGGGGGTCAGGGAAGGGAATCAATATGAAATTACTTACTGAATTTGTGATTAATGAAAACAAAATCCACGGTAACTTCAAACTTAGAAGGTTAAACTCGGCACAGGAGCCTCTTACCCTCCAAAAGGGTGAAAGGAGGGTAAGAGAGACACTTGTTTCATTTCCCTTTAAAACAATGTTAAGTTAGTCACTTAACTTACCTGCTTTAAAAATCAGACAGGGAACTCTAATTGTATTCAGCACCAAAGTCTTTGGAAGGACTCTATTCCTGTGGCTGGCTAAGGGGCCATGGGACCGAGCGATGGAAGAGACTGATATCTGACCTGTCTCTGAAGGCACCAGCAGGCACTTCTCATCTTATGCCCTTTGTCTTGAGTCCGTTCAAAACACGGTGTGTGCGGCTGGGAGAAACACCCGAAGACAGGAGCGCCGCGGGCGGGGAGCGGCAGTGCCGCCGCCGGCAGAGCACGCACGGCAGCCGAGCCTCTCGCACCGGCACTGTCCTCACTGCACGCTGGCGTCCCGCCTGGTGGGGCGCCCTGCCGCTTCCAGTTCTAACGTCCTTTGGGAAACTGGCAAAATGCCATTTCCTCTGAGACAGGTCTCCCGACACCAACAGTGCGGAGGAGGACTTTTTTGCATAAAAATACCTCCCAGGTTTTATATAATAAAGCTGACAAATGTACGATGAACAGTGCATTTCACTGCAGGTGACCTGTGTGGCCACCAGTACATCTGGCGTCAAGCACTCCATCTACCTGGGCTTCAAATTCAGGGGTGAGCGCTGTACTTGACTCTACCTCTTTGCACCTTCTCCCCAGCTTTATCAAACCCGCTCTTCAGACAGTGTAACGTTCATTTATACGTAACTTTGCAGACTCAAAACAAAACTATTCGCATTATGCTAGTCTTTAAATTTTTACCTTTTAACTTTATCTTTTACATAAAACAGTGTATGGATACTGCACTCTACAACTGGTTTTGACTGATACTGGAAATACCCAGAGTAAAATTCAAATAGTACAGGGAAAACATTATTGTTCTCCAACCAAACTTGAGTTGGACAATTACTAACCAGCAGTTAACTAAAAATATGGAACATAAATCTCATGTTTTTTCTTGATAAAAAGTTAGAAAGACATTTTGTCACTAGAAAGAGCAAATGTTGGATTCTGACTTGCTAACTATACAACAAAGATACTTTACAAAAGAAAGAGCATATTTACTTTATCTAATAGTTTGATTGCAAGATCTTCCATAAACAACTTGTGAGACATATCTGAGCCATCTAATAAACACAGGAATTTGACAGCACAAATTCTGACATAATGGTCCTCTCTTTTGGTACTAAAAAATATAAAATAATAGACAATGTTAGCACATTTTCAAAACAGAAAAATACCTCAAATATTAGTTTCATAATATAACAAATAGAAAAACCTTCCAAAAAATTTTAAAATTAAGTAGGTCTATAATTAATGATGATGCTTTTAAATTCAGTATAGACAGTAGGAGATAACAAATGAACATATCAAAAGGATAGTCTGAAAGGGTAAAATTCACTCAAGACTTGTGGAAAAACCATGTGCACACAGCTGACTCTGAATTAATGATATCTTATCAGGGGACAAAATAGATCAGGACTCGTGAGGCTGTTCCTGAGTGAGGACCATCGACAGCTCCATCCTCTCAAGGGCAGCATCCCAGCATTTTCAGTATGCAAATGTGGAAAGATAAGGTAAGTGAGTTTCCAAAGTTCATTATAACTTACATTACCGTATTCCCTCACTTATCGCAGGTATTACGTTCTAGACACCCCCCACCCCCGCCACGACAGATGAAAATCCGCGAAGTAGGAACCCTACATTTATTTTAGTATTTATATATATTTTAAGGCTTTATAAACCCTTCCCCCACTTATAAACCGTTCCCACTCCCTTATTAACCTTTTCCACACTTTTATAAACACTACTTATGCTCTTAAACATATTCTACACCCTTAAACCTATGTAACTTTAACAGCATACGTATACAGTATGTATATCGCGGTTCACTTATTGCGGCCTCACTGTATCACGGGACTTTTAAAAATATATTTAATTATCGCGGATTTTTTGCTATATCGCGGGATTTTGCGGTACTGTATACGTATGTTGTTAATTACATAGGTTTAGGAGTGTAGAATAAATGTTAAGGCTCCTACTGTAAAATGGAAACAAATGTCATTTTAACTTAACAAAATACATGTCTCGTAGAACTCAGTTATTTTGGAATCATCAACTAAAAAATTTTACTTTTGTTGCTGCACTAAACTGGTCAAGAAAACAAGATCAATTAAAATAATTAACAATGAAAATGTATATTTTTAGTTTTTTAAGGATTTTATTTTTATTGATTTTTAGAGAGAGGAGAAGTGAGGAAGAAAGAGAGGGAGAGCAACACCGATGTGAGAGAGAAACATCAATCAGTTGCTTCTTGCACACATCCCAACAGGGGACCTAACCCACAATCGAGGCATGTTCCCTGACCAGGAATTGAACCAGCGACTTTTTGCTTTGTGGGACAACACCCAACAATCTGAGCCACATGGGTCAGGTTTAGACACACAGATTTTTGAAAATTATGTTAAAAAAATAAAACTTGTCCTGACTAGGTGGCTCATTTACTTGGAGCATCATCCATACACCAAAAGTTGTGGGTTCAATTCCCAGTCAGGGCACATAGCTAGGTTGCGGGTTCAATCCCTGGTTGGGGCGCATATGGGAGGCAACTGATCGGTGTTTCTCTCTCTCTCTCACCCCCTTCCTCACTCTTTAAAATCAATGAGCATATCCTCAGGTGAGGATTAAAAAACAATAAAAAATAAAACTTTTTAAAAAGCTATTTGATGAACTCCCAAAACATTAATCCAGAGATTAGATGAATAGTCTTATCCTAGATATTAAAATTTTAGGGCCTGTTCCAAGAGTGATTTTATTTTTGTGTAAGCATTTTGACTTGTTTATATGGTGACTGTTAGCAAAAAAAAAAAAAAAGAATAAAATATGTGTGCTGATAATCACCCCCCAGGCCAAACAAAGAGGGACAGGGGTTTTATGTTCCCCATAGTAATTTCCTTATTTATGTTGGACTTCACACTATAAATTTTTTAAACTTTATCAAATTTTAGTAAATAATGTCAATTCTGAAGAAAATATATTAGTAACAGAATATAATTTCTAACATAGTTTTGAAGGCTCATTCAGTATCTTGTGAGAGTAAATATTTATTTACTTTAACAAATACAGAATGGTTCTCCTATAATAAATTCTAAATGTCCCATTACGACAAGGTGTGAAGAACCCCTAGTACTTACTTCTCGATAACAACATTTGCCGCACAATCGTGTCCGAGATTTTCTATAAAGGTCTGTACGTCCTGAATGAGTCTTCCCATAGAAAACATTTGATAAAACAACAGGTTTTAGACAGAAAAAAAAAATTAAGGCCCCCAATTTAAAGTTAACTAATACTTTATATTCTGTTCATTGAAGGTCACAAAATAAAAACAATTCTACCCACGTAGGTACTTAATATAAGTTAGGACAGGCTGTGATAACAGCATGCTTACCTTTGATCACGCCTAAACACAGTTCCAAATACACATGCCTCGAGGACCAGTTCGCTGTAATTTTTAGCACTTAATAAAGACCCATGGGACACATTTGAAGCAGGAACTAACCAAGACTGGCAGCAATAAGTTATCAGTGTATTGAAGACTCCAGTTTTTACAGTAGACATTTCAATCATCTTGTACATAATCTGGAATGAAAAACAATGGTCACTGTAACCTTTGACCAAGTTAGTTTTTTTCCTAAAAATCTTAGTGTTGCTAAAAACTGTCATGTGAATGGCTTCAAATGATAGTTCCAACAGAAGCATGAGTACAGTTTGAAAATTAAAAATTCTTTATCATTAGAATTCTACAAGATGTGCAGTAATCACAGAATGTGACTTTTCATTTCTCAATAGTAACATGTTACTGATGTTGATAGTCACCCCGAACTTTCCAAGAGAAGCCAGGGTCCCAAAGGAAGAGAGCAGTTTTGGTTTCTTTGTATTTTGACAGTGGCCTCCCTTCCCCTGCGGCAGCAAAGCCCTCAGTCTCTGAAGTGTGTGCTGGGCGGCAGGGAAGGGCTGAGAGGCAGGGAGCAGCAGGGTCCTACAGGGGCGTGTCCTTCTTCCCCTTAGGCACAGGCACGTGTGAATTCCTAGGCCTGCTGTCACTCCCTCCTGCTGTGTTCCCTGCTACGGATCAGTGGTTAGAAAGGCAAATGCCTCCAGAAGCCAGAAGGACCCTTGATTAGGGTATATTCACAGAAATATGTCTCATACAAGAAAAGCAATGGCACAAATGCACTGACAAACGGCGCCTGACATTTGCCCTCAGCGTCCAGAGGACAGGAGGACACGGTGTGGACTGGAGAGAAGGAACGGGCAGGTGCACGGGCCGCACCTACTCAACGCCAGGGGACTGCAGTCATGTAGAAAGGACCAAGGGTGCCAGACCATTCCATTTTCCATGATCTTCATGCAAATTTCCCAATACTGGCAAGCTGGCAAGTCATTCAAAATTTTAAACATGATATGAACCAATAACATACGTTCATGGGGTGGATGTGGTTCATACTGCTCTTTGACATCTAAAATTTCCTTGTTCTTGTTTATGACATTGAAGAAGGTTGAAAATGTTAACTGAATGACTAAATAACAAATCTAATATTCAGTGACAAATATAACTCTTCTTCCTCCTGTGCTACAAGGTCATATAAATTAAAAAGAAAACCATTTTTTAAATTAAATTTATTGGGTGACATTGGTTAATAAGATTACATAGGTTTCAAGTGTACCTTTTACGTAAAGCAGTCAAATTTATAGAGACAGAAAGTAGAATGGTTACGGGGGAGGGGGAGATGGGGAGACATTAATGGACATACTGTTTCGGTTGTGCGAGATGATGAAGTTCTAGAGATCTGTCACAACAGTGTGAATATGCTTAACATTCCTTAACAGACGTAAGTATAGTTAAGATGGTAAATTTTACGCATGTGTTTTTTACCCCAATTATAAGAAAGTTACCTCTTTTATTTTGAAATATGCCTGGCCTTTGATTTTTGCAGCAATGGTAAGAACTTTGGTATCAAAAACGAACTGAACAAAAGCTTTTAAATTAGACCAGAATATCAACTGAGTGTTGCTTAAAGAAGATATAATCTTCCACGCTGTGTCAAAAGCCTCGATGCAGATTGATTCAGAGGCCGCCATAAGCTGGCAGAAAAAGAGAGAGAAATACATAATTATCATTTAATTTCAGAAGCTGACTTCATTCGTACAGTTATTCTTTCACTCGTGGCTCCCGGTCTCTCACCTTGGGAAGCAAGAGCTTCATGCAGTGGAACACAGGTAAGACCCGGTCAGCGGGGAGAAGGGCGAGGGCGTCTAGTGCAGACTGCAAAGTCGTCGCTGGCGTCTGGACGGCAGGCAGAATGGGCTCCAGGAGGTTGCCCTCCAAGGCTGGTGTAAGGGTGTGATACTTTTTCAACAGAAAAGAGAGGCAGACCCACTGGTCATGAATATACTGTGCAGCTATTTTCCCCCATCCTTGGGAAGATGATTCTTCAAAAAACCTGAAACAAAAACAAAAACAAAGTCATTGCCCCGTCCTTCCTTAGTCTGTCTCAATTTCGTGTGCACATGTACACTATTCTTTCAAGGGGAGAAATTAGCAGTCATTATGCAGTTATTATTAAATATCCTGTCCACCCAAAAACAAGGAAACCACATGAATTTCAATTTTTTCTAACTACCCTAAAAGTAGGTATTTTCACTCACTTTATATGATTCACTAAAAACTAAATGCGGAAAAGCTCACGGGTTTCCAGGAGGGAGAAGAACATGGGATGACACGTGATCATCCTGAATGGAGCCTAATCTACTTTGTGAAACCCTGTCCTCTGTGTTGGGCAACCAGTCACCCCAGTGACTGAACGAGAATGGATTTTCAACGTGAGCAGCCAGGATGCCTCTCGTGGGGGTGCTGTACTGCGAGCGGTGAGCGCACCTGCTTTGCTCCTCTGGGTGCGTCTTCTGCAGCATCTGATTGAGCTGGAGGGAGGCGAGGAACCTCTCCATGGGCCCAACATCCGGGGGGTCCGGCTGCAGCTCTGGCTTCTGGTCCATGGCCCTGCACACCGTGGCCAAGGCCGCCATACTGACCACCCTCTGCACCTGCCTGCCCAGCGTCGGCTCCTGAGGAGGAAACACAGCACCGTTACCTACCGGGAGCCGGCCTCAGCCGGCAGGACCCAAGCTGCCGTCTAAAGCCACCGTGCCTTCTCTTCTCTCTTCCTGCTCCTGAACATCAGAGGGAGCCCAGTGCACACCAGGCGGCTTCACGCCTCTCCACAGACCGGTGTGAACGAACAAATGCACAGCGGCAGTAAACACCCAGTGGGGCAGACAGAGGAGGCAGGCAGATCTCACCTGGCAGGTGGGTGCCCGGAGCAGCCCACGACAGACGCCCCACCTGTCTGTGAGTTAGGACACTCAGCCTCTTCCTACCCAACGACACATCTGGATTCAACAGCCCTCTGGGTGAGTCTCATAGTAACTGCTTGGCTGAAAAATGTTTTAAAAAAGGCTCCAGGCACACATGGAAGTAACTCCCTCAATCAGCTGCACGCCGCTTTGGAGGTAACATGGCCCGGCTGTCAAGGGCTGGCTGAGGTCTGAGTCCTGCTCTGCGCTTGCGACCAGGGTGACTGTGGACATGCTGCACCTCAGTGTCTGTAAAGTGCAGCCGCACAGAACCCACCTCCAGGGCTACTGGGAAGCACCTGAAGCTCTACATGGAGGAGCACAAGGGAGGAAACCGCCTGGAACCACGAAGCAGGACACAGGCAGGACGGCAGCTGCACCTGGAACCCCAGGCAGCTCTCCCGAACACTGCCCACAGCGGCACGTGCCGAAGGAACTTCCCACTACTGATGCCACATGGTCCCTCGCCCCCCACCATATGTCATGTGGCTCTGCAAGTTTTACATAGCAACGCTGCCAACATACGAAATACAATTTACTGTTACTTTTGAGCCAATATGGTCCCTGTTAGCCTTCTTGTAATTCAGTGAATGACTAAAGAAACCAAGCTCCCTTTAAGAATTACTGTGCGCGGCTCATGATTTTGGTCTTTCATATGTCTAATGTATTAATTTTTACTAGCCAGGATGTTATCATTTTTTAGGGAAGTTCTCCAAAACTTTCAAATAGGTGGTTAAAGCAATCAAGTAGCTTCGTTATTTTAATTAGCAGCCCGGACTAAACTATGATTCAGGTCAACTTCATTGAACACTTACCAGGCGTTAAGTAAAAATAGCTAATGTTTATTGAGGGCTTCCTATGTCCCAGGCACTGTTCTAACATGTATCAGCTTGTTCAAATTCTCATATCAACCCTATAACCCTCTTTTTGCAATTGTGATATAGGAAGCACAGAGAAGTCAAGTAATTTCCCCAAGGTCACACAGCTAGCAAGGATAAAGCCAGGAGGCACCCCCTGGAAGTCTAAACTCCAAAGCCTGAGCTTGTAACCACTAGGCTTTATGAAGTCACGTTTAAGAAATGCCTCCAGGTAGTGAAATCTAGTGGAGAAGACATATATACAGAAATCACTCCCCAAGCAAGTGGATGGGAGTAAACGCCGTAATGGAGGAATAAGGAGCAACAGCAAAATGAAGGAAAGGAGGAGACACCGACCAAGAAGGCCTCAAAGAAAACGTGGTCTGTGTTGGGCCATCCAGGCTACTGACAGGCATGTACTGGAGGGAGGACATTCTCAGGGGAGGGATCAGACGGAATGACATGTGGCTGTGGCCTGTGCCACTCTGCCTGGTGGCTGATAGGGATGCAGCCGAGAAGAAGGCAGTGGATGACAAAGTCAGACAAGGAGGCAGAAAGCCAGGTCTGGAGGGCTCTGGACACCAGGCTGATTAATGTGGACATAAAGTGGCCCTCACTGGTGCACGAGCAAAGACCTAGCATGGATCCCTTCCTGGATGTAAGCGATGTTAAGACTGAAGTCGACACACCTTTGTTATTTACCTAATAAAATGGGAATCCCAATTCTCATCAAATATGATGAGCAAAGGATACTATTTTAAAATGTGATTTCAGCCGATGCTTTTTATATCAAAATACTATATAATGATCAAATATGCATTCCATGTAAGCCTTACCCAATGGAACTACAAACCCTGAATCACAGAGCATTACCTGTTCACTGTCTGTGTCTTGAAGATGCCGAATGCATGCGTTTTTCAAGGGAGAAATGACTCTCCAGATGGGGTTGTCTCTCTTCCACTCCACCGTCCGATGGAGATTTGTGAGCTCAGTTAAGACCTGCAGGTATAAGTGGCTACGATCCAGGTCTGAAACCTAAGAGGGACAATAAAACACTCAACAAGCCAGCAGGGTCCATGATTTTCATAAAACTACAAGCGCGCAGAAGGAAAATAGTTTGTTTAAAGGCACTAAAACAACACACTGATGAGAGAAAAGCTCAGTCCCCCCAAGAAGCCTTCCATTCCCTCCCCCTCTGTGCGCCCACCGGGCCCCTGCCCTCTGCACAGCCACCCATAAACCGCGGCCGACTCTCTGGCTGCCACCTGGGGTGTGAGGCCCGGAGAGGCAGGAACCACGTACCCCCAGCCCTGCCCCCAAGACTCGCACATGGTCAGCAGCAGGCAGGTTCCCACTCCACACTCACACAGAAGGTGCCCACCCACTTCACTAAGGTAACGACTAAGGTTCAGGGAGGTTAAGAAGCTTGCCCAGCATCTCAGAGCCAGCCAGGGGGACGGACAGACTTAACCGCAGGCCTTGGTTCCTGGCCCAGCCAGACCTGGCTGCAGCCTAGCTCCACCACTCGCCGGCTCTGTGGCCTCCGGCAGGCCACCTAAGCTCCTAAGGCCAGCTCCTTGTCCGTGCAACGGGGAGGGTAACGTCTGTCCATCACAGGGTTTTGGAAAGAATTGAAAGTATGCCAAATGAACTGAGTGGTTATTATTAGGCCCGAGTTATTATTACTATACCAATCACTCTACCCTCAGAGGCCTCCCATGGCACACAGGAAGCACACACTTCATTAACATAATCGGTTTCTACTGAGCAGCCACTGCAGGCCAGGCGCTCCGCCAAGTGGCAGCTGAGACTCCCTGTGAACCATGGCTTCCCTCCCTGAGAGCCAGAGGCGAGGGCAGTGGGGGAAGAGTTTCTGTTAAACTCCGAACTACCCAACAAACGTACTTAATCAGGGATGCCAGTATCTAATTTATTGAAGAGGCATTTTTCAAGACAACTTTAAACTACCAAATATTGAGTTTACTTTGTAAAATCTTTGCTTCTAAAGATAAAATCACATTAACCTTTCCATTTTTAAAGTTACTGTTAGCTTCAAATTCCAAGCAGAAACACTTATCTTACACAACAAGCACAATGGGGTTTGTTATACTTCTTTTGTAGATGTCTAACAATTTTCGTAATCAAAATGTAATAATACTGATAATAAAGTGATATTGGAGCAAGATAAATAAAAAAGTTAAAACTTTAGTTAAAAATAAACAGTCCCCGCTACAGATTTTGTTTACTCGGTACTCCCCAATCAGAGGGTTTTCTCTTTAGTTCCTTGCCTTTATATCATAACATCTCAAGTCTTTCAGTATAAAATTTGTCTTTTTATATTTTCACACCTGCTTATCAGCTATTAAACAAATGTACTTAATTGGGTATTCCAATCAACGTTGTTAAAAAAGTATACTTTCTAACATCACTGACAACTGATTCTAATTGCATCAACATTTGCCCCTAGGGATTGCAACCAAAAAACAAACAAACAAAAAAAGAAATTAAGAATAGGCATTGCTATAAGAATTAGTATTTTAAAAATATTCTTAAAGAAAGAGGGGAACTTATGATTTTTCCATATGTCCTGGAAAGAACAGGTGACGTGGAGAGCAGAGACAAAGAAAACAGGTACATTCACCACGCACCCTCTCATCTGAGACCCACTGTCCCCGACCCTAACGACAGCCTCAGTTCCCATGCCCACCCTCCGCCCGCCTGCAGCGGCCTGGGAGATAACGGTATTTTGGGCAGGGAGTTCTCCGCCTGTAGTGGCCTGGGAGATAGCAGGGGTGCATCAAACCGAGTTGCATTTGGCCTTGCTCAGCCCGTCATACTTGCAGCTGCGAGATAACCAAACAGCCACTAAACTCAATACTTCCTTTTTTCTTCCCCCTATAAAGCAACCCGCTCCTCCCCGAGGAGTCCGGAGTTGGAGCCACCCACAGCACGGCTCCCTCCCCGCTTGCTGAGTCTCCCAATAAACTTCTTTTTTCCTGCTCACCATGTTAATGGCCTTCTGAGTGACTCCGTTCTTACACCTAACTCATTTCGGAATCACTTATGCAGTTTTAAAATATAGATGCAGTGATACCTGGTCCCATCCCAAACCTGCCACATCACAGTCTCTGGATGTTGGGAGCGAACACGCACCACTATGCGGAGCACCACGGAACACTCTGCGTGTGAAACTCTCAGCCCTGCGAAGGCGCTGTATACTCTCCTGTGTGCAAACAAGGAGCGGGGCCCTGGAAAGCCCCCCAGCTTCCGCAGCATCACAGGAGTTAGCGGCAGGGAAGTGGGACCGGGGACTGCAAAGCTTCTACTTTTCTGCTTCCTAGACTGCCTCTCGAGAACGACCACAGGAGTAATTTTCTTCTCAATGCAACACAGGGCCTGAGTCAGCCCTCACAGCAGCATTGGTGGGAAGGAGGAGGAGTCGCCCGACGGACACTCACAGTGCTCAGTTCATTCGTGGTCAGTCTCCTGAGGAGGAACTGGCCGATGCTGTCTTCAGTGGACGCCACGAGGTTCTGGAGGAGCGGAAACACCTCATCTGTATAGAAAAAAATGCAGCTGAATGATACAAGGAAGCACTTCGGTTCAAACACACCAGTCTGTCTAGTAAAAGTACAACTATGTGAAGCAGCTGGGTAAGCCACTTACCCAAAGTGGATTCTGGTAATACAACAGCCATTAATACTGTGGGGAAGCTGTAATTAAGCTGAGCACCCCCGTAGGATTCTGGCTCTGGGTGGGCCGCAGCTACCCGTCCCGACAGAGTATTGGAAGCAGCTGTTTAAAGACTTGAAAGGTCACAGCAGTAGGTGGGTGGGAAAGAAGTAACACTGAGTGAGAGCTGGGAGCTTTCCCCGGCCCTCCGGCAGGCTGGGACCAGGCGCAGGAGCACCGAAAGTGGCAGCAGGATGGTCAGAGCGTGAAAGGAGCACCCCAGGAACCAGACAGCGAGTCTTGCAGGGAGTCCACAGAGGGCGGCGCTCAGGAAAGTGGCCCCATGACAGCCATGCTGCAGGGTCCCATACTCGTCAGCACGCCCGGCCCCCGATGGAGCCCACATGGCTCAGGGCAGATGGCACTGCCAGGGATCCGAAAACTAACTGCAGGGGAACCAACACCCGCAGAAGCTGGGTCGGAACCGAGGCCTTACCCCAGCCAGGCTGACTGTGTGTTGAACAAAATGCCACCATGTCCCACAAAATAAAACCAGATGCAGAGTCTCACCATAGATCACTCAAGTTAACTAGACACACAAGCATGACCAGCGCATGAAGTATCAGGAAATGCCCAGGAAAAGCCATCAGCAAACAACTCGGAGGTGCCACTCATGTCAGAAAAATATGACGAAGACTTTAAAGCAGCTATTTATAAAAATGCTTCAACAGTCAATCAAGAACACCCTTGGAAAAAATGGAAAAACAGAAAGTTTCGGCAAAGAAATAGAAGTTAAATGTGAAAAGCATGGAGGGAGGAGGGTCACTGGGTGGAGGGGAACAAAGGGAAAAGAAATTGGGACTACTGTAACAGCATAATCAATAAAACATATTAAAATAAAAATAAAAAAAACATAAAAAGCAAACAGATTTTGTAATTGAAAAGTACAGTAATTGAAATTAAAAAACAAAACAAAAAACTCACTGGGTGGGATCAACCACAGAAAAGAGATACAAGAGAAAAGTCAGCGAACTTGAAAACAGATCAATAAAATAGACAACCTGAACAATAGGTGAAAAAAGTGATTCAGAAATAAAGAGCCTCGGAGCCCTGCAGGAGGAGGAAAGACTTGTGCTGAAAAACTGGCTGCGCAAAACACTGGCTGGACGCTTTCAAGTTCAAGAAGTTCAGGGAGCCCAGACTTAAATCAGCACAAAGAAAGTCATTCCCAGACACAGCTTAACTGAACTGCTCAAAACGAAAAACAAAGAAACACTCTTGAAAGCAGAAAAAAAACAACATATAACTTTGGGGATGAGACTCCATGGGGCCAGAAGCAAACGGAACATCTTCAAACGGTGGAAGAACAAGGTTTATCAGATGAGAATTTTATATCCAGTGAAAATATTCTGCAGAAGTGAAAGAGACATTCTCAGGTGAAGAAAAACTAAAGAGATTTCATTGCCAACAAAAAACCTGTTCTAAAAGAAATGCTAAAAGGTGTTTTGTTTTGTTTTTCACGAAATGTCTATGACAAATACAGGAACAGAGAAATGAACAAAGAACAAAAGATCCGTCAACAGACAGGTGAGTGGAATAGGCTCTTCTGCCGAGTTCTTTAAAATCCATTTAATGGCTGAAAGCAAACCTCTCACGCTGCCTGGGAGCATTTTCAGCAAATGTGGCCCTAAGACCACTACAGCTCTGGACCGGGGATAAAGGACTGACATTCACTTCAGGTGGAGAGATGTGAGTTTTACCTGGGCGTGAAAAGTTAGACACGCACCTTGTAGAGGAAGTAAACAGAATACAAACAATGCAACGGCAGGCCTAAATCCAGACATACAGTAATCAGATTGAGTACAAACGGGCTACACCAATGAAGGCAGGGACGGTCAGAGTGGATGACAATGTATGGCCTACCTATATGCTGTCTAAAGAGGTCCACTTGAAATGTAATGATCTAAATACAATTTTTAAAAAGGCCAGAAAAAATATACTATGCAAATTCTAACCAAAGTAGGAGTGGTTCTGTTACTATCAGACGAAGGAGCGCTCAGAGTACATAAAATGACCAGGGATAAAAAGAAACATCACACGGTAACACACAACCCTAAACATGGACGCACCAAACACCAGGACTTCAAACTACATGAAGCCAAACTGGCAAAACGGAAAGGAGAAAGAGACAAATCCCAAATTACAGTTGGGGACGTCAACATTCCTCTCTCAGGAATAGAAAGAGCAGAAACTCGGCAAGGATATAAAACTGAAAACCCCGTGAAACTCCTGGATGTGAACGGCACTAACAGGAACATGCCACTCAACAGCAGCGGCCCACACATTATTTTCAAGTTACGTAGAACATTCATCAAGAAAGACCACACCCTCAATCATAAAACAAACCTTCAGGAGTTTTTAAAAACTGAAATTGTACAACGTATGCTCTGTAGCTAAAAAGGAATTAAGTTAAAAAGCAATAACAGAAAGATGACAAATGCCAACTCAACACCTCGGCTAGGATAATAGCTAAAAGGTCCCTCACACGTAAACTACGCAAAAACAGAACTTCCCATCTTTTCTCCAAAATCTTCTCTAACTCCAGTCTTCTATCTCAGTTCAAGGTAATGCCAATCTGTCCAGCTTCTCCAAAAACCAAGTAGCCTCTGCGCTCCCTTTTCTCACAGCCCACACCCGCCCGTCAGGAAATCCTGCTGGCAGAACCATCAGAGTACATCCAAAATCTGGACTCAGCATCCGAGGTCTGTGCCTGGTCCCTGCCCGGCAGCTTCTCTTCTGGCGTCTGCTCCTGCCCCTCTGGCTTCTGCTCAGCGCTACAGCCGACTGAGCTTTTTCTAATTTAAGTCAGACCTTATCGCTGCTCAGCTCAAACCTTCTCATAAAGCCGTCCCCCTAACACGGGCCACAAAGCCCTCCATGACAGCCACACCCAAACCTGCCCTTACTTCTCAAAAGTCATCTCTGATCACTCTCACTCGGCTGCCTCCTCCGACAGCCAGCACTCCCACAGGGGCCTCACCTGACCTCCCTCCCTCATTCTTTAGTCTCTGCTGAAATGTCACCTTCAGAGTGGGCCTTCCGGACAGCCTCCCTAACTCTGCACCCCTGTGCCTCCACCCCAGCACGTCCTCTGCTTTCCCTGTCTGATTACCCATCCCCCCATGGAACTGTGTATGTGTTACATCGTTAACACTTGTCACCTCTCTTCCCAGCCCCTGCAGTCCCACCAGAATGCTACCTGCACAGGCAGGGACTTTGTGTCCTCCTTCACAGCTAGTCAGTGCTCAAATCGGTGCCTGGCCAACACCAGATGAATGGACCCCAACACCAGATCCAAGGTTCTCATCTCCCTCAAGACAAACATCTTCCAAACCTGAGCACTAGCACAGATCGCACCACAGGGGAAACGCACGGGAAATGCGACTGACCACCCATGCTCCAAACGATCTCCGTCACCTCACTTCCTTTCTCCCATGAGTCACTGCAGTTTTAACAGGCTTTAAAAGAAAAAGGAACAGAGGACAAAGAGCAAAGCCACTGTCGTTTGTACCCTCTCAAAAAGAGAACAGAAGCTGTTATGGTATCTCTATTTTTTGTATATTTAAAATTTCCATAATACAACTCTGAAAAATAAACTTCAAAAATTTTAAAACACAACGACATCAAAGTTGCCCAGCAGAGCAGCACACTGCCTGGACCTCCCCACAGAGAGCAAGTGCACCTAGACATTCCCATTGGCTGTCCACTGACCCTTGTCCAGGCAGTTAATCCCTAGCCTATTTGCTCACTTATAAAACTCAAGTAACTCTTTTCCACTTCTCGTATCAAAGACAACTTGCAGGATTTAAGGCCTACACTTAATTAAAACTTGACACGGGTTAGCAGTTACACAGCAGTCCTTTACGAGTCTTCCACGGTAGCACATGGAGATCTGCACGGGGAGCAAGAGGCTCTTACACGCTTCTCGTGAGAACACAGGATGTGTGCACAGCCCCTCGGTGATACCATCTTACTGTGTCTCATAAGCTGAACGTGCACGTACCCTAAGAACGAGAACACATGGTCCAGGAGACACGCAGACAGGGTCCACACAACACCACACCAACAGTAATCCCCAAACGCAACCCACTGCCCTGCACAGGAGCGGGCAGAACTGTGCTGTCACCACACAAAGGCACTTGCACACGGGAATGACGAAGACAGGACACGGATGAATCTCAGAAACACATCAGGTGAAGAATGTTACAGAAGACTTCTTCCATAAAGCAACATTTCTATGAAGTTCACAAGCAAGACAACATATTGTTGAAAACGGTCTATGTATGTGGTGAAACCATTTTTTAATGTGCACGGAGTGATAAAGATAAAAGTCAAAATAGAAGGCAGCTTTGTTCTTAGGTTGGGTGGTGAGTTCTCAGGTGTTTATTCGGCATCATAACATATATAACCTCCTGTGAACCAAACATCACGACAGTTTCCCAGAAGGCATCATGACCCAGTCCTGCGCCTGCAAGTGCGAGCCTCGTAAAATATCAAGACAGGCTGTGAACAATAACTAACAAATGCTACCACATAGCTTGTGTCCCTTGCTCCTT
Organism: Furipterus horrens; assembly: GCF_987537825.1. Classification (NCBI taxonomy): domain Eukaryota; kingdom Metazoa; phylum Chordata; class Mammalia; order Chiroptera; family Furipteridae; genus Furipterus; species Furipterus horrens. Next base: position 21,038,046 of record NW_028327185.1, read on the forward strand.
CAGAAGGATAAAAGTAAAAGGGTTTTTAAAGGACAATTACTGCACGAGCCCACGTATATGCAGCACCTGCAGGAGTCACGTCCGTAACCACACCGAGTGCAATGTGGGTGCAGGGCTGGGAGGAAGAGAAAACCAGAGCTGCTGTTTAATGGGCAGTGTCCGTTCGGCAAGATGAAGTGAGTTGTGGATGGACGATGGTGGCGGTAGCAGAACAGTGGGAATGTGCTCAAACCACTGAACTGCAGGCTTCAAATGATTACGACGGTAACTTCTGTTATGTATATTTCACCACAAAAAAGAATAAAAGTTATTGGGCCACACACATGCGCACACAAAATACCCATCAAAAGAATCCAAACGTATGCCCTACGGAGTTCAAAATCTTATTAAAAAAGTCACTGTTCCGTGTACAGCATTTGGTTCTGCAACCATTATCAAATATATGAGAACCTGGAAACCAGGTACACTGTTTCATAAGCACATTTTAAAATCTAACCTCATCAATATTATCCTCAAGTATACTAACAACAATGTTTTTCTAGGATTTTCTTTTTTTAAATTTCTGCAATTCCCAATGACATTGGTCAGGAAGGACTAAGAATCAAGTTTACCCACCAATCTGTAACGTCCACTGCATTTTCAACTGCTGATTGACATGTGTCTTAGCTCAAGAGGGAAGAAAGAGCTCAGGGCTTCTATCTACTACTGTGGTACTTTCTATATGAAGTATTTTCTCCTTAGGAGGTGCTCAGCGAGTAACACATTTAAAAGTAAAATTGCTGTCATCCTTATGCTTTAGCTTACTTTCTGCAACATCTAGCCTAGTGACAATTAGAAATGGATCTTGCTTAAATATACATGAAATAGTGATCATTTTCAATCATCTGAAAGTCAGTGAGCAAGCAAAGAATTTTTAAAAACAAGAGCAAATGAAATCACATTCTAAAACCAAGAGTAACTAACACTGGACTGTCCGCTCCATGGGGGCAGAACTTTGCTCCGTCCCCGCTGTGTCCCAGAACCAAACTGCTGAATGCATGAAGTAGTCTTTTTATTTTACAAGGCTGGGACCTTCCTTTCATTCTAAATGCCAACAATACACCAAGCAAGACACTGGGAGAAACCGTGCATCCTCACCATCGTGGGCACTGGGACCTTTCGACAAGCAAGTGTGCAAGAGCGTCACCAGCATCTGGAGGCACCGGTCGGTCTTCAGCAAGGGCAGGTAGGCATTCGTGCCCAGCTTCATAAGGGCATCCAGAAGAGGGTCTAAGAACATCCTCAGTACATTCTGCGTTCTCCGCTTTTCGCTAGACATTAAAAAACATGCCCAAATCAAGCATTTCAAAAGCATCGGGAAAGTATTTACCAACTATAATGTGTGGAGTTGGTTAACTCATGGACTCAGTGAGACAGAAGCACTCCGGTGGATGAACCCAGCACCTCGCAGGACTGACCTTCCCTTCTGTCTGCTCGCCGCCCCTCCGGGGTGGACAGCAAGTCACCAGCGTGAAAGCACAGGGAAGGGCACAAGTAGGAAGGAAATCCTACATCCATTTTATTTGCAAATTAAAATGCTGAGACCCCACTTCTACAACTCAGAAAAAAAAACCCACAAATGCTGGTCAAGGAAATGAGACACATTAACAAAAAATTTATATAAAGAATTAAGGATTTATAGAAAACTATTATAACCAGATTTAGTACTAAAACTTTCCAGAAAACGAGATTTGATGTTAACGAAAATAACTGCGTACCACATGAATACACGACCTAAGAAAATTGTTTTTCGCAACAATTATAATCTGAATGATCCACTCACATTCTCAAAATATAAATGAGATTGTTTTATCTTTATTCCTTTTGTTTTAATTACACCTTATAGAAAGGAATTAAATCCAGTCAATTTCTTTACTTAATCTTATGCTAGGGTCTTACAACCCATTTTTTTAAGATTCTTATTTAAAACCAGTAATTATTATATAGTTGTTTTTTTAACCATCTCTAACAGTTTAAGTTCCCAAAATAATGGCCTTTATTACTATTAATTTACTGTTAACTTGTAATTTGTTGCCAATGATCCAGTTCCGTCCTTTAATACAATACATTGTGGTCAATTCCATGCCAATCATGGAAAAGTCTGAATATCCACCATAAATCTGAGCAGCCTTTCCCCAAAAGCTTTGTCTCCAAGTTCGGAAGCGCTTACCTGGACTGTGTCTTCATTCCTTCCACATCCACGGCCAACAGGACCATCAGAGCAACGAGCCTGGCTTCACCCCAGTCCGGCAGCCAGCAGGTCTCTCCTGCTTCAGCAACAACAGTTTAAAAATAAAAGAATAAACTTTATTACATATTATTTTTAAAATGCTACAAAGGCCATCAATAAGAAATCTGCTTGTATTTTTTTAATCTAAATATTGATGCTATTCCAAAAAATTTAGGTTAAATTTCTAAGTGTTACAAAGGTGAATATTTTACTCTCATTTTTACTCACATTAATGCTTTAGATCCCACATTTATATTAAAAATTAATTCATAAATGAAGACTAAAATGGAATCAAATACCATTACACTATTGAGTTCCCCATATTTTCTAGCAATCATATAAAGGTCTCTTCAGACCACATGGCGGGCAGAGGGGGATGTTTGGGGCTCTATTTGAGAATGAAGTGTTTTCACTCATAGTGCGCCTGAGCATCTTCTCCACTGACCCACCGTGTGAGCTGGCAGCCACCGGGGCATATCCTGCACTTGAAATGGATGGCACACATACTGGGGTCTTCAAACTGGCAAACCAAATACTCTCGCTTGCCTCGGGCAATGCACCCAGAGCTGAGTTCAGACAGCACATACCCTTTCTGAAACCCTAGCAATTTCTCACCTCGGATACTGAAAGGGGAGGCTACATGGGAAGCTCAGAGGATTCTGACTGATTGTTATCTGATTTTAAGGAATGCCACAGCCTCAGGCCAACGAGAGGAGTGTTCACCCTCCTGTGGACCACGTCCTATGTCTTCTTTCTGATGTCCCGCCTGATTTCAGGATGGACTTCTTCAAGTATATTTCACTCTGCAGTTGATCTGAGTACTTTCAAGCCCTGGCAAGCCTCTCCTGCCGCTTCCAAACTGTGTTTCACTGTAACTCAGAACGCCTGCTCTGAAAGCTCATCACAGCCGTTTGCTGGTGTCGGGTTTTGTCGTAGCTGCTTTGCTTCGTTGTAGACCAGATATACGATACGATATGCTGCACACACCTATCTCGTAGCCTTCCTTATCTCTCCCCATTCCTACCTGGGCTCCATGCCATACACGGACAGACAGAGAGGGATGCCTACCTACCTCAGCTCCCTGGATGCAAGTGCATCCAAGCCCTCAGAGCATGCTTTCCCACGTCTCACATTCATTTCTAGTCACTCATCAGCCTCACCCCTGCAGGTGCCTGGCCTGGACAGGTACTGCTCACACAGGTTCCCCAGCCTGGCACTTCATGTCCTTCAAGGCACTGCATGAGAATTGCTGACTTACCATCAACGCCCCTGCTAGATTCTGCACTCTCTGAGGACAGGGGATGTATCTCTTACTTCTGTAACTCCCATGCCTGACACACAGAAAACACTTTATATATTATATGTCTGCTGAATAAATAGTGTAAAATCTACCCATGCTGACTATTCAACACCCAAAGAAAAAGCTACTTCAGATGTATAATCTGATTGCAAATAATGTTCTGCCTAATGAGTCTTTCTATAAAAATATTTGAATATTATCTGTATTTGATACTCAAAAACTCAAGCTAAATAGTATTTCCTTTAGAATCTATTAACTTATTCTGAAAAAAAGCTCCAGTAATTAATACTAAACAAAAATTTTATGAAGGTACTTAGCCAAGGGCATTAAAAGTTAAACAAAATATTAATACACACACACACCTGCCATGTACTTATAATCACTTAAAAAAAAACTTTAAATAGCATATTATATTAAACAATATATTTTAAGTCCTAGAAATGTTAAGGAAGAAACTAAAAATCTTGTTTCAGCCCTGGCTGGTGTGGCTCAGCAGTTGAGCACTGGCCTGCGAACCAAAGGGTCGCTGGTTCGAGTCCCAGTCAGGGTATATTCCTGGGTTGCAGGCTAGGTCCCCATTTGGGGATGTGTGAGAGGCAACTTATCAATGTATCACACATCGTATCTTTCACACATTGATGTTTCTCTCCCTTTCTTCCCATCTCTCTAAAAATAAATAAATAAAATTAAAAAAATAAAACTTGTTTCATACAATTTTGAAGTTAATCAGATCTGATGTTGTTACATACTCCAAGTTATAAAACAAGCTCTATTTTAGGGGTTTAATCTATGTTTAGGATCGTAGGGACTAAAATTCATCTACTTTGATAGGCCTAGCAAAAGAATCTTCCAAGTAATAGCATAGAAAATGTACTAGACAACAGAGAGAATAAAACACAAAAAATAAATGTTTGAAGAACAGATACTCTCAAGTATTTTGGGAGGATAATTATCCAATCATTTAAGAGCCAGATTAAAGAAATCAGTAAATGAAAATGACTTAGCCTAAGACAAACCTAGGAAATTTAAGACACGTTAAATTCAAAGATGCAATTGACCCAAATGATCATTGATGATGCTGATGAAGAAGAAGCACTGGAAATGTAAACAGAATCCTAATTATTGGGTCTGCTGTTAGTTCTTCCTGCTCAGTCTTACACGCATCCCCAAAGAAGCTGCTAAGTATCTGGCAAAAAGGAAAACTAACAAAACCATCGTTTCAAACAACTTCTCTCTAAACTATTTTTCATAATCAGTTCGCACTAAATGTAACACTGGAAACAAACAAAAGATGAATGGATATAGCTACAAATATTTTACTCCACAGTCCCTCAAAAACACCTCTGCAATCTCTAGCCCACAATAAACTTGGCAATTGTAGAATTAATAGGTTTGTGTCCAATTCCTATTCTGGCCACTAATTATTTTTCAAAGAATATAAAATAGTTTAAAATCTCAAATCCTAGAACAGATAAAGTACAAGTTAAGGAGCAGTATTTTTATATCCGTTATTCACAGTATTTGGCTGAAAAACCTGTGTATATCAGAAAACTGGCCCACATTTGGTAAAGCCCATATCTTGATCTGAAACCTAGTTAAAAGTTCTCTGAAGACATTTTGGTATATGGGTCCAGAAAAATGAATTCAGACTTACCTTCCCAAGCAGGTGGCTTAATATACTCTTCAACTAGGTTCTTTACATAAGCATTTAAAGAGCACGTCTCTTGAAGTCCAACCAAGCTACAAGCTGAAGATCGCCCAAAACGGCTTTCATGAACACGCAACCAATCACAGAGCTAGAGAAGACAAAAGTTATTACTTTATTTTAAAAACCTAACCAAAGAGTTTCTCATTTCCCAAGACCAATTTTTTCTTCCACAATAAACTGAATTTAAATGATTGAACACAACAAAGTAATAAGACACTTCTTGTTAGGACTGAGTTGAGTAATAGTGTAGGCAGAAAAAAAAGGTATGTGTATATTTTCTAATCTCCATCTAGGATTTTGTAAACTGTATTAACATGCAAGAATTTTTAAAGTACATAATATAAAATTCACATTGTGATAAGGTATTCTAAAGAATATCTCTGTGAAAAATAACGCATTATGTAAAACAAATTATAACCTTAATAAAAATTCATTCTAGCTTCACATACTAAAACAAGAATGTCTATTTTTGAGAGTGTGTAGAATTTGAAATGTATTTATAATTAAAGTTCCTACCACCTCACAAGTTTATTTTCTATCATATGTGTATTCTAAAATATACTAATTTAAAAGAGAAATTCTATTCTAGCTCTTCTCCACAACATCTCTTAGGAGACTTGCAAAACTAAGTCATAGAACTTCACAGAATTAATTTTCAATCACATGTAATTAAGAATTTTATTTTGAAATCTATGTTCTTAACATTCTTTTTACAATTAAATTTAATGTGCAAATTCATACATGAATTTAAATATGAGGTAAATAATTATGTCTTTCTAAAAGGTAAGAATTTTTAAAAAATACTTTTTGCCTCCATTAAAATAACCCAAAATTACATGTAAGGAGACAAAATAATAATGAACAAAATAATAATACTTCACTTGAATGAATAAATCAGTCAGGACTAAAACTGACACCCACGTGAACCAATGGAAGAGCAGCTCCACAGCACTGAAGGAGGCTCTTCTGTGTAGGTCTTTATCAAGCAGATAGTCTTAAAATACAATCTGTCGAACAGTGAGATCAGCTAGTATTTATCTTTCCACAGTATGTACTTTTTCTTTATATTAATATCATCTGAAACTGACCAGACTACGTCTCTTTATTTATTGCTATAAAATATGCGGTTTTCCAAATCTTATATTTCCACAAGCACAATCCTATTATAACAAAATTATTGAAGTAAACTTAAATTCATAGCTGATTCTTTCCCTCTATCAAATCTGTCACGAAATTCAGAATATTTCCCTTCAGAGAGTCTTCACGTAAGACATGGCTTAAATGACATCTACCCAGCAGTCCCAGATACATGGGTTCCCTTGATTTCCCATTAAAATACAAGTCACAAAAGTCTATTTGGACACTGTCGAGAGAATAAGAAGACAATCCAAAGATGGAGAGAAAATATTTGCAAGACACACATCTAACAAAGGACTGGTACCCAACATATACTCTTAAAACTTAATAAGAAAACAAAAACCCAATTAAAAATGGGCAGAAAATCTGAACAAACACAAACACTTCACCAAAGAACTTAAGAGTGCTCAGGTGGCAAACAGCATATGAAAAGATGCTTGGTGGCATATATCATTACATCACTGCTAATGCAAACAACAAGGAGCTACCACCACACACCTAACAGAATGGTGAAAATCCAAAAACTGCCAACACCACGTGCTGACAAGGATGTGGGGCAACAGGACCTGTCATTCCCTGCTGGCGGGAATGCAAGAGAGAACAGCCACTTTGGAAGACAACGTGGCAGCTTCTTACAAAACTAAACATACTCTTACCATACAACCCTGCAAGTGTGCTCCTTGGTGTTTACTCAGAAGAACTGAAAAGTTAGGCCTACACAAAACCTTCACATGAATGTTTATAGCAGCTTTATTCATAATTGCCAGAACTGAGAAGCAACCAAGATACACTTCTGTAGCATATGGGTAAATAAACTGTGGTGCATCAGAAAATGGAATATTATCGTATCGTATCGGCAGCCATCCGTCTCGAGAGACGATGGTGTAGCTTCTTAAGAGTCTATCTGCACCACCGAGAATGGCTGTGCAGTCCGACTCGGGAGTGACACGGTATCTGTCTCCTCCCGTGTTGAATCGACATCTTGCGATGACGCTGGAGTGTCCTCTCCAGTGAAGCTGAAGCTACAGAGCCTGGGCAGGGTGATATGGAGGGTCTGCTGTTGCCCATGCAGCAGACCCCCCCTCTCTTCGCAGCTGAAGGGTCCAAGGGAAAGACGGAGTCAATACAGCTTGGCTTCAGGTGCGCCGCAGGAGTTGCCGGTGTTGACTACAACGTCAAACCGCCTTAGGGACTCCGGCTCCGGATTTTCTGTCGGGGTTTACTCCCTTAGCCTTTCCCCTGAAGAGGTATGCCGCAAGGCAGCGGAGGTTTTTTGGAGTCAGAGTTTTCCTTCTCTGATGTGCCCTGACTGGAAGATCGAACCAGCGACACTTAGCTCGCAGGCCGACGCTCAGTCCACTGAGCCAAACCAGCCAGGGTGAAATGGAATATTATTCAGTGATAAAAAGAAACTAACGATGCAACTATGAAAAGACATGGAAGAAACTTAAGGTGCATTAGGGAAAGAAGCCAGTCTGAAAAGGCTTCGTAATGCATGACTCCACCTATGCAAGTCTGAAAAGGCAAAACTTCGGAGGCAGGAAAAATACCCATGGTTGGGAGGAGCTTCAGGGGTGTGCGAGAAGAAAGGGAAGACCTGGCGGAGCACAGAGGGACTTCAGGGCAGTGACACTTTCTGTACGGTACTGTCGCAGTGGAACACGTTGTTATGCATTTGCCACAGCCCAGAGAATGCACAGCACAAAGAGTGAATCCTAATGTAAACTGTAAAATAAACTAATAATGTTTCTATTGTAACAAATGTACCTGTTAATGTAAGGTGTGACTAATACGGGCGAATGTGAGGAAGGAGGGGAGGGGTGAGAGGATTATGAGGAGCTTCTGTACTTTCTGTTCAAGTTTTCTGTAAACCTGAAACTGCACTATAAAAGCAAAGTATATTAATCTTCAAAAATTACTTAGGTTGAGATATATGGAATTGCCATTTCTATTAAAAATGACTAAATATCAATGATTCTTTATGGTCATCATAATACAACAGATTTATACTATATAGCAAAAGTTATAGAATATAGTCAAATGTGCCCTGGCTGGTGTGGCTCAGTGGACTGAGCACTGGACTGCAAACCAAAGGTCGCTGGTTCTATTCCCCGTCAGGGCACGTGCCTGCGTTGTGAGCCAGGTCCTCAGTTGGGGCCTGTGAGAGGTAACTGATTGATGCATCACTCACACACTGAGGTTTCTCGCCCTCCCTGTCTCCCTCCCTTCCTGTCTCCCTAAAAGTGAATAAATAAAGTCTTTTTAAAAGAATACAGCCAAATCTACTCTAAGACACATATACATATATGTGCTTTTATTATTAAACAAACACTAAGTATTAAAACTGGGGTTCAAGTGTAAGCCACAGTGGCCACATGCATTTGCTAACCACTGTACCCCCAAAACTCAGCCCCAGCTCTGGTGTGTGGAAGGTGTGTGCAATTTTCAATCAATACAATACAATAAATACAAGACACTGAGAGAAGTAAAACATACTAAAAGAAAGTAAAAGATATAAAAAATGAACACAGATATTAAAGAATTAGACAACTGAAAAATTAAGTGTAACAACAGTTAAAGGTCTGACCCCTCAAACCAAGGGGAACAGACGCAGCAGTCACAGGTGCAATACTTACACTTACATGGGCTGAGCACAGCCTGAAACACTTTACATACCTTTTCGCATTTAAACCCGACAGCTCATACCATACACTAAATAAATACCAGGAGGATTAACCACAATTTACAAACTACACATATCAATGCAACAAATAGACCTTATTTGGATACTTAAAGTTGAATATTTCAACAAAGTGCAAGAAACAAACAGAAAACACAGTCCCTGGACACCTGGAAAACTGTAAACATTGGGTATCTGAAATCAAGAAATTGTTGACATTTTCAAGCGTGACAAGGGCCTATTTTGTGTCCTTTTAAAGTTCTTTTTTAGCAGTACATCCTGAAATATTTATACATGAAATAAGTTTTACTTCCTAAAGATTTTTTTTTTTAGAGAGAGGGGAAGGGAGGAAGAAAGAGAGGAAGAAAAATTAACTGGTTGTCTCTTGGATGTCCCCAACCAAGGACCTGGCCTGACAGCCCAGGCCTGTGCCGTGACTGGAATCAAACCGGCAGCCTTTCAGTTTGCAGGACAATGCTCAACCCACTGAGCCACAGCAGTCAGGGCTACATGAAATAAGTTTTGAAACAGAAGTTTAACAGAAGGAACTGATTAAATAAACTCTACAACATTTAATTAACTGAACTTTTAAATATCACATATGGGAGACTTAATTAGCAACATGTTAAAATGGTCAATATATGTAAAGGTGAAAAAATTCAACATAGTAACTTTAATTTTGTTTAGAAATATCATATGTACTATCATTTTAAATATACATACATAGTGAGAAAGCAAGCGTGTGTATGTGTATACACACACACACACACACACACACACACATACACACACACATATATTCAAAAAAACTAAGAATTAAACCAAAGAATATGTGGGCATTACAGGTGATTATTTTAATAGTTCTGTGCTTTTCAGATTCCACATAATTATATGCATTATGATCAAGAATATAAAATTCTAATTCTTAGAGGCCCCAATGTGCCTCTCTTCATTCCTTCTTCCATCACCCTATCCCATGTTCTCCTTTATTTTATGCCTAAATTATTTTAACACAGTCCAAGCTGATTTCTCTTGCTTCTCTCTATGCATACAGATCCAGAACTACCTTCTACAAGAGATCATCATATCCCTAGCCTCAGTGATGCCTTAAGTACTGGAGAAATACAAAATAAAAAAAAAAAGGTTCCTGTACTAAAAAACATATAACCTAGAGAGAACACAGATTAGAATTCAACCAAGTATATAATGGATAAGAGCTAAAATCGGTAGTATGAATTGAATTCCATGATTTAAAACAGAACAAAGAGGAGGATGAGGACGATGAAGGGGAGCACTGAAGAGCAGCCGGGTCAGACCGTAAGTGTCTGTAAGGCCCTGCCCCGCTGGGGGTGGGGGGTGGGCAGGGCAGAGCCAGGCATGGGCAACAAGGAAGGTGTCGCAATGGGAACGGCACTACTGGAGGTCTCCGCTGGAGCAGTGGCTGCAGCCAAGGAAAGACACTCAGGATCTCAAGATGAATCAGATGCACCAAGTCAGAAGAATTACGAATTACCGAAATGTCAGGCTTGGGCAAGTGGGGAGATGAAGTGCTGTTAACTGACAGAAGGAAAGAGAAAGAGGAGGTGGTGTTCCTTACGGTTCTTGAGTCTAACGTGACCATTACTCCCAACACAGCTCACGCAGGACCGAGCCCCGCCCTCTGGCACTCCCTCCTCTCCTGAAGAGGCCTGTCTCCCTCCCGGCCGTCTGGTCTCCCACCCCGAGAATCTCAGCAGCGTTATCAGTGAGTTCTGCTCAAAGCACACGCACCATTTTTGTACATCTCTGCTGACAGATAACAAAGCAATCATTGATTTTTGCATAAATGGCTAGTGATGAATTCAATTAGAAAACAAATTTTGTAGATTTCAAAGGCCTTATCATCACATTATTTTCAATCTCACCTCTGTCCACAAGGACGTTCCTCGTCCTAAGGACTCCTCCTGTCTCAGCGACGTGAGAAAAGCTGAGACGTCAGAAAGCGACACTTTCTCCTGGGGCGGGGCGGGGATTAAATTATTTATTTTAAAAATTTAATCAAATAAAATAAAATCACTATAAAAGCAGTCTAGTATACTATTTAAAATATAATATTAGTGTAATCTAAAGAAAGCTATTTTTAAAAAAAATATTGAACTTTTAAAATGAAGACATTGATTATAAGCAACCAACACATTACTTATATAAAAGGTTATATTATAAACCTATTTTCCTTAAAATCAAGGTTACTACCTTAGAGACAAAATGGCCACAATCGAAAAGCAAAACTAAACATATTGTATAAGAAATTATTTATTACTTAAATCAAAAGTGATTTTTTTCAAAGCTACAAAAATGACCCCCTGCTTTAAGAAAGCCAGCTAGGTCTTCTATTCCCTTAAGGTTATACGTCTTGAATTAAGATACCCTACTCTAGGCCAGGGGTCAGCAAAACCGCTCAGAACCTGTTTTGTAAATAAAGTTTTATTGGAACAGTCATATTCATTTGCTTATCCATTGTCTATGACTGCTTATGTGTGGCTGTGACAGAGACTGTGTGACTAGCAAAGCCTTAAATATATACTCCGGTCCTTCACATCTACTGTATGATCGGGGCTCTATTAAAAAGACACAGAATAAAGACAGTATATATTCCCCGAATGTCAATGTTCTAGAAGACATGTGAGAAGTGTACAGAGGAAACCAGGCGAAAGCTTCTGAGCATCCTCTCCCAGTGGAGTCATCAGGAAGTGCTCAGTTCCCAGCAACATGCAAAAGTTCTCCCTGGAAGCTCGTTAGAGACTCGGGTTGTCACTGAGAGCTGGTGACATGGGCACCTATGCAGAGCCCCAGCAGGAGAGCAGCTCAGGATAAGCCATGTGGTTTGCATGACCACTGAGGCACAGGGAGCCCCTCTCCTTAGTCGGCGAGTGGGGACTCTCTCAAACACACGTTCCCGGAGGCCAGCCAAGGGCCAACCCTGTAACAATGACAGCACCGCAGGCCTGCTACAGTCGCTTGCTTTGCGCACCCACTACACACGAGTGAAGAAGATGCACTCACCACATCGATCAAGTTCATAGCTGCCTGGAGGAGATGGCACTGAGCTGCCCCCCTCAGCAGAATCTGGTGGGTGATCATGGTGCACTGGAGAACATCCCTGCCATCGGAGAACAAAAATCAGTCCCATGGTCCCAGAGATGAGCCTGGCAACTGGATATTATTGACAAGTTGATGCACCAGGACTAATGCAAGGAGTCACTGCCAGCAGGATTTCAGCTTTTGTTTTCCATTAAGGTCTCTAATAAAGCTCAATTTTAATATGAAAAAAAAAATCTTTAAAAAAATATGATACTATAAACAAAGATACTTTAAAATAAGAATTTAACATTTTTAAAAATACTTAGTGGCCAATATTTCAGTTTGATATTTCATCTCTAAGTTCCTACATATCAATGTATTAAAAAAAACTTACTGGCCTTATTTTAAAGTGGTCAAAGCGCAACAGCATGTATTACGGCACATATTTAAATTAGCAATTCATAAAACAAAATAAGCTCAACTATATGAATAGATTTTTTTTTACTTTTTTCTTATAAAAGTAAGAGCTCGAAAATCCCAATGGCAATATTAACTAAAACCATTCACTATAGAAAATCATAGGGAAAACAAAACCAATTGATGAGAAGTTATGTCAAAAAACCCTATGTGAACATGCAGGGCTACGTTACCTGAGGGCAAGAAGCCCTTCCAGGCCCAGCGCTTCACATCTTGGGACACTGGCCAAAGCCTTAGAGAGAAACAAAATGGGAACAGCGCACCAGTGTCTACTGGTCATCTTCTGAATAAATTTTAACAAAAAACTACCTGGAAGAAAAAGTTTTAAAATATCATTGCTGCCAACAGCACATGACAACACGCTCAATATCAGTGGACATTAGGTAGGAAATTCAAATCAAAAACCACGGCGAGCTGGACTTCACACCAAGTCAGTGACCGTCACAGGGCAGGCAACAGCGAGTGCTGACCGGGAGGCGGAGAAACAGTGGCTCCGAGTGTCACCCGGCGCAGCCGGCGCACAACACAGGCTGGCAGCTGCTCTGGCGTGACCTACCAGTGCCACCCCTCAGTATGTACTCATGAGAGCGGAAAGCGTGTGTTCACATAAAGACACGTGTGTGACTATTCATGGCCGCGTTGTTCATACTAGTTGAAAGAGGAAACGATCCAAATGTCCAGCAACCGATGAATGGGTAAATGAGAAATATCTATACAACGGAATCTCGATCAGCCACAAAAAGGAATGAAATATTGGTGTATGTTATAACACAGATAAATCTTAAAAACATTAAGCTAAGTGAAAGAAGACAGACTAAAATAAAAGGTCACACGTTATACGGTTCCATTTATCTAAAATGTTTAGGCAAATCTAGAGAGAAGGAAAGTGTCTGACCAGGGCTGGAGGAGGGAGAGTAAGTGTTTGCTAATGAGCCCGGAGCTTCTCTGGGGGTGATAAAAATATTCTGGGATTTGTGAATATACTAAAAACCAATAAATACTGTAAAAGGGTGAATTTTATGGTATGTGAATTATATGTCAATAAAGCTATTGAACAAAATGATATTTCAATTTTATTCCTATTTAGTAGGATAAGTACCTATTCTACTTTATTGTAGAGATTCTGATAACCATGAAGCTATATATATTTTTTAAAGTAAAAGATAAATTTTTTACTGTTGAAGCCATTCTTTTGTTGGAGATGTTAAAGAAAAATGAGGTAAGAAAAACTGATGGTAACTGGCCTCTGACATCTGCAAATAATATTAAATTTTTCTCATAGGCTATTTCTTATCTACCCTGGATCTAATCACTATAATTTACTTTTCTGTTTTGAAACACAAAAGAGTGATGTTCCATTCTGCCTTCTCAGTTAATGTGTGACTTTTAGGGACCCTCAAGTCATGCAGTTAGTGAAATGTCTGTTTCCTCAGATCATCACTGTGGAATGACTTTTAAGAAATCCTTGGAAGCTCCTGAAAGGGTGTCACATGTATTTTATATCTTCCAAAGTACCCAGCACAAAACCAGGTACACTTTAGATAGTCATTGGAAATTGTTGACTGAAAAAGTGAGTAAAAACTGAGTAAACATTTTACCTGCCCTCTCTTCTGTTGGACTAATTAAGGTCCCACTTTTTGCCAAATACCTCACTCGTGACACAGGAAGATGGTAACAGCCAGGATCCCATTTCAGATTCATTCAACACGTTTACAAGTGTGTACTATGTGCCTGGCACCAGCCACACACACACACCAGGCAAGCAATCTCTAGGGGGCTCTCTGATCACCACCATATCAGCCGTACGGCGCTACTGCCAGGGTAGACATCTGGGTTGTTTCCGCTTTTAGCTATCATGAATAATGCTGCTATTAATAGTCACAAACATATTTTTGTATGAACAATGCTTTCAATCCTAGAGTGCACACCTGGGACACAAGGTCTTACAAAAAGCAAGTGTATTTTTCTATCTTCCTAAGTCAGTATCTATAAAGAGACAACTTCACCACAATGAGTATTCTATTTACAACTTTTTCCTAAACCCAGGTTCTTTCTTCCTTCAACCAATTTTACTGATTTTTCAGAAACAATTACAAAGATGGCACATTATAGCACACATTCTAAAATTACTTCCATGCACTCACGCTGACACTGGTAATAAGTTATGTATGAACATGTGTTCAGTTACAGTGAACATCTGTGCAAGTCTGAGAGTTTGCACATCCTGGAAAAAGGAAACTTTTGATAATACTGAGTATGAGAGTCAATGGATGATGCTCACAACCAATACACTAAAATAAAGCTTTAAAGCAAATACAATGTTTAAGTCTTCACTGCACATACTCTTTAGTTCTTCTGGAAGACGAGAAATGTAAGTGACTAAAAATTTCTGTAATTTCAATCCCAGTGGAGAACCACTTCCTATCAGCTGGCCTGGGGACCTAGAGACAAAGAGGAAAGAGGGACATATTTAAAATCTATTTACAAGTAAGCATACTGAAACTAAATGGACTATGGCCCTGAGTTCTTTTACCATTAAAACAATAAGACTATCTTCTATTTCTGAACCTACTTTTTATTTCTCAGGAAATTACTGAGGATCCTTCTGATTACAAAAACAGCAAGATCTTCTAGGACAATGGATATGAATTAGTTATGTGCTATACTAAGTAGCATGGATTTCCTTTTTATGACATTTTCCCTGACACAAATACATGAACCTTGCTAAGTAATATCATTTCTTAAAGCCTAAAAATGATCATTTAAAATTATATTTTATTATTTCCAATATATAATCCAATGCTTTTAAACCTCTAGGTATTAAATAAAAGAGATAACATTTATAGAAAGACATATTAGTCATTAGTTACTTTTACAAGAGCATTTAGTTGGTAACATCTATTAAAGTTACTTCTTTTTTCTGCTACATGGTTCTTCCAGAAACATTATCTATTAATTGAACACATCAGAGTGCTAGAAAAGAGCAGGCATTTCATAATAGATGTGTCTGACAACTCTCTCAGAGAGCACCAAGTGGGTTTTATTGCTCTCCAGGTCTCTAAAATGCCTCAGAAAATTAGTCAATAGTAATGAGTTATTTAAAAACTAAAAATAACTGGCAAGTCAAGCATTGCTATACTCTTTCAATATTTATCAAAGGGGACTAAATACTAATATAACTTAGCTCAAACTAATTTAAACCTTTTAAAGAAATTGATGGTGGTAGGTGTTTTCCCGTTTAGAGGTATACCAAACAGAAGACTTTGCAAGTATAACCTTAGTCAAAATTAGAAAGACAACAAAATTTCAAAAGCAAAGGAATTGTTAAAAGTTATAATTCAAGAGTAGAGATAATGCTCAAAAACGAGGAGAAGGCACAATACTGACAGACTCTTCACACCGCTGACCTTTTCAAAGACTAAAGGGGGCAAACACAGAACGTGTTATGGATAATGGCTGCCACCATCAGGCATGAAAAGGGGAAGTTAGAACGAATCCTGTGGAGTCGGGTGGAGCTGGATGGACTGGGGTGAACCCCTGGTTTCCAGTGGAGCTGGATGAACAGACAGACACTGAGAGATGCGGACCAAGTCCGCTCAGCAGCCAGAGCTGCGGCAGGGGCCCAGGCGCAGGAGAGGCGGCGATTAAGCGACACTGTGGCGCAGCATTAACACCTGGGGAGGAAAGGCAGGTGGGAATTCTTTGTATTATTCCCACAACTTCTCTGTAAGTCACAATAAAAAGTTAAAAGAAAAAGGAAAAAAAGTTTAAAGTGTTGGTCAGACCAAGTCACTACAGTTTCCGAGGGGCGGAGAGAAGGGGAGAGAGGCGGGAGGTGGGGCACTCGGCGCACAGCCCCGGAACCGAGGGCTCTGGCGGGAGAGGAAACACGATGAGGAACAACCAGCAGAAGAAAGGCAAGAAGAACAACAAACACAGAGGAGAAGACATGATAAGGCAGAGGTGAATGTCCATTAGACAACATATATTATGCCCAAATGCATTAAACAAGCTGGTCATTTTTTATAAACATGTTAAATTTATAGATCAAAGAAATATTACTGCATTGCTACTGAATAGCATCCCATCCGTTTACCTGCTATACAGAGAGCTCTCTGAAAGTGCATCCAACAACGGTCCAATGATAAACTACAAAAAAAAGAAAAAGCATTTGAGGTCGCGTTGTCGCTGTAATTCCGACGTGAGCCCGCCTAACCGTACCCACTACAACAGGCGGCAGGCGAGCCGCGGGTTAGCTTCTGAGAAAGGGTCTGGGAGGGCCCCTTAATTCCACCAGAATTTTCTCACAAGATAAAAACATAAAACAGAGAACTCATGCTGGGTCAAGAAGGAAGAAAGGAACCCAGAGAAGAAACACATGGTGGAAATAAGGTAGTAACAAAGAAAAAACAAAAAAGATACCCAAGAGGAGACGTAGGCCCCGATGCCTGGAAAATACGGGGTCGGATTATATCTTCACAAAGAGTACTAGACGTTGGTCAAAGCAACAAGCTTGCAGGAAGTGCAGGGAGGCTCGCGGGATGGGGAGATGCTGCATGTCTAAGACTACAGCACGCACAAGGGAAGCGCGAAGGGGCCACTGTCCCTGAGAAACGTCTACTAGTGAGTGTTCAGGATTCCAAAGGCAGCTACAGTAAATAAATTGTTCTTCTTATACTGTACACAAAACCACTATAGCAGTCAGACAACTGGGGAAGCTCACTCAGGTTACCTCTAAACGAGAGGTAAATGACTACACCCAAGTAGGTGGTCCCGTGACTCATAAGGCACATAATATAAAACTTTAAAATCACAGCTATAATTCTCACAGCCTCTTTGCTTTGTGTGATTTCTGACAAATGGATGTATAGGTGCTAGTAAACAATATAGTATCATTATTTTACACATATAATAAAAAATAGCTCAAAAGGCAATCTGGGGAAACAGATCACTAACAAGCTTCTTCTATACCCTGTGCATCCTCTTGGCTTGCAGTGTTTATAATCCTGATACCAAAGAACCGTTTCACAGTGGAAATGATGCAGGCAGCCTGTGGAGGACTATTTTACAGACAGCTAAGCTCAGAGAATGAGGACATGCTGTGCGTGAATCTCTGCTGCCACAGAGGCCTGGTGTATTGTCTGACGACCACATAGGCGCAGTGAATGCTGTCACTCCTCATATGCAGACACAGGGAACCAGGGACGGAATGGCTGTCATTACCTCAGAAAATTCTGGTGAAAATGGAAGCACCTTCGTTTCGTAGAGCTCCAAAAAATGGGTAACGCCTTCCTTGGTCAGGATTTTGTTTTCACTTTCAAACATCCTTTTGTAAATACACAAATGCCAGGAGGGGTGGAGGAGCCAGCATCCCGGGGGAAGCATCTCAGGCTGACCCTGGACCCCCACATTCTGCTGCTCCGGGTAGACTACAAATTCATAAACAAACACACACAGCATATTAACTTCATCGTAACACTACAAAGTGAGCTTGTGTTTAATCCCACCCAAGAGTGTTGAATAACTGAATAACCAAAACGACATAATGGTCAGCATGCCATATTCAGGCAGTTTCATTTAGAAAGATGGCAAGCAAATGTCACAGCTGCTACGGTGTACAGGTCGGAATCTTAGATCTGGGTGATTCCAACCAATTCTCTTACCTTGCCCAATGCAACCCACTTTTCATTTGGAAATCTGAAATTGTCACTCCTCTCCTTAAAACCCTTGAGAGACTTCTCATTGCTCTCAGAATAAAATCTGAACAAGGATGAACTGAACCCAACAACTACGCCAACCTACACACACACACACACACACACACACACACACACACACACACACACACACCATCCTGTGTGGCGCTGGCCTCCTGGCCCTCCCCCTCACGGCACTGCCTGGCTCAGGGCTTCGGCACACAGTGCTGCGCCCTTCGCGCTGAGCTTCAGCATCATTGCTAAGGGAGCCCTTCCCTGCCTGCCTCTCCAGGGGAAGGCTGCCCCCTCACTGCGCACCCCATTGCAGCCACTTGCCTGTTGCTTGCGTAAAACTTATCATCAGAATTACTTTTTCGTGGCAGACACAAAAATCAAGTGAAAAAACAGTACGACTGACTCACCACTTTATCCCAGTGCTTAGCATAAACTGGATACTAAGTATCTATTAAGCAAATATCTAATTGAATGAGGGGGGAAATGGGATAAATATGTACATTAGAGATATTTTTAACTCTTTAGACATTTATTAGAAAAAAATTCAGCTTTTTTAATTCATGGCATTTTATAAATAAATTGGTCCACTGTTTGTAATTTACACCAAGATACATGTTCAATGCCTTGACAATGGTAATTTTTCAAAACCTGTCACTGCTATTTGATTTCATTTGCCAAGAGCTGTGGGCAAAATGTAGTAATAAGAATCATTTTAATAGTAAATGCTTAAGTGAAGTCGCAACAGGATTCAATTAAGTCCTAGCCCCAGATTGGAGAGATTCTTCCTTTTTTTTAAATAATTTATTTATGTTTGTTTGTTTATTTATTTATTTATTTTCAGAGAGAGGGGAAAGGAGAAAGAGAGGGAGAGAAACACCACTGTGTGGTTGCCTCTCACTCACGCCCGCAACTGGGGACCTGACCTGCAACCTAGTCATGTGCCCTGACTGGGAATCCAACCAGCGATACTTGGCTCGCAGGCTGAGGCTCAATCCACTGAACCACAGCAGCCTGGCAGGGGAGAGATTCTTATGGTCTGTGAAAAATCCCAGTGTCTCAGAAAACCACCACAGCAATCAGCTGAATAAAGCTCAGTTGCTAAGGGGTTAAATTATTAAAGTTGTAATTTTCTAGAGTAGGTGCTAAACCCTTTATATAGGTTAATTCTCATGTATAAGTATGATAATGTAGGATTTCATCATTCATACGAATATAAAACACTGTTAGCTGGCATTTAGCTGTTTCATTAATCTAAACTTAATTTCATAAAATGATTTTAGGAGGCTCCAGCTTCGTTTTATTTCTCCTAGAAAGCTCTCATAGTACAGAACTGATTAAGGGCTTAAAACAATATTTAAAAATATGTATTGGAATTTTCTCTTCTGAAGAAGTCCAAGGTACAGAGCTGAAACCCCCAAAAAGTAACTCTTAACAATAAAACAGATATATTAGGAGAATAAGAATGGGGAGCAGTTAAAATATATCATACCAAAGAACTGCTATTAAAAATGTGAAGTATACCATCATTTAAACATTACCAAAGAGTCCTTCCCTTATCTTTCACGGCTATACGCTGAAATAATTAGAGTAAGCGGCATGCTGTCTAGGGCTGTGTTTCCGGATACGTGCTGGGCGGGGCCAGGAAAGGCTGCATGTGACGTAAGACACAGGCAGGTCATAGCTGAAACGGGGTGATGGGGTTCATCTTCCCCTTCTGTAAAGGTCTGAATTTTCCATAATCGAATGTTTAGAAAAGTGCCCACATCTCTAAATTATAGAAAACTCCACAGCCCTTTAAAATTACAGTCTCGAAGACTACCTAAGGGAGATACATAAATGCACTTGGATATACTGCTAAGTGAGAAAAAAGCATTATAAGCAATCAGTGCAGAAGATATGTATCTAGAATGTTAAGAGCAGATTCTTACTTTTTTACACTTTTACGGTTTCTCCCAATTCTCTATAATGAGTAAGAGCTAGTAATAAAATCAAAGGGAAAAAAACAACAAATGTCATTTAAAAAATCAAACTAAAAGTAACCATTACCATTTTCCTGTGACACTGAATATTCAAACAGACTGTTTATCTTTGGTAAAACGGGCTTTATAACATGTATCTGAAAACAAAAGCAAAATGACATGAATTGAAAGTTCATCTTTAAAAACTTAAGGGAATTTTTTATCTGTTTACATAACAAGTAGGCTTTCTGTTCCCCACCCCCATGTAAAAAATAAGCACAAGGTGCCCGATACTTCCAGTTTTTAAGTAATATAAATGCAAGTATGTAAGAGTGAGATAAAGCTAATGATTATAACCTGGAAAGTAATGACAGTAATGTTACATTTATACAGGGACTATCATAGTTATGTCATGAAATCCTCAATCATTATGGGAAATAGGGCTGATAATACTAGCATTTACAAAGAGGAGAAAATACTAAAATATATTTTCTTGTCACTCAAGTTGCTCAAAGCCACACATTTAGAAGGAAAGACAGGTCAAAGTTTAATGTTCTTCAAACCCAGACTATGTTGCAGGTAAATCAAGAGTTTCTAAGTGAACATGGGGGTTTTATAGATCTACTAAGGAATTTAGAAATGCTTTTTTCTTTCTTCCTCATCTCTGCAACTATGTATATATAACACATAGAGTAATTCTTCATTTTAGTCCACAAACACCTCAGTGACTCCACAGCTGGCTGGCCCCATAGTGGCCGGCAGCTTACAGACCGGGAGCCCCTAGGCCAGGGCTCTCAGGTGTGCGCCCCAGAGCAGCAGCATAGTGTCTCCTGGGAACGTATAGAACACTCAGAATCGCGGGTGCCGCCCAGACCCACTGAATCAGAAACTCTGGGGACAGAACCCAGGAATTTATACTTTAACAAGCCACCTGGATGATTCAAATGAGCATTCAAGTTAAGAGAATCGGTCCCTTAGGAGATTCCTCTCAACTCAAAGTCAACTGAAAATGATTGTTCAAGTTTCCATTCTTAGGACCAGGTTTACACAGATGTAACATCTTAAAAAGAGAAAAGAAAACCTACAAAATTAAAGGGCAAATATTTACTTAACAATAACCTCAACATTGCTTTAAGTAAAATTTTCCTAAGTGTGCATTTCTTTGGAGATTATTCACAATGTGGAGAAACTAACACTTAGGAGTAAATGTCAAGAGGGGATCAAATAAGACTAAATTCTCTGAATGATAACTTAAGTCAATTAAAATTATTCTTTACCTTTCATGGTTTACATTCAGTTTTAAATTTGCATTTATGCCAGAAAACAAAGTACACTTGTGTTCTTTTATGTTATATCCAAGTTGGTCTTTTTGCATTGCTTTTACAGAATGTTTGAAAAAATAAAAGCTGGATCCACGTAGGACTTGTTAAAATATGAAAACACTTACCTGGTTTCCTTCTAAAGTTTCCATAATTAAAATGTAGTTTTCCCAAAACTTTAGAAGTTCATCTTTCTTCTTCTCAGACCACCAAAACAGACTTGGGCCTGTTATAATTTTCAAAAGAAAATTAGTTGGAAAACTTCCTAAGTTTCTTAACAATAGTTCTTGAAGTTATAGCACTATTACCAAATGAAATGCTATCTCCTCTAAGTAGGACAGGGCCCCAGATCAAAGCCTAGACAGCAGGCCTGGGTGAACAAGAATCTCAAAAGGAGTTTATATATATAAATATTAAGATTACTGTTTTAGAGTTCTAGGTAAAAATGACACATTTGA
The DNA here is from genome assembly GCF_987537825.1 of Furipterus horrens. NCBI lineage: Eukaryota > Metazoa > Chordata > Mammalia > Chiroptera > Furipteridae > Furipterus > Furipterus horrens. The sequence continues at coordinate 21,060,123 of NW_028327185.1, forward strand.
ACACAAACTCTACTTTCTCTCCCTAAGAACCTCACTGTATCAGTAAAGGATTTTTCAAAAGCAAAAACCCAGTAGAATACAGAAAACCAAGCAGACTCAAGAAAAGTAAGTATTAAGTTGGCACAAGGAAAGCCAAGAAAATTTTGATTTACAGAATTGCCCCAGGCCTAAGGGACTGACATAGCAGTTACTTCTGTAAGTGGAGATAAAAGCAAAGCTAAACTAAAGAGGATCTGTTCCATGTGTCTAAGAAACAATCAGATCCAAGGTCCCTCTCCTGCGCTTTTCTTCCTGAGAAGGAAAGACACTGGAATCTAGGCTCTGGAAAAGGTAAAAGTGGCCTCTGAATTGAGATGCGCTGAACACAGCCGACGTCAGGGTGAGGGCCCTATAAAAATGGCGATCAGGTGACCGGGTATGCACCCTGGGTGTTGAGACCCCGTTCCACCTGCCCCATCACCATCACAGCCCCGCAGGTCCCAGACTGCTGACTGGGCTGCAGCACTGCCCAGAAGGAGGTCGAAGGTCTCCAGGGAGTCTGGCCAGTCCAAGAGGGAACAGCTGACAGTAATGTCACAGTCCACAAGCACCACTCATGAGCTTGAAGTTTTAAACCAGATTTTTAGTTCCTGATTCTTAAATATAAACAAGCATCCAAGATCACCAGGCCATCTGGAGAAATCTCAATGTTAAAGATCAAGACCAAAACAAAGGAAATTTGGAGAAAACAAAACTATGCAGGAAAAAGAAAACCTAAAAAAAACCTTTCACTAACATCTTAAATGGAGATGAAGAGGATAGTGCAGTGATGTTATAAGAACAGAACACTATTAAAAAGGACATTCCAAGAATAAGAAAGATCTCATGACAATAAAACTCTGATAGCAAAAACAAGAAAATCAGAGAAAGAACTGGAAATGAAGTTGAGGAAATCACCCAGGAAGTAGAGTAAAAAGACAAAATTATAAAAAATGAGAGAAAAGCTACTTTGAACCAGTCCAGCAGGTTCAAAATCCTAACAGCACAGGAAGTAAAAAGGGAGGAAAATCAAGGGAATTCAAGAAAAGTTCTCAAAAGCAAAGAGCATGACTTCGCAGCAGAATAGGTCCAGCGAGAGCCCAGCTCAGGGATGAAAACAGACCGGTGGACTTGCAGAACGCCGAGGAAGCAGACCCTCCAAGCTCCCATGGAGAAGAAACAGATCGCGTTATCAATAAACACGATTCAGAGCGGTTTCAGACTTTGCAACAGCAACAATAAATGTTCTATCTTCTGAGACAGCAGATCAATGCCTTTAAAATTTGGGGTGAAAATGTTTTCCAAGCTGCAATTCTATCCCCAATCAAAACAGCAATCAAATGTGAGGTCAAAACAGAAGCACCTAGACCTGCCTGGCCTCGGCGTCCACCAACACTGCAGACAGCCCCAGACAGTGACATTACTGCCACTCCGACGAAGAGAAAACTCTGGAGAACAGTAACATTCGAAACTTCTGAGAGCTCTGGTCACAACGCAATTCTGAAGGGCAAAAAGCTTCTCCAAGAACAGACAGGACACATAAACTGTCCCACCTTTAGCTGAGCACAAAAGGAAGAGGTGGCCACCAAAATAGCAGTTGCTTAAAAAAATGAAACTCTGACGAGTTTTTAAAGGCCATCTGTGGGCTGGCTTGACAGAAACCCCCAGATCCGTGGGGAGTGCCCACTCACCAGCTCTTCCCCTCAGGCCTCCCCAGGTGCTCCTGGGAAAGACTGTGGGCAGGTGTAGGCATGCAGGGAAGATGCACTGCACTGAAACAAGGGAGCAACCCGGAAGAGAAGCTGGGGACGCCAGCACCGGACTCAGGTGAAGGGAATAATCCCCAGGATGACCGCGACAGAGCTAACAATGTCAGCTGTGCACCAGGCTGAGCCAGTAAGAGGACTCTAGGAGTTTTCAGGGAACTTGATCCTATACCCGATGATCTGAATTTGTACAGAGAAGATTTAGCCAACTAGCAAAGAATCTGGGGCTGAATAGGTGGTAAGAGATAAGGAGAGAATTAAAAAATTGTAAAATGGCAACTCCAGGGAAATCTTGCAGGTAGGACAGCATCATCATGTATATTACATAGATTGATCACCTGTGAACAGAATTTTCAAAATCAGTTTTGTAAATGCTGACTTTTTAATGAAAAGTGTTAATTATGATATAGCTAGATCATTTTAAGACATAGGGGTAAATACCAAAATAATCAGCTGATGAGGTAAAGGTGGTTGTGCTCTGGAAAGACTACAGCTCCTCTTGAACAGTGCAGAATTACTGACTCTTTAAAATAAATGAGTATTTAACTTTGGTGATTTAAAAAATTTTTTCCAGTGAAAACTCTCATGGGATGAATGGCCACCAATGTGTGGACTGTTAAAAAATTTACTACCCAATGTTTTAAACTTATATGAAAATTTCATCTGCTCACAACTTCAGCCAGACAAAAGTCTTTTACCGGTAAAAAAAAAAAAAAAAAACAAATAGGTAGCTACAGTTGAAAAAGTAGGAATTCGCTACTGAGACAACTTTTGAGTCAATCTATTTTGGACTTTGACCACTCAAAAATGGACTTAAGATAATGGAAGTATAGTTTCATACATTTCAGTGAGCCAAACTGAAGAGAGGCCTTGCCATTTCATCTCCTCTTGTTCTGTACTCAAATAGTAGGAGGCACAGCTCAAAATATATTTTAAAAATCATTTAAATCTAATTCTATTGAATCAATGGCAAAAATACCCTCAACTGGTAGACTTAAGGACCATACATTTAACAAATATTACTAGTAAATCCTGCTTCCAAATTACCAAGGGAAATATTTTTAAAAACTGACGGTTTCTATGACAGAATTCTAATACTCAAGGCTCAGTTCACGTGGTGAGTCCCGGTAAATAATTCTTTCATCTAGTGGCAGCTAACCCTTCTTTTTTATCAGAATGCACCTACCCCGACAGAGTGCAAAATTGGTTGTGTGAATCCTGCGTGGCCCCAATTCCTAATTATTTTACGGATGCAGCATTCCACCCTGCTCTCTGTCGGGACTGCGAAATGCACTGTTCTGGGCTGCAGTGACTTGTGTCACTTCATAGAACGCCCTCTAGATGAAAGTCCCCCGGTTTTCGGGCGCTATGGGGACCAGGGAAATACGCAAATTCGCCCTGAATGGAAGAGACAACCTCGAGGGGCAGGTATTCGGACCAAGGTGGCCTCCCTCCCAGAAAGCCAGGCAGAGTTGGGTTGGGGGTCAAAGGCGGGTACCGTTTCCTTCCCGGGGGCCGCAGCTGCAGTCAGTGTCTTGCTCAGGCGACACCTCCACCGCCCTCTGCAGCAGGTAGCGCGCGCGCTTGCGCGTAAGCGCGTCCTCTGCCAGCGCCAGCCCCGCCTGCACCGTCCGCCAGAACCGCGCGCAGCGCCGCGCGTCCGGGCCCGCGTGGCGCTCGCCAGGCTCGGGCAGCAACCGCTCTGCCAGGGCGCTCAGCACCTGCAGCCTCGGACCCACGCGGCTCGGCTCAGAGGGCGCCAGCAGTCCGCCCCACACGGCTCGCAGCGCTGCCCCGCCGCTCTGGCCCAGAGCCGGCAGCAGCCTCCCGGCAGCCAGCGCCGCCGCCTCCTCGTCCCCGGACAGCGCCAGGGAGAGTGCGGCTTGTGCCACGCGCTCCAGCAGCTGCCCGTCCTCACAGGGCCGCAAGCAGGGCCCCACGGCCGCCAGCACCTCCACGGCCACCTCGGCGCTGCACTCGAGGCCGGGGGCGGGCCCTGCGGCCATGAGGTCGCGCAGCGCCTCCTCCGCCAGCGTGGTCGCCAGCTGCGGGCCCCCGGCGAGGCGCGCGCACGAACGGAGGGCCGCGCCCGCCGCCCTCAGCAGGCGCCGGCGGTGCCGGGCCGGCGTGTCGGAGTCTGTAACTCCCCCGGGGCGCGCGCGCAGGTCGCGCATTAGCGGCACCAAGTACCCGGCGGCGACCTCGCGCGCCGCCTCTGGGAGCGCGTCCCCGCCTCCGCGCGCCGCCTCGTCCTCGAGCCGTTGCAGGAGAAAGCGCAGCGTCTCTACGCGCTCCGTGGACGACTCTCCGCGGCACAACGTCCTGAGCAGGACCCGGGGGTCCCGGCTCTGCGCAAGCAACGCTTCCGCAAGCACCCCCTCCATTTGCCGCGCGCGCCGCCGACACCCGAAACCCAAAAGAGGCTTGCGCGTGCGCGGCTGGCCCAAGCGAGAAAGTGCGCGTGCGCGGCTGGCCCCTAGGCGCGCCCACAGGGATGGGGCTGCAGCCCCGCCCTGGTCCAGCTCTGCGTTCACTGTGAGGACTTGATCCGCCAGCCCTGCCAGGAGCCTAGACCGTCTGATCCCTGTTTGACTAGTTGTTAATAAAACATCAGCGTAGTATCTACACCAGCTCCATCAGTTCCTAATTGGAGATCGGCCTGTTCGAGGGCCCTAAATCGGTCAGGTGTGCCTGTGAGGCACAGGTAGGTACACATGGAAGTTGACCATCACAATCACTTGGAAGTTTATCTTCAAAAGTTGCAAGCTGCTGCCGCCCGCAAAAAAAAAAAAAAAAAAAAAAAAAAAAACTGACACAATGGGGTCTGAAATGGGTTGTTGACAGCTGCATAAAAATAAATAACGAAAACAAATGCTTTAGAGGCTCTGAAAGGCACTATAGCTGTATGCCAGGGATACGGCTGAAAACAATGCCCACGCCAGCGCTTTAAGTCAAATGTCCCAGCTGGCTCCAGCATTCAGACCTGCCCACACAATGCTGTGCTCCCACGTGCATTCTCAAAACCAGTCAATGTGTCAGTATTTTCTGTGTTTCTGACAGCATCTGCTAAATACAGAAACAGAAACCTATGTTAGCATGCACAGCACTGGTTTGGCTCCTGGCTCAATCCCAGGCAAATGGAATCAGTGACATGGGGTTTTTTTGCCTTCTCACCGTGAAGATCTCTCCTTAGTCAATGGAGAAAACACTCTTGCCTTCAAAGGGCTTGCCATGTAATCAACAGAAAGGATACGGCATAATTTAAAGTTTTTAAATTTTATTTTGTATAATTTACAGTCATTTAATTTTTATATTTTGGTTTTATGTATGTTATTTAAATTTAAACTTAACTGACATCATGTATGCAAGTCGCCCCCCCCCCCCATATTTCAGTCATTCACTTTTCCATTGACATTGCATAACTGGTTCTATTCCACTCAGAATGTGTTAGCAAACATCAATTGCTTTCAACATATAATGTGCCATAAATACCAGTTTCCCTCAACAGGAGGTTCTTCATATATCTATCAACAAAAATGGGCAACAGTCTTGAACACTTAACAAATGAAGGTATGCAAATGTAGCATCTGAAAAGGTGTTCAATACCATTTAGTCACTAGAGAAATGCAAATTGAATCTTCAGGGACATACCACTTCACACCCACTAGAATGGGTAAAATGTAAAAGATTGAAAACACCACCTGACAAGGACCAAGGATGCAGAGCGACTGGAACTCCCACACGTTACTCGTGGGTGTGTAAATGGTCCCATCATTTTGGAAAGCTGTTTCTAAAAGTTAAAATATACCTACTTCATGATCCGGCATTTCCACCCCTAGGTGTTTGCCTAAAATAAATGAAAATATATGCTAACAAAAATGCTTGTACAAGAATGTTTTTGGCAACATTAGTCATTATAACCAAGAGTATGTAACAACCTAATGTCCATCAATTAAGAATGGTTAATCAAATTGTGATCTAATCACATAATAATGCTATTCAGCAATAAGAGAGAATGAATCACTAACCCATGCAACATGCATAAATCTCAGAAACATTGTGTTGAACAAAAAACCCAGGGATGCCAAGTTTACATATTGCATGATTCCATTTGCATGAAATTGAATAACAAACAAAAGTCGTCTGTTGGATAGAAATTAGAGCAGCAGTTGTCTGTAAGCAGTGCAGATTGACTAAAACAGGGCACAGGGAACTTTCCAAGGCAATAGAAATGGCTTTTTAAAATATCCTCACAAGAGGATTTTTTATATTTTTTAAAAAATAATATTTATTTATTTATTTATTTATTCTTAGAGAGAGGGAAAGGGAAGGAGAAAGAGAGGGGGAGAAATATCAATATGTGGTTGCCTCTTGCACACCCCCAGCTGGGGACCTGGCCCGCAACCCAGGCATGTACCCTGACTGGGAATCGAACTGGTGACCTTCTGGTTCACAGGGCGGTGCTCAATCCACTGAGCCACACCAGCCAGGGCTGTTTATTGATTTTTAGAGAGAGAGGAAGGGAGGGAGAGAGAAACACCTATGTGAGACAAACATTGATCGGTTGCCTCCTATACGTGCCCTGACTGGGAATTGAACCAACAACCTAGGTATGTGCCCTGACCGGAATCGAACTCACAACATTTTGATGTATGGGATGACACTCTAATCAACTGAACCACCTGGCCAGGGTGAAATATTTTATCTTCATTAGGGTGATAGTTTCACATTTGTCAAAACTCCTTCAATTGAACCCTTAAGACCTGCAGTGGAGAGCAATGGGTGGGGGGTGGGGGGGAATTGGAACAACTGTAATAGAACAATAAAAAAAGATATATGCCTTATGATGTGTGTGAGTTTTATATCCATTTAAAACAATTACTTATTAAGAAAATAATAGTAAGTTGTCCCATGTAGGTGTCCCTGGTTACCTACAGATGAAAGCCATTCTGTAGAGCGTGCACTGAAGGCTTCTGGGGATCTGGTGAACGCCAGCCAGCCTCATAACCTAGCAGTTACTCTCTCTGCCTGGGTGTTTCCCACAACCGCCTCTTTCCTGACCCACTGAGGGGCACCTGGTCTCCTAATTGCAAAACTGCCCTTTTTCATCCTTACCTTATTTGATTCTGTTGAGGATTTCTTCTTGAAACACTATCTTCCTCTGGTTAGTATCAATACCTTTCTCCTGTTTTTTCTTTTTCCTACTTCCACAGCTGATTGTTCTCATCTCTTTGGAGGAAGGCCCCACTTCCTCTTCCTGACCTGTTCATGTTGATGTTTCCAGAGTTACATCATCAGATTTCTATTCTTCCCACTCTATAAATTTTCCTAAGTAACTTTATTAAAACTATATGTTCAACCACCATTTACATACTAATGATGAAAAAGATCTACATCTCTAGCCCAGGTCTCTCTACTGAGCTCCAAACCCATCTATCCACCTGCCTGCCAGAGGCCTCTGTTGCAACATTACTCAGAGCAAATTGTGCACGATCCACATCCTCGCATCGTCATCACTCCTCACCCAGGGACTTCTTCCCAGGTAGCTCCTGTTTAGGGGGATGGCTGGGAGTGCAAGGGACAAAGAAGCCAGTGGCTCTCAAACCAGCAGGAGATAATTAGCAGATGATTCATGGAAAAGGATCAAGGAAATGACATTTCGCAGCTCCTCACACATATCTCTGGGATCAAAAGGAGGAAGGTTGTTATCACCAAACATAGAAATGGGAGGATGTAGCTAGATAACTTTGCAAGTAAGTTGGAGATAGACCTCGTCGTCGGCAGCCGTCTGTCTCGAGAGACGATGGTGTAGCTTCTTAAGAGTCTATCTGCACCGCCGAATGGTTGTGCAGTCCGACTCGGGAGTGACACGGTATCTGTCTCCTCCCGTGTTGAATCGACATCTTGCGATGACGCTGGAGTGTCCTCTCCAGTGAAGCTGAAGCTACAGAGCCTGGGCAGGGTGATATGGAGGGTCTTCTGTTGCCCATGCAGCAGACCCCCCTTCTCTTCGCAGCTGAAGGGTCCAAGGGAAAGACGGAGTCAATACAGCTTGGCTTCAGGTGCGCCGCAGGAGTTGCCGGTGTTGACTACAACGTCAAACCGCCTTAGGGACTCCGGCTCCGGATTTTCTGTCGGGGTTTACTCCCTTAGCCTTTCCCCTGAAGAGGTATGCCGCAAGGCAGCGGAGGTTTTTTGGAGTCAGAGTTTTCCTTCTCTGATGTGCCCTGACTGGAAGATCGAACCAGCGACACTTAGCTTGCAGGCCGACGCTCAATCCACTGAGCCAAACCAGCCAGGGGAGGAGATAGACCTATAACTAGGTTATCCTTAGTTAATCACACCCTTAGTTAAGTAGTTAATCGCATTAGATTGTGAACCCGGATTGACCAGTAATGGAGAAATGGGGGAGAAGAAGAGGGGAGGGGGAGCTAATTGTGTTAGTATAACACCAGTTTACTTTGTCTACTTTGCTCGCACATGCTCCTGGCTGGCCGTGCGCCCAACTCTGCAGACTCATGAATAAACACCTTGCTTTGCTGCTCGAGCCCTGTGTCCTCATGTTTTATTGTGAGTATTTCTCACAGGAGCCAATAGGCTTCCCACTTTCTTCCTTGTCCCATGGAGTTGCTCTATCCATGAAATTTTCAAATCTCTTAGTGTCCTCTCCTCTGTGTCCCCCACTAAGACCTTACTTTAAACTCTCCTCATTCATTCATAAGTTAACGGCAACAACCTCCTGCCTCATTCACCGTTCACTCCAATATGCACTTTGTATTGCTACCAGGATGCCCCCTCAGAAAATGTTCGAATTTCTTAGTATGGCATCCAAGATGCCTGGTGAGGTGGCCCCTGCTACTTCTCCAGGCCCATCCTCCTCATGCCCCATATACACCTGGAGTTTGAAGTCCCTAAAATTCCATGTGCTCTCACTTTGTCTTTCAAATGCCTTTCCACCGACCAGTTCTTTTATTTTTTTTCTTCAAAGTACAGCTCAAATGTCATCTCCCCAGAAAGTTATTCTTAATAGCTCACTCTTGCCACCAACACCCACCCCACCTAAGTTATCCCAAACATCCTATCACTAACACAGCACTTGTCACACTGTGTCCTGATTGCAGGTCCGCATCTCTGCCCCTCCCCCCACCTCCCCATGAGCAATGTGAGGTCTGGGCAGGGCTTATGGAGTAGGTCTTTTGTCATACCTGCACCTGTAGCAATACCACACTCAAAAAATGCCTACTTCTCAGCCAAGACCCAGATTCTGAGGCATCTCTCAGACCCTTTCCCAATGCTCCTAATCATACTGCCTTCTGCCTCAGTATTCCCCTAACTTCAGTTGTAGAAATAATGGCTATTATTTATCAGACTCATTATGGATAAGACATGGTCATATCTTTATATATATTATAGCATTTTGGATTGAGCGTCGGCCTGCGAGCTAAGTGTCGCTGGTTCGATCTTCCAGTCAGGGCACATCAGAGAAGGAAAACTCTGACTCCAAAAAACCTCCGCTGCCTTGCGGCATACCTCTTCAGGGGAAAGGCTAAGGGAGTAAACCCCAACAGAAAATCCGGAGCCGGAGTCCCTAAGGCGGTTTGACGTTGTAGTCAACACCGGCAACTCCTGCGGCGCACCTGAAGCCAAGCTGTATTGACTCCGTCTTTCCCTTGGACCCTTCAGCTGCGAAGAGAGGGGGGGTCTGCTGCATGGGCAACAGCAGACCCTCCATATCACCCTGCCCAGGCTCTGTAGCTTCAGCTTCACTGGAGAGGACACTCCAGCGTCATCGCAAGATGTCGATTCAACACGGGAGGAGACAGATACCGTGTCACTCCCGAGTCGGACTGCACAGCCATTCTCGGCGGTGCAGATAGACTCTTAAGAAGCTACACCATCGTCTCTCGAGACGGACGGCTGCCGCCGCCGACGATTATAGCATTTTATTCTCAAAACAACTCAGAGAGGAAGTGCTACTATTTTTCCCATTTTACAGGTGAGGAAGCTGAGAATGGACAGCTTAAGTAACCTGCCCCAATGTCACACACACACACACACACACACACACACACACAAAAGGGCAGCAGAGCTGTCTGATTAAAAGCTGTGCACTCTGCTGTGTTACCTCCAAAACATCAAGAAAAGTACACAGTTACTGGCTCCATTTACTGCCTGCCTAATCTCCACACCCCCAGGGTGTAGCACACAAGAGACACTCAGTAAATTATTGCTGTGCAGATGAATAAATATGTATCTTCCACAGTTTATGGGCTCCTTACGAATCAGGATTTTGCTTTAATTCATTTTGTATCCTGCATTCCAAACATTGTACTAGAAAGGTGGTAGCTACGCAATAACTACTTAGAACTGGATGAGTAAGAATATATTTTTATAGGAATAGTGTTATAAATTGGTCAGTCAGAAAATTTCTAGTGACATAACTACTCTTGAAACGTGAGCATTGGAAAGAGGAAGTCCTTGTCACCTGGTTCAGCATGGCACACGATGCTGCTCTGATGGACAGAGGGGACCAGTGTAGGACTTGCCAGCTCCCCTCCTGGTCCTCGGGAACATGAACGGTTGCATCAGAGGTGACATGGGAACAGGGTTTACAATAGTTTGCTCCCCCGAGTCCTTGTAAGCTTCCTGGTTCATGGTAAATGAATTCGGGCTGAACGTCAAAAACGGGTTCTGGGATGGACAGGCTTTACTCCGCCCGCCTCTGTCCAGCTCCTCGGCTCTAGCTCCTGCTCCTGCATTCAGCTCTCTCTCTGTCTCTGTCTCTGTCTCTGTCTCTCTCTCTCTTTCTCTCTCTCTCTCTCATCCCTTACATCCAAAGGCCGACTTGCTCTGTTTCCCTAGGAAACAGATGTTGTGTCGGGTTCTGACAACACCCAAATAATTCGAGTCTTCGGCTCTCAGTTGCCTACAGCAGCCATGTTAAATCTTCCCAGGAGATCTCCGCAGACGACTGTTCTCATCCGGAACAGTGCACCTATAAATGTGATTGCACGGCAGTGCCTCCGAATTTTAATAGATTCTTCTCTCTTTCCCCACTTAAAACGGGTACTGCTTCCCTCTTAGTCCCGGTACCGGGAAGAGGAGCAGGTGACTGGCAAAGAGGACGTGGGAGTCAGGGAAAGTGGGCCAGGGGGCGCTCTCTCAAGTGCCTCCCTCCTATAGGAGTGTTTGCCTGCACTCAGGGTGCTGTTGTTGGGGCACCTGCAGGGACGGCACTGGGTCTGTCCCGAGGGTCCAGAGCCCCAGCACACAGTGAGCGCCCAAGGGCCAGTCGATGCCCACGGGAAATAGAATGGTGGACGTGCTGACCAGAGATACGTTCCCAGGACTCAGAACCACCGAAAAGGTCCTTCTTGAATGCGTGCGTCTTGTCGGCATCCGGGCTCTGCAAGGAACGGGCATGTGTGTAACCCAAACTCAGAAGCCGCCATGTCTCCGGGCAGAAGGTGGCGCTATTGCAATGCCGTGCGCGCGGCCACCCTTTCCACTGAACATTCACAGTCGCGAAGAGGAAGACAGGGAGAAAGAAAGAAACTGCAATTACGCAGCAAGATCCCAGCCGCCTCCCTCGGAGGGTCTAAGAATGGGTGCCAGCTGAGGTCTCCAGCTGTGCGTCTCCCGGGAACGCTCCCAGAGTCTCCGAGGGGGAAACTGCAGCAGCAGTGACAGGTTTATGTGAAGGGCACCACCTGGAAGACACATTCCCTGTGGACAGCTGTGGCGGGCACCATTAGATACTAGCCCGGTGACTGTCCTCCCTTCTCCCCTGCTCACAACACCTGCTTTTGTTCCCGATGGCAAATACGTTAAGCCCCAGGGCAACGGCTCATGCTTAGGCAGGTTGGGGAAGGGAAAAAAATTTTTTTTAAAAATTCTAGCTGGACTAATAATCAAATTAACATGAGGCAGATGAACAGGAGAAAATAACCAAGTTTGTCACATAATGGGGGTTCCCTAAGAATAGGGGGACTGCATGATACATGGCAGCTGAGACTTAGATGTTCTTCTAGACTAAGGACAGGAGTCGGCCTTCAAAGGAAAGGTAGGCAATTCACAGGTAGATGAGAAAGAGCAAACACATGGCAAACAAATTCTTTGGGGGGGAGGGGTGCCCACAGAAACACTGGGACTCGAGTGGAGTGCAACAGATTCCCAGGTTCCTCTTTGTCTGCCACTCATACTTGATGTTAATGATGCTAAGGCGATGCGCTCCCTACCAGCAGGTTTTCCTCTCTGAATTTCTTCAGGCAGGTAAGTGGGGTCAACGATTTTTTCTCAGTTTTTTGTCTCTTTAAAATAAAAACTTTAAATACTCAATACCACCAAAAGCATCTTTTGAAAAATGTGTCTTCCCTTCAGTAGCCAACATGGCAATATGTTCCCTATTTTCTCAACCTTCCTCATAGTTGGTAATGGGGGTTGGCTATGTGTCCCCGTCCTGGACAGAGACTTAAGCAGAAGTTTGCAGGGGGTGCGACTTTTAGGAGAGACCATCACGCCACAGCCCTCCTGTGCCCCTACAGCGGTGTGGCCTGTGGATCTTTGGCAGCCACCTTGAACTCATAAGAGAACCAGCAGGAAATGACAAGCCCCGCGTGAGAGCTGGTGAAACCAGAAAAGCCAGTGTCCATGCTGCCTGTCACGTACCAGACAAGGATTGGACCTTTATGGGCACTTTATTCAGAGGGTCAGCGATCTGAGAAGAGAGCGGGTTTGTAACCTAATAGACTGTCTTAAATCCTGGTATAAATGGGCCCTTTTTTAAGGAAAAGAGTAGGTAAGGGGTTTGGAATTCAGGGAAAAGGTTAAATGGGATAATTGGATAAAAGCTGCAGCATCCTTTCATCTGGGTCCTGGGCGGTGGTCCTTGTGCCCTGGGGTGTGGTCTTTGTGTCCTGGGCTGTGGTCACCCTGGAGTACAATGGCTCAGATCCCGTCTTGATTGCCTGCAGTCCTCCTGAGACACAAAGGCGGAACTGCTTATGGTCTCCCGGAGTCAAGGTGGGTCCTACCTCCAGTTCCCGAAAACAGCTTTTTATATACATTGATTACTAAGCTTATTAGCTGTTACCTGAAACTAAAATTTTCCTGCATTTGAGTCCCTCATCAGTGTCAGGGAAAACATAGAAAGAACAGGGCTCCTTGGAGCTGTTCATCCAATGCTAGCAAGGGTCTATTTCTGAACTTCATGTTATATGAAGAAAATCGACCCCTATCTGCTTAAGCTTCTCTTCTTGGGTTTTCTGTACTTGTAACCAATATTCCTATCTGATATGGAACTCCTGCCCAGTTATGTATTATTTAGTGTTATTAGCTCAATAATAAGTTTGAGCATCTCACCCTTCCCAAGTTCCTCATTTCTATCCCGAGACCCACAGTCACTGCTATGGAACCCTGTGCCTCTGGCCAGGCCAACACAGAGGACAGGGTTACACAATTGGTCCTCAGCACAGGGTCTCCTCTCCCAACTCATACTCCAGTGGCCAATCAAGGTGGCTTTGTTAGGGACTGCCATTAGCACCTGATGAATATGTACATTTTAGCTCTGGCTCTCTAGGAAGTAACATCTTCACCTATGGAGACCTAACCCAATGGTTCTTAACTTGGCACCAGGCAGAATCACCAGGGGGCTCTCTGATGTCCAGGCAGCAGTTCACACACAGCACCTGCAACTCAAACCAAGTAAACCAGAGACTCCGAGTGCAGGGCACAAGCCTCTGCATTTTCTAAAAGCTCCACAGATGGGTTGGGAACTGCTGGCCTTACTCAGGCATTCTCTACTGGTAAGTATTCATGATAAGGTAGGGGAGGAAGAAAGGAAAAAATATCTGGGGACAAAGTAGCCTTTCAATGCTTAGCAAATCGCCCTGTTATAGGTAGGTACTGCCTCACCTTCACTGGGGACCACGACACAGCAAAGACACACAGGAAGGGAAGCATGGAGAACTCAGAGACTCAGGTGGCCTAACTAGCACACTCACAGAAGTCCCCAGAAGGGACATGCTTCTTCTCAGTGCACTGTGCCAGCATCTCCCCTGAGACCTCAGTGAAATTGAAGCAGGATAGTAAAAAGCTAGGAAAATTCCTTGGTGAGTGAAATGGGGAAACCGAGACAGAGAACTGAACAAACTGGCTGAGCAATTTACAGCCAGATAATAAATTGCAAGGTCTTATCTTACACATTCCAGACCATACCCGCCTTAGCCCCAGTCCCTCTTCAGTGACATTCTTTGAAGGTGAAACTGACCAGAGAATGACGTATACGCTTGTTTTGATACAGCAGTGTATTAAGGGATGCACCTGGAAAGCTGATGAATATTCTATTGAGATCCTTCACCTGAGACCTCTCTTAAGATTCCCACCTTTAGAAAACAGATAAAAACTCTTAAGACAAAGGACCCAGTGTGTGCTCTCCCTGGAGCATGCCCACTCCTCCCCTGCCTGCCTTCCTTGACTGCGTATCTTTGCTTTCTTTCTCCCAAGCTCTAAAGGTTCAAAAGTAATTGCAACCAGCGCAGCAGCGGGCAGCAGCAGCTTATCCTGGGCTAACCCCCTGAACCTGTCTCCAAGGGCTCTTCTTTGCCTCTGGAACTTGTTTCCTGAGTCCACGCAGCCCTGCGGGCTCACGTCTGTCTCTGTGACTTTCTTTCTAAAAGGCCAAGGCAGCTCTCTGAGCAGCCTGATGGAATCTTCTCTTTGAGTGTACTTTTGCTTTGCATGCTAAATAAATTTCCCCTTGTGCTAGAGCTCTTGGCTCTGAATTCTTTGCTGAACTCAAGAACTGAGAGTCAACATTGCTGGTGACAAAATTGCTACGGAAGCCACCAAATTTTCCATCCGTTTATCTTTTAAACACAATCTAAGAGCTTTTAAAAGGAAAAAAATTCACCCTTACTTCCAGCATGAATGCCTTTCCTATACATTTTTATTTTCCCACAAACAAAAGAGGTCCTGTGTCTGTGCACTTCACAGTCCCGTTGTTACAGAAACAAGGGAGTCCAAAAATCCCCAGAGTTTGCTGCTGGGGGATGGGGAGAAGTAAGCAGCTTTTCAAATGCTTCCACATGCCTGAGGCTGGTGGCTACTGTCTTTCTTATGCAAAATGGCTTTAATGCATCCAAAGCCTCAGGCAGATGGGAGGAGTCTTGAACCAGGGGACAGTATGGAAAGCACACAGAGCCTACGTAAGGGTCTGTGAATGGTCAGAACTGTTTGCAACGCCCACTGCGTCAGATGACGCAGTCAGGGATATATAAGCAGCTGCAGACATTTTAGCTGAGACTCTATCAGACTCTCTCAGATGCTCGCTCTCAGACTCTCTCTGGCTCTCGCTCGTGCTCTCTCTCTGAGAGTCTCTCAAGCTCTCGTTCCGGCTCTGGCTCTCACTGGCACTCTGGCTCTGGCTCTGGCGCCCTGACTCTCGCTTGTGCTCTCACTCTGGGAGTCTCTCAAGCTCCCGTTCTGGCTCTGGCTCTCACTGGCACTCAGACTCTCTCTCTCAAGCTCTGGCGCTCGGACTCTCTCTGGCTCTGGCTCGTGCTCTCTCTCTCTGAGACACTCTCGCTCTCTGACTCGGGCTCTCACTCTAGCTCTCGGGCTCTCTCGCTCTCGCTCTCTCGTGTGCTCCCTCCATGTGGCTTGGAGAAGGGGTCTCCAGGCTGCTTTAAGAGGCTCTTGCCATGCAGTTTTGAGAAGGAGAGAA